>NC_091991.1:41225958-41525958 GCF_044704955.1 Pristiophorus japonicus | reverse complement strand
AGGCAACGTACAACCACATTACAGAAGGAAGAACATAGCTAAAATTAAACAACATCAATTGGTCTCCTGAGGTTTGTCCACCACCCGGTAATGTCTGGATCGGCGCTTTTGTTTTCTCCCCTTACACTTAGAACACCATAAATACAGAATTATTCCAAGCTGGCAAACCACTAAAAGATGGGAGACTATCCTAATCCAAGGAGGGACTTCTATATTGTTGAGAATGTCCCACCAGGGTGGAACTGTGATGTCTGAAATCTCACTCTCTATTATGGTTGTCTTTTGCTCTAGTGTGTAGAAATGTTTTTGCGATACTTCCACAGATTTCAACAAAGAGGTAAGATGTTCGGGTAGAGGAGGAATTGCATAACCGAAATGTGTGACACAGTTTTGTAAGTTGGTAAAGTTTTCTGTTACAGTGAGATGAATAGTGGAGGGTTCAGAAATGGGGACAATCCGTTCTTGGGCCACTCGAACTTCTGCCTCAGGTTTAAAGCAAAAACTGCTTTCACTCACCGGACACCATATGTGTTGTCCATATTGGTAGTGGGGCGCACTGGTGGTTACACAATATGTCCCACCCCCTATGTATGCTACCTGTGGGGGTACATGGTCTTGTGTCATTACCTCCATGGTACAGTTGATAGGCTGTGCACCAGCAGCTTTAAACCCGCACTGTGGTCTCAAGTCGCCGTTCAAGTGCTGGGGACCTCTTCGGCATCCAGAGAGGTCAGTACCTGTCATAGCGTGCTCCCACTTTATGACATAAGGTGGGCCCACTGAGTAACGGATGTGTGCACCCCCTTGAATGACCCCAATATTCTCCTCCCTGTACACCGGTGCGGGTCCGGCTGTCCCACCCATGACCGGCATCCTCACTACTATCTCCATGATAGTGTGATTGGAACGCCCTCAGTCCACTGGGACAGAGTAGGCTCCAAAGCTAGACGGAGTTGACACGGGCTCAGTGAATTACTAAATGTGTGGAGGGCTGCGAGGTGCTTGTTGCTGATCCAGGAGGGGACTAAACCTTGTTTTAAATCCTCCAGGTTGCTGCAAACCTCGCCCAGCAACCATGCCCCGTACAGCACGCACACCTCGTTCTATGCAGCCTGATCTGAAGCAGTCCTGTCCTCCCGTATGAGTGCATTTACTGTTTTAGCATGTCTTTCTAATTCTTCTATGATTTCTTTTAAATGAACTGTCATGGCCTGATCCTCATGTAGTTCCGAGCCCACCACTATGTTTTCCTCTTTTAGGATTTTACGTAGCTGGTTCTTTTGAGTATTTATTTGTGGTTGTAGTTCCATGTCATCTAGACTATTCACCATAGAGGATCCCGTGTTATATGCTGTGAAAATGTCATTCCAGGTTCCCCTCCTGTGTCTCCCAGTACCCTTGTCGGTTTTGGTGTAGAATGTATATAAGTCTGTTTTGTCTACATTATCAAAGTCTAACTCGTAAAATTTTTTAAACATGTCTCGTAGCAATGCTTGGTATAATAGTTCTGTTTCCTTGGGACACCATCCAGGTAAGTGCACCTCAGTTAGGTTTAGGATGACTGAAGCTACGGCGTAGTGTACCCCCTGGTAGAGTACCTTGTCGGTTGGTATGAGGACTAGCCCATTCCCTGGTCCCTCAGTGGTGGTAGGACACCTATCAGTTACTGTACGTCCAGTCGGGATTGTAGGCAGGGGTTTTTTGGGGCGTAATAGCAGTTCAGTGGCGTTAACTGGGACCGGAGCGTATAGGACCTCACAGGCAAGCAGACTTACGTCCCATCCCATCCCTTCCCCATTATCTTGCCATCTTCTGGCAAAGACGATCAACATGCCTGACCCCCACATGCAGATATAGATCCCCTGTTCCGATTCCCATCACTTATCCCAACACACGCTCACTCCTTCCTGTGTCCCCGTGATAGTCATGTAGGTATCGTTCCCCAGCTGTTCCCAATCGGCTGTGAAGTCTTCCATGTCACTGCTCAGTTTTCTGAGCCACCACCACCTATCCAGAGGAATCTGCCCTTTACAGGTAAGGCATACCCGTTTTTCCTCGGTCAACCTGCGTCGCAACAACCTGTACCCTGGGGCATGGGATGGAAGCCTCCCCATAGGTGAACCCGTCCTGACTGGAGTAACAGGTGGAGTTAGACCCCAGCCACCCTGTCCACCATCCCTCGTGGGAATAAACAGCAATCTCCTCCACCCACTGTGTGCCACCTCCGGTAGTCACCATTGGTGTTCTCCCTCCCAAGCACCCATAAATGCGGGATTCCTCCACGTCACCTCGGTCCCCGATGCTTACCCCTGCCAGGGGGAGCAGACACAGGATCCTTCTCATCTTGGTTCCTTCCCTCCTTTCCACTCCTGTAAAACACAGAACACACCGCCCTGCCCTTGAGAACTGCTCTCGGGCTAGCTGACACACAAGACAAACTCAAAACAATCACCTAAACATTACTGCAACATTAACCTTAATTCTAAACTAAACTTAAAATGTAAAACGGTGCAGTCAGCTGCCTTAAACTAAAAATTAGAGCTATGTACAACCACCACCCGTCTCCGGGTGGCCTGGTTAATCCCTGTCAGGCCCATAGCCGCCTGGATGCTAGGGTTTCCCCGCAGCTGGTGAGCTGGAGACCCTTGTCTCTGGGACAGCTCATTGCTACTGCTCCTGTGAGTCCCTCATCGCTGGAGGCGGCTGGCTGGGGGTCCCTACTCTGAGTGACCTCTGCACTTCCGACCTTTGGCCTTTCCTGTCGGGCTGCCCTTCTCCGAGGGTAGAATCGCTGAGGCTCAGATGTCGGTGACCACGGTATCTTTGGCCGTGGTGTACGGAGGGACCTTCTCAGGGCTTTGGTTACTGGGGGTGTGTCCGAATCCCAAACGATGGGTGGGATAGCCCCTCCAGTCGTGCAATTCACCGCCCCTGAGCCTGTCACATTCCCTGTGGGCCCTCCACCGTCGGGGGCGGCCAACGGAGTGTCCCCCGTCCTGAGGATGGTTCACCCCTCCCGGCTGCCCCCTGTGCTTGGCCGAGCCTGGGTTGTACAGCTTGCACTGCTTGATGTGGAACCACTGAGTACGGCGGGGCAGCTTTATGGCATAGACCATCCGGCTTGCCTTGTCGATAATGCTGTATGGCCCCATATATAATGCTTCAAAAACCCCTACCCAAGCATAGTTCCTCACCATGACCTGGTCCCCTATCTCCCATTCGTGGTGTTTGCTGCGTTCTAGCAGCAATCGGTTACTCCGATGCTGTCTGCCCATGTTACTAGCAGCCTGCCAGTGAATCTGTTTGAGGTGTTCAAACAGGTTCCTGACAAACCGGTCCTGTTTCACTTTCTATCTTTTGCTTCTGCCCCCATTCTACTTCCCTCTGTCTCCCTGCATAGGTTCCCATCCCCCTGTCATATTAGTTTAACCCCTCCTCAACAGCACTAGCAAACACTCCCCCTGGGACATTGGTTCCGGTCCTGCCCAGGTGCAGACCGTCCGGTTTGTACTGGCCCCACCTCTCCCAGAACCGGTTCCAATGTCCCAGGAATTTAAAGCAAGGTATTGAGAAATAAACTAGGCTCTTTCTGTTTGAGTTCCAAAGGACAAGGTGGTAAAGAATCAAAGCCGCCGTATGAGCTGGACACTTCAGTAACATAGCAGTGTCAGTTTTAAGAGGGAACATGTTATGTCTGTAATGCACTTATGAATGACTCCACGAGGCAATGTGTTGTATCCAAACTGTAGTGACCTTGGTCCTTTATTCATAACTCCAGAGTGAGGCACAAGCATAATGGACAGCCTTTTATACTGGGCCCTGCACATCTATGCAGGTGACCCTCAGGTCTTCCACCACAGTGCCCTCTGGTCGACAACCTCTGCCATAGGGGCAGGAAACTCCGGTCTCCATTAGTTGCACCCTCTAGTGCTGCCAGCATAATATGTAAACCTTATTGATAGTACATCAGGTAACAAGTCTCCATCTTATGCAACTATACAATGACTACACAGAGAGTATATCGATAGTCTGTATATATAACAGAACACATCATCAGTCAGCATGGGGACCATCAGATTACCTGATTTCCTGTGTAAGGATCCTGTTTCTTCTTTAAAATGCCTTGGAATGTTTTTCTATGTTAAAGGTGCTATATAGATGCCAATTGTTGTTGTTCTTAGTTCTTAGTTTTTAGAAGCAGCAGGATAGCATTCAGTACATCAGCAGGTCTGTTGATCCTGAAATTGAGGATGTCTGCCTCTTCTTTTAAAGCTTGTAGTACCAGTGTGCAGCAATTCCCAGCTGTGCTTCTTACTTGGAGAGTGGGGCTAGGAGCCAGGACAGCATGTTAGAGGTTGAGGGAGTGGGCTCTGGAGCCATGGGGAGTGAGGCTACTTTTAAAACTATAGTGAACGAGGATGCAGAGCTCGAACACAAAAGGCAGGCCGGGGAAGGACGAGCGAAGAAGAATTGGAACAGTCAAATGGGCCATGGAGAAAAAGAGGGAGCGGATCCAGAAGCAGTGCTGAAACATTAGGAACATAGGAATTGCTAAACGAAAGAGGACCAATGTCCATCTAGTTTGCCTTCTACCTGGTAGTTGCATGAAAAAAAAGAAAGACCTACATTTATATAGCGCCTTTCACGACCACCAGACATCTCAAAGCGCTTTACAGAGACTGAAGTACTTTTGGAGTGTAGTCATTGGTGTAATGTGGGAAATGTGGCACCCAAGTTGTGCACAGCAAGCTCCCACAAACAGCAATGTGATAATGACCAGATAATCTGTTTTTGTTATGTTGATTGAGGGATATAACGATAATGGAGTTGTTGACTAATCATAGCAATGACTCTCTATCAATTAGTCGACAACAGACCCAGACATGATGCGAGGGAACCCCCAGTGGTGGAGAGCTTTGGGCACCGCAGGTCCAAAGTCACCTGCTTCTCCCAAGCATGCTACTCTTACCACTGTCATGTCTCAAATTACTCATATACTGCATCCCAAAATGTTACTTTATTTGCATTTTCAAATCTAATTTGCATTTAAATGAATCAATACTAACTGCTTCCACCAACTCCCTTTGGAGCCTGTTCCATAGATTGACCACTCGCTCACTGAAATAATGTTTCCGCAGATTAGTTTTGAATTTACCCTACTTCAAGTGCAGACCGTTTCTTCTGGTTCTACTGTTCTGGACAAGATGTAACAGCTTGTCATGGTTTACATTATCTAGTCCCTTTAGTATCCTAAAAACAGCAATCATATCACCTCTCAACCTTAACTGTTCCAGTGAGGACATACCTAATTTACATAATTGCTTCTTATAATCCAACCCCTCCATCCCCTCAATCATTCTGGTCGCTCTCTTCTGTATCCTTTTCACAGCAGCAATACCCTTTTTGTACTGCGGTGACTCGAACTGTACACAGTATTCTAAGTGCGGATAGAGCAGTGTTCGGAGAGTGGATAAGATGTACAGGGGAGAAGATTAACAAAAGAACGGGGAAATATTATAGTATTGGATTTTTTTCCCCATTAATCTGATTGGTGTTATGTGGTTAGCAGGTACCAAAGAGCAATCAGCAGTATTACTAAATTATTATAGCCATACTGATGCAAGAGTTTTCGTAATAAACATGCATCTCCATTTTATTTCATTTACTACTTGGATAAGTATTTAAAATTGATTAAGTCCCTGTGTGCATCTAAAATGACTGTAACCAGCTCAGTAGCTTATGTTTTGCAATACATTAATAGGAAAACGATTGCAATTCTAGGCTTTACTGCCATTTTATGTTATTTAGAAAGAATATATGAAAGCTACACTCATACATTTCAATACCCATTGAAAACAAAATCAACTACATTTTTCATTGCTGTTGCTTAATAACACAAACCAGCTTATTTTGGTGGCAAATTAATCCTATCAATAAATATGTGTTCAATTAGCTATGATGCTTTTCTTTTGCATTTTCCTGTCATATTTGCAAAACCATCAAATATGTTATTTATTCTACAATAGATGTTTTATTTATCAACTGTTTATATTGTTTTACAAATAAATATATAATTTCTTTTAACTGTAGATTTAGATTTATTGGATATAGTTTTCAAATACTTCCCTCTATTAGGTGGTCATTTGCTCATATTTGGGTATGGGCTTAAGGGCTCTCCATTACTTTATCCTAAATGACCATTCTTCTCACATGAGCCGAGATATAGTGAGTATGGTTGGCTATTCTACAACAGAAGGCATCACAGCTGAGCACAATGACCATAATTGTCCACAATTTCCAGCATCTCCCTGTGACAGCATGGAAGAAATCAAGAACACACCATGTAAAGAATCACAGCCATGAACACCCATCCTGCAATCGTATACCACAGTGTTGTTCTTCTGATCAAACTTGCCACTGCACCTTAGCAACTTTTACTTAACTTAACTTATTTAATGTTGGCAGCTGAATTCCTAAGTGTTATGAATTCAGCTGGCAACATTACAACAGTATATCTTGGGGCTGTGCCTGCCTTTTCGTTATAAGTATTTTAAATTATATGTTTTGGCACTATTTAAAATTATAGATGCTGGAGACAATTTCTGGCTCTGCAGTTGGCAGGGGAGAAGTAAATTCTTGAATTAGCTTCAGAATGCTGTTTAATGCTATGGAAGGAAAACTAAGCTATGAGCTGTAATGAAGATATACTGTAAATGTGATGGTGGAAACTATGGACCTGAGTTACTACTGAGGAACACAAAAGAAGCCACTTTGATGCCTTTATGGTGGAGAAGGGCAAAAGGAAAGATGCTGCTGAAAGAAGAGGGAAAAATCAACCCTGTTGTGAAAGAACACATTACGAAGTGCCAACCGTTAAGAACCCCAATCTCAATGAGAGTAGCTGTTGTTTTAGTCTGTTGTTTAGATTAATGGACCTGTAACTAGTAAGAATCTTAAATGCGTAACCTGGGTCTGTGTGACTTATTTGAAAAATATATATTTTTGGAATTGAATCCACCTCAGCAGCTGACAACTCTAACTCAGCTGGCTCATGAATTGACTCCCAATTTGTCCAGGAGTCGAGGACTTGACCGGGTCTAGGTTTCGACTCTTAATTTCAGTTATGAACTAAATATTTTAAATGTTTACAGTTACCTCAACCTTTTTAGGCAAACTCTCAGTTACAATTTGAAGTGGTTAGACTTATTTCAGCCTACTTCAATTTTACGTTTCCGCTATGAAAGTATCATGACTGTTTTGTGCTGCGTGTGATTGTCAGATCTGATTGGTCTTTGTTAAGCATGTGATATCATTGGTCACCTGGCTAGCAGGCATCAATCAGAAAGGTATTTGGAATGCTGCTCTCATGCAATCAAACTCTCATTAAGGCACCAAGGGCTAAAAATTCATTATAGCCCAGGAATAGGCGGTATCTTTAGAAAAATTTGAGAATTAGTGCAAGGTGCTAATGCTTTAGACTGCATGCAAAATTCATTCTCACTGCTCAAAGAAATGATTGGGCTGCTAAATCAAGCCTTAAAGGCCTAGCTCAGTGGCGTTACAATCAAAGGATGGACCAATATCGAGTGCGGGGGTGGGGGGAGAAGGGGGGGAGAGGATGGAGGGAGGGAAGGAGAGAGGATAGAGGGAGGGAAGGAGAGAGGATGGAGGGAGGGAAGGAGAGAGGATGGAGGGAGGGGAGGAGAGAGGAGGGGGGGAGGGAAGGAGAGAGGAGGGAGGGAGGGAAGGAGGGAGGGAAGGAGGGAGTAGGGAGGGAAGGAGAGAGGAGGGAGGGAGGGAAGGAGAGAGGAGGGAGGGAGGGAAGGAGAGAGGAGGGAGGGAGGGAGAGAAGAAGGCTGAACGGTCGGGCCCAAGACTTCGGGCTGGATTTACAGGTAGGTGGCGTCGGGTCTCGGTGGGGGGGGGGTCGCGGAGGTCCGGGGGGGAGAGACTCGCCGACGTCCGTGGGGGGGCAGGGAGAGTCGCGGAGTTCCGGGGGTGGGGGGGGAGAGACTCGCGGAGGTTCGTGGGGGGGCAGGAAAAGTCGCGGAGGTCCGGGGGGGGAGTCGGGGTGGGAGAGTCGCGGAGGTCGGGGGGGTGGGAGGAAGAGTCGCGGAGGTCGGGGGGGTGGTGGGAGAGTCGCGGAGGTCGGGGGGGGGGAGAGAGAGTCGCGGAGGTCGGGGGGGTGGGAGAGAGAGTCGTGGAGGTCCGGGGGGGGGAGCGCGGAGGTCGGGTCGGGTCGGGGGGAGGGGAGCGAAGGTCAGGTCGCCGGGGGGGCGGGGTTCGGGTCGCCGGGTCGCCGGGGGGGAGGGGCAGGGGGAAGCGGGGGTCAGGTCGCCGGGGGGGTGGGGAGAGCGGGGGTCGGGTCGGGTGGGAGGAGCCTTATCCACGCAACCCCAATGAGGCCATTCGGCCAGGGCTAGGGGCTGCGTGCTTCGGGCCCCTCCCACAGTTTTGGCCGCCTGGAGCTACTGCACATGCACGCCCACTGTAGCGCGCATGTGCAGAGGTCCCAGTACTGTTTTCAGCGCAGGGACCTGGCTCCGCCCCCCATAGCTCGTGATGCGCTGCACCCAGCTCCAGAGGACCTGCAGGTAGCCGGAGAATAGGTGAGTTTTTTTTAGGCGCACTTTGTGGTGCGAAAAATGGGCGTCCAGGTCGGCGCGGCCCGGAACTTGGGCCCATAGTGTTTGTTTCGGGAGTCTTGTATCAGGCATGCGGACAATGTTGCCTGTCCATTGGAGCTGGTTGAGCGTGGTCAATGCCTCAATGCTGGGGATGTTGGCCTGAGAGAGAACACTGACGTTGATGCACATGTCCTGCCAATGGATTTGCAGGATTTTGCGGAGGAAGTGTTGTTGGTACTTTACCATGCTTTGAAGTGCCTACTGTATATTGTCCATTTCTCTGAAGCATATAGGAGGCCTGGTATCATTGCTGCTCTGTAGACCATGAGCTTAGTGCTGGGTTTGAGATCTTGGTCTTCAAACATTCTGTTGTATTACACCAAATGTAATATTTCAAAGTTTGCTGATGATACAAAACTAGGTGGGATTGTGAGATGGATGCAAAGACATTGCAAGGCGATTTAGATAGGTTGAGTGAGTGGGCAAACACATGGCAGATGCAGTATAACGTGGATAACTGTGAAGTTATCCACTTTGATAGGAAAAACATAAGGACAAAGTATTATTTAAATGGTGATAGCTTGGGAAGTGTCAGTGTCCTTGTACACCAGTCATTGAAAGCAAACATTCAGGTACAGCAAGCAGTTAGGAAGGCAAATGGTATGTTGGCCTTCATTGCAAGAGGATTTGAGTACAGGAGCAAGGATGTTTTACCACTGTTATGAAGGGCTTTGGTGAGACCGCAGCTCGAGTATTGTGTGCAGTTTTGGTCTCCTTATCTAAGAAAGGATATACTTTCCATAGAGGGAGTGCAGCAAAGGTTTACCAGACTGATTCCTGGGATGGCAGGCCTGTTGTATGAGGAGAGAGCGTGTCGACTAGGCCTGTATTCACTAGAGTTTAAAAGAATGAGAGGGGATCTCATTGAAACATATAAAATTCTGACTGGGTTGGATAGAATGGATGCGGGGAGGATGTTTCACCTGGCTGGGAAGTCGAGAACAAGGGGTCACAGTCTCAGGATACAGGTAGGAAATTTAGGACTGAAATGAGCAGAAATTTTTTCACTCAGAGGGCTGTGGCAGCCAAGTCACTGAATATAGTTAAGAGGGAGATAGATAGATTTCTAGAAACAAAAGGCATCAAGGGATATGGGGAAAATGCGGGAATATGGTGTTGAGATAGAGGATCAGCCATGATCATATTGAATGGCGTTGCAGTCTCGAAGGGCCGAGTGGCTTACTACTGCTCCTATTTTCTATGTTTCTATGTTTCTATGTTTCCTCAGGTGACTAAAGGCTACACTGGCACATTGAAGGTGGTGTTGGATTTCGTCATCGATATATGCCCTCGCTGACCAAATGCTCCTAAGGTATGGAAAGTGTTCCACACTGTCCAAGGTCTCGTCATGGATCTTGATAATCAGGGGGCACTACTGTGTGGCAGGGGCAGGTTGGTACAGAACCTTTGTCTTACAGATGTTTAATGTAAGGCCCAGTCACTCATACGCTTCGGTGAAGTTGTCAACGATGGATTGGAGTTTGCTCTCTGAGTGTGTATAAACGCAAGCGTCATCTGCATTCTATAATTCAATGACCGAGATTGGAACAACCTTGGTTCTGGACTGGAGGCGACGGAGATTGAACAACTTCCCGTTCATCCTATAGATTAGCTCCACTCCAGCGGGGAGCTTGTTAAAGGTGCGATGAAGTATTGCAGTGAGAAAGATTGAGAAGAGCATTGATACAATGACATAGCCTTGCTTGACTCGTCTGCACTTGTATTGGGTCAGTGGTGGATCCATTGGTAAGGATAACAGCTTGCATGGCATCGTGAAGCAGGCAGAGGATGGTGACAAATTTTTGATGACAGCCGAATTTGAGAAGGACACTCCATAATCCCTTTCAGTTGACAGAGTCAAAGACCTTTGTGAGGTCAAAAAAGGCCATGTACAGAGATTGATGCTGCTCCCTACATTTATCTTGGATTTGTTGCACGGTGAAAATCATGTCCGTTGTTCCTCTTAGTGGGTGGAATCCGCATTGTGGCTCTTCAGCCACTGGGAGAAGACGATTGAGGAGGATTCTTGCAATAATCTTCCCTCTGGCAGACAGCAGGGAAACTCCTCTGTAATTACCGCAATCGGACTTGTCTCCTTTCTTGAAAATGGTCACAATTACGGCATCTCTGAAATCCCCTGGCATGCTCTCCTCCTTCCAGATAAGAGAGATTAGGTCATGGATTCACGCCAAGAGTACTTCTCCGCCATGCTTTAGTACTTTGGTGGGAATTCCATCTGCTCTGGAAGCCTTGTTGTTTTTCAGCTGTTGGTAGCCTTTTCAACCTCATGCTGGGCTGGGATTGTGCCGAGATAGTGGTAGGTAGCATGCTGTGGGATGGAGTCAAAAACATCACGTCAAAGACAGAGTGTTGGTTAAGGAGATCTTCAAAGTGCTCCTTCCAGCGGGCACTGACTGACTCTCTGTCGTTGATAAGCACCTTTCCATTCTTAGCTCTTACTGGGCCTTAGGTGATCTTGACTGCGCTAAAGAATCCACGCACATCATGATTGTCAGCTACTTGCTGGATCTCCTGCACTCTTTTCACCCACCATCTGTTCTTTAGGTCACAAGTTTTTTGTTGGACCTCGGCCTTCAGTTATCTGTAGTTTTTGTTTCTCTCGAGTTGTGATGATGTTTCCAATTCAGGAATGCCTTGCGTTTACAATTTATTAGCTCCTGGATCTCTTGGTCATTCTCATCGAACCAGTCTTGCTATTTTCTGGTAGAATAACCAAGAGTCTCTTCAAAGGTACTAATTATAATGCAGATATCATAAGATTTTTTATCATTCCAAAAATGCATAAAACATCTATTTATCAAGCACACCAGTTAACTCAATAAAGGGGGATCCTGTTGACTATATCCAGTGTATATATTGATAATTGTATAATTAGTCTAGGCCGATTTGGAATAATTTGTTTTCCTCCATACAAGGGTGAGATCCCAGTCAGAGGCATCTCCAACATAGGAGTTCACCCTCACGCAAATGAAGCTGATGCCAGAAATTACAGCAAGGTCAGCGCTGATGTGGGAGTCATGTGCTCCTCATGATATATCTGACATGAACAGTGTGCTGTAGGCATGTGGGTCAATGAAATGATGAGGATACACCTGCATTATAGCAACGGGAAACTTGCTGTGGATCAGTGAAAGTAATCCATCTGGAGGAATAAACCATCCGAAATAAATTGCTTGTCAGACTTACACGCGGTATCAAGTATCATCTATTTTTCTGCCGTTTAGTGGAAAATGTGCCATGTGAATTTTGAGACAGTTATTCTAACTTTGCTGATACAACATCTGATCTTCAAATATGAACTTCGGCTCCAGTCCTTCAGTTAACTTTATTACAGCTGTTCATCACAGATCCTAATGAATGAACTGCACCAACTGTTAAATAAAACTATACATGTTCATTGAAATGTATTACTAATAATGCTAGATTAGATCTGCTAATGCAGTTTTATTGTCTGTATGTGACAGCAATGCAGTAAATATATGTTGGGTCATCTAATTCAGTGCAGATGTGGTTCAGTAATTTATTACACACGGGTCAAATAATTGAATCCTGAAAGTGTTTTTATATTGAGTTTGTAGACTGTTCAGGGAGTTCAATCAGGAGAGTATGCATGGTTTTGTTTATACCTAAGTGAACTAAAAAGTATTCAGTAATGTTATTTGTCTGAGCATGGTTCGCAATCTTTTTGACCTGAGGATGGATAGCACCATGTGGGAAAATCAAAAATATGAATTCAGCAACATTGCAGTGCATTTAAAGAAGAGCTTAAAATTTTATTAGGCGCTGGTATGTTGTCCAGAATAGTGAATAAATAAAAATCTTCTAACGATGTCGAGTTCCAGATTCTCTTTCACTTTAGATTCAAGGCTTTTTTGGATTTATGGATATTTTACATTAGGGAATAATGTATAAAATACATTATCACCGATCAACTGCTTCTATATCATTGGAAGTGGGACAAACATTAAGAAAAAGTACATTCAACTGATTGAGTATATATAAATTAATGACAAATTGATCACTCCTAACAAAAGATCTAAGTATGTTTGTTCATTGTAAAGTCGGTGTGTGTGATGGGATGTGCAGAAGAATTATCTCTTCACTTCCAAGCAGATGGTATTCTTTTTGGAGTGATCACACAGATTAATTAAAGTGAAACAGCATATTATCAAAGTTTGCTTGTAATCTTTTGCCATCCTGTTTACTGGACTTTTATTTTAGAATGTCTTAAAAGTCAAATTAATCTCTCAAATTCCACACACGTGATTCTCTGCTTCATGCTGGAAACAGCAATTTTGTGAGTAATTGGCTTGTGAATTCTTTAGTGATGACAGTATTGCATTAGATCAGAGAGAAGTATCTCTTTCTCCCCGCACACATATGGCTGCTCCACAAAACATTGTTTAATCTGTTCCATCATGCATGCATTAAGAAAAGCAAACTGCGTTGTTTGCATCAATAATCCATCAAGCATGCTGGAAGATTTTAAACTCAGCTTCCATAATATTTTTTAATACTAAGGGCCGATTTTAACCCTGCCCGCGTGGTGGAAATGGGAGGTTCCGATTTTAACCTAATGTTTGGAGCAAACGGGAATGATACCCACCAGAAACATGCAGGGTCCTTCTTTATAAATGCAAATTGGGCTCCAATGACATCTGAGGACCTGTCTGCTATTTTAACCAATGGCCTGCAGGAGAAGAACGTAAGAACATAAGAAATAGGAGCAGGAGTAGGCCATTTGGCCCCTCGAGCCTGCTCCTCCATTCAATAAGATCATATCTGATCTGATCATGGACTTAGCTCCACTTCCCTGTCTGCTCCCCATAACCCTTTACTCCCTTATTGCTCAAAATTCTGTCTATCTCTGCCTTAAATATATTCAGTGACCCAGCCACAAAGCCATTGTGGCTTTCCTTCCAGGTTAACCTGATGGGTGGAACCGAGACCAGAAGAGGCCTAAAAAAGGTTAGGACTTTTTTCATATTCCTTATCGGCCAGGAGGAGTAGCAGTGCTCCTCTGGACCTCACAGAGAAGGTTTAGTCCTCACCTGCCCAGGGCATCCCAGCCCTCTCCTGATTGCAAGGCCCTTCCAATCTCTTTCCTGGTGACTTACCTAAGTGACGGGGACAGTTCCTTCGTTCCCAGGTGGTGGCATCCTGCCATCCAACATTCTGCACCAGCCGCTGCTGCTTCCCACGGGATTTGGGCAGGAACCTGACTGGGCCTATACAGTTGAGTCTAAAGTGAAAGAGAATCTGGAACTCGCCCATCATTAGAAGATGTTCTATTTATTTTCTAGTCTGGGCAACATACCAGCACCTAATATAATGTCAGCTGTGGCTCAGTGGGTAGCACACTTGTCTCTGAGCCAGAAGGTTGTGTGTTCAAGTCCCTCTCCAGAGACTTGAGCACATAAACCTAGGCTGTCACTCGAGTACAGCGCTGTTGGAGGTGCCGTCTTTTGGATGAGATATTAAACTGAGGTCTCGTCTGCTCTCTCAGGTGGGCGTAAAATATCCCATGGCATTATTATGAAGAAGAGCAGGGGAGTTATCCCCGGTGTCCTGGCCAATATTTATCCCTCAATCAACATAACAAAACAGATTATCTGGTCATTATCAGATTGCTGTTAGTGGGAGCTTGCTGTGCACAAATTGGCTGCCGCGTTTCCCACATTGCAACAATGGCTACACTATAAAAGTACTTCATTGGCTGTATAGCCATTTGAGACATCCGGTGGTCATGAAAGGTGCTATATAAATGCAAGTTTTTCTTTTCTTAAATCAAATCTGAACTGCACTGCGATAGGGAGTTAGAATCTCTGGGGTCTCATACTCCGAGGTTGGGACTGTTGTTACCTGCCTCGGCTCCAGCTTGCACGACTGCTCCCCCAAGTTAAAATTGGGGCTCGACTGGACCTTTATTTTAAATTTATTTTTCATTTTACACTAGGAGTGATAATCTTTGATTTCACTGACCTGTCAGCTAAGGTAGATTGATCAAATTACTGGAACTTCCCTGTAAATTGGCATATGCTTAGAGCATTCCATAATTTTAGCAGCAATATATTACTTTAGTGCTGAAGGCAATGCAGTTGAATGTTTTTCCAGAATTAGTGTGGCAACAATCAAAAAAAATGTGCTGCTAACATGTCCACATCCTTTTCCAATAGCAGTTTCGCGGCTTTCCATTATTTTTAAAGAGGATTTACTTTTCAAGGAAAAAGTCTAAAAAGGGAATCCCATTTTGAAGAACACTTTATTTTTTTTAAGTTAAACAGTTATAAAGGTTTATGTTTATCTTTAACATTTTTGTGTTTTAAAACAAAATGCAAACCTTTGTGCTGATCGAGGTGCAGAAGGTTAGTGTTGGGAAATGGAATACTTTCCCTTTTTTGGTACACAGTGTCAGCATGAAACGTTCCCAGGTCAGATGTAGCACTGTCAGATGCAGAGGAAAACTCAATCAACTTTGCACCAACAATATGCCTTGATCTCAATCTGAGAAGACCAATGTACCCTGCATTTCTCTCATCAGCTAACTTGTGGCCTCCCTAAGTGAGACTGATGGTGGTGGTGAATTGTGGATAGCTTTGTGCTGAATGTCCATGCCCATTAGGAATTAAGTTGAAATTATCCAAACTCATTTCAGACAGACCCCGACAGTCAACAGACACAGGATACTTTCCTGCAATCAGTCTTTGCTGACCTCATTCCTGAGGGGAAAGGCCAGTGAAATATATTCTGCCCCTCAGCCTCCCCTTTAGAGCCTATTTCTGTTGATTTTAAAATGACATACTTTGTTTAAATAGTCAATGTGGGTGAAACATTTTTTAAAGAATTATTGAGCTAGATAATGTGAGAGAACTGAAATAATATCAGGAAATACATGTCCTGCAATGTCAGAGTGCTTCACAAGTGTTACCATTTCCCGCTATGCATCAAGTATGCTCCTTCAAGCAATCAGCATTTAAACAAAAACATTCTTAAAAATTAACAAAAAATTAATAAACAATTAATATTAATCATAATGACAATTTGTTTAATAAATTAACCTTGATGGGGTGACTTCCCTCTTCAGAGTCCTGGTAATTGTGTTCAACTATCCACTCAGAGAAGATAGGTTAGTAGGAAGTAACTCATAGATGGGATGACCAGCACTGTATTCCTGCTGTAACATATGAATTGGGAAAGTGCCCAGATTTACCGTCAGTACAAGATGTGAATTAATTGGATAAATGTTATGATAAGTCCTATTTGTATCCTGCAGAAAGTCAAGCTTTAGGGTGTTGACACTCAGACAGTATTGAATAAGCATAAATGTCCTCACATCATCAGTGTTAGCTTGACCTTTTTTGACTTGTTTTTATCTTTGCATTTGCAGAGATGCTGCAACAAATCCTTGGTGGATGTATTATTCCAAATTATTGGTTGGTATGGTCTTAATACCATTTAATAATACTTCGACTTCTTCTGTTCATTCTGCCATACACGACTCAATTTTTCAATTAATTTATGGGCAATATTCATTATATTTTCTTTCCACATTGCACGTCACTGATATTTTCTGTGGTAGAAAAGTATTATTTTCAATAACTCATTCACTACTTGCTTTCTATCACCATACATTCTTTTGGGTATCTGTTGGCTGGTTTGGTTGATCCATGTTGTTAATAGAATTAATTAAATGCAAGCACCCATTTTACCGCTGTTTTTGATGATTTGTTTACGTTGCTTTAGGGAAACTGAGCTGAGTTATAAGAATTTGATTTTCTTTGTATTATCTAGTTACATCTGTCCATCTCTGTCCTTTCCTGCTCCGGTCCTTTCTCGAATGCTGTTTTTAGTAGACAGAGTAGATAGAGAGAACCTGTTCCCATTGGCAGAAGGGTCGAGAACCAGAGGATGCAGATTTAAGGTGATTGGCAAAAGAAGCAAAGATGACATGAGGAAAAACTTTTTTACACAGCGAGTGGTTAAGATCTGGAATGCACTGCCTGAAAGGATGGTGGAGGCAGACTCAATCACGGCTTTCAAAAGGGAGTTGGATAAGTACCTGAAAGAAAAAAATATTGCAGGACTACGGGAAAAGGGTGGGGGGAGTGGGACTGACTGAGGTGTTCTTACAGAAAGCCGGCACGGGCTCGACGGGCTGAATGGCCTTCGTCCGTGTTGTAACCGTTCTATGTTCTATGATTCTTACAATCGGAAATGTAAAGAGTGAATACAAGAAGGGTGGCAGAAAATTAAGATGCTGGGAACACAAACCAGTGTAAATCTTTGCACACTATTGAACAGAGTATTACTATTACAAGACTTATCTTTATAAGTTCTGGCAGTCTCCTCCACTGGGATAGCATGTGCCTTGTTGAACTCACTTTTTTTTCTTTTTCAATGACAGCCTGGGGGCTCTTAGACAACATATGTTCAAGGTCTTCCAGATATTGCTTCCAGTACTGCAAATTGATGACCACGTTGTCAATTTATGCAAAACAGATGGTGCATGTAAAATCTCAGTTTTTCGTACATGAGGATGTTGAATTCTTAAGCACGAATGACAAATCTGCTATTCAATGA
The DNA here is from genome assembly GCF_044704955.1 of Pristiophorus japonicus. Taxonomy (NCBI): domain Eukaryota; kingdom Metazoa; phylum Chordata; class Chondrichthyes; family Pristiophoridae; genus Pristiophorus; species Pristiophorus japonicus. The sequence goes on along the minus strand of NC_091991.1, from coordinate 41,508,670 downwards.
ACCAAATCTTTAGGTAGAGTGCATGTTATGAAAGTAACTCACATTATTTACTTCATTTAGGCTGTTCCAGATGCAGTAGATTCACCAATCTCTCAGGTCAGAGTATAGATGTTGGGAGCACTAGGCTGTTGTCATTGGGGCCTCCTTGTAAAAGAGGCCAGTTGGGAATGTACAATTGATAATAAAGCTTTCAAGATTGTGCCAACTTTGTTGTTTCTCTGCAGCTGCTAGTAGATAATATGTGCCCTGCCTTGAAACGTGATAAAAATTCTCAGTACATGCTCCCATTAGCTAACAGTGGGAGCACAATTACTTATTTATTTTATTGTTTTATTCGTTATCGCGATATGGGCTTCGCTAACAATGCCAACGTTTATTGCCCTCTCCTGGTTGCTTGAGAAGGTGGTGGTGAGCTGACGTCTTGAACTGCTGCAGTCCATGTGGTGAAAGTACTCCCACAGTTCTGTTAGGAAGGGAGTTCCCGGATTTTGAACCAGCGACGATGAAGAAATGGCGATATACTTCCAAGTCGGGATGGTGTGTGACTTGGTGGGGAATTTGGAGTTAGCAGTGTATCTTACTTTGGGGAATAATGTAATGTATCTGTGTTTACACTCACATTGTTTTCAGTGGAAAAAGTAAATATAAAAGCAAACTTTCTCTGTAATCTGACCATCCAAAGCAACAGCACTTGCCCAAATAAAACAAAATAAATGAATACATAGAGTACGAAAATCTGTGGGCCAAGAATTCGGTACTTTCGCCAGGATTGCGACCATCGGAGCCCTCCAGTGCCGACCCTGCCAAAGATTTCAGGCATTTACTTTGTCTGGAGCTAGCAAGTGCATGTGTCACTGTCGATACATTTCCAGTGCCGACCTGCCACACCAGCCAGAAAAAATGAGCACTTGGTTGCCTTTGGGGTGGGAGAGGGGGCTGGAGTTGTCCAGCTCCCTCCATTACAACCTCAACTCATGGAGTTCTTCTTTGCAGGAGGACTGGAAATATTGGCTACTTCCCTGGTCTGGACTGCACCCCGTCCCCCAGTGGGCCCACATCTTTCCATCTGGTGGGCGTAACACTTCCTCAGCGTACCAGCTTCTAGTCCACTGAGTCCTGGCTCAGCCAGGGAAGCTGAATTCCCAGGGCTGCCCTTGACATACTTTGCTTTGAGCCCACACATTACAGCTGTAAAGAGTTTTCGGACATCTGGTGGATGTGAAAGGCGCTATATACTGCAAGTCAATCTTTCTTTCTTTCTTACAAGGCTGCCCAAAAAATCCCAGAAATGGTGAAGGCCCAGAGGAAACCACAAAGAATTTTGCGGCCATGATAATTACTACCACCAAAATATGTTATAAAAACATTCTTGGCATAGATACAATTTGGGATTCTGAGCTGGACTGTGAATGGACCAAGTGCAGCAAAGTCATTGGCTGAAATTTTTACCTTGGACTTGGACGGGTGCGTGTGGGCCACGTAGTTGGTCGCCATCCCAAAGTTTTCAACAGTGTGTTCTGCACTGCACTTTTAACTGTATTGGATAAATTGAAACAGTCTTGCGGGTTTGCCAGCCAATTAAATGGAGTATTCACCGATGACTCGCTTTTAGGTCAGATATTGAAAGGAGCCTTGCACACAACCCAGTTGAAGGTTGTTGGAGGTGGTATAAAGTTGGTTGGGAGAGGTGGCTATTTCTATTTACGAAGAGATTTATGTGGGTGCAAGCAAGGACTGAAGGCTGCGCCTAGGTTCTCTGATGCCTCCCTGGAAGTCCTGGTCCAGGGAATCAGAGCACGCAGGGAGGTCCTATGCATAGAAACATAGAAAATAGGTGCAGGAGTAGGGCATTCGGCCCTTCGAGCCTGCACCGCCATTCAATGAGTTCATGGCTGAACATGCAACTTCAGTACCCCATTCCTACTTTCTCGCCATACCCCTTGATCCCCCTAGTAGTAAGGACTACATCTAACTCCTTTTTGAATATATTTAGTGAATTGGCCTCAACAACTTTCTGTGGTAAAGAATTCTACAGGTTCACCACTCTCTGGGTGAAGAAGTTTCTCCTCATCTCGGTCCTAAATGGCTTACCCCTTATCCTTAGACTGTGACCCCTGGTTCTGGACTTCCCCAACATTGGGAACATTCTTCCTGCATCTAACCTGTCTAAACCCGTCAGAATTTTAAATGTTTCTATGAGATCCCCTCTCATTCTTCTGAACTCCAGTGAATACAAGCCCAGTTGATCCAGTCTTTCTTGATATGTCAGTCCCACCATCCCGGGAATCAGTCTGGTGAACCTTCGCTGCACTCCCTCAATAGCAAGAATGTCCTTCCTCAAGTTAGGAGACCAAAACTGTACACAATACTCCAGGTGTGGCCTCACCAAGGCTCTGTACAACTGTAGTAACACCTCCCTGCCCCTGTACTCAAATCCCCTCGCTATGAAGGCCAACATGCCATTTGCCTTCTTAACCGCTTGCTGTACCTGCATGCCAACCTTCAATGACTGATGTACCATGATACCCAGGTCTCGTTGCACCTCCCCTTTTCCTAATCTGTCACCATTCAGATAATAGTCTGCCTCTCTGTTTTTACCACCAAAGTGGATAACCTCACATTATACTTGATCTGCCATGCATTTGCCCACTTACCTAACCTATCCAAGGCTCTCTGCAGCCTCATAGCATCCTCCTTGCAGCTCACACTGCCACCCAACTTAGTGTCATCCGCAAATTTGGAGATACTACATTTAATCCCCTCGTCTAAATCATTAATGTACAATGTAAACAGCTGGGGCCCCAGCACAGAACCTTGCGGTACCCCACTAGTCACTGCCTGCCATTCTGAAAAGTACCCATTTACTCCTACTCTTTGCTTCCTGTCTGCCAGCCAGTTCTCAATCCACGTCAGCACACTACCCCCAATCCCATGTGCTTTAACTTTGCACATTAATCTCTTGTGTGGGACCTTGTTGAAAGCCTTCTGAAAGTCCAAATACACCACATCAACTGGTTCTCTCTTGTCCACTCTATTGGAAACATCCTCAAAAAATTCCAGAAGATTTGTCAAGCATAATTTCCCTTTCACAAATCCATGCTGATTTGGACCTATCATGTCACCTCTTTCCAAATGCGTTGCTATGACATCCTTAATAATTGATTCCATCATTTTACCCACTACTGATGTCAGGCTGACCGGTCTATAATTCCTTGTTTTCTCTCTCCCTCTTTTTTTAAAAAGTGGTGTTACATTAGCTGCCCACCACTCCATAGGAACTGATCCAGAGTCTATGGAATGTTGGAAAATGACTGTCAATGCATCCGCTATTTCCAAGGCCACCTCCTTAAGTACTCTGGGATGCAGACCATCAGGCCCTGGGGATTTATCGGCCTTCAATCCCATCAATTTCCCCAACACAATTGCCTGACTAATAAGGACTTCCCTCAGTTCCTCCTTCTTACTAGACCCTCTGACCCCTTTTATATCCGGAAGGTTGTTTGTGTTCTCCTTAGTGAATACCGAACCAAAGTACTTGTTCAATTGGTCTGCCATTTCGTTGTTCCCAGTTATGACTTCCCCTGATTCTGACTGCAGGGGACCTACGTTTGTCTTTATTAACCTTTTTCTCTTTACATATCTATAGAAGCTTTTGCAGTTCATTTTAATGTCCCCTGCAAGCTTCCTCTCGTACTCTATTTTCCCTGCCCTAATCAAACCCTTTGTCCTCCTCTGCTGAGTTCTAAATTTCTCCCAGTCCCTGGGTTCGCTGCAATTTCTGGCCAATTTGTATGCCACTTCCTTGGCTTTAATACTATCCCTGATTTCCCTTGATAGCCACGGTTGAGCCACCTTCCCTTTTTTATTTTTACGCCAGACAGGGATGTACAATTGTTGTATTTCATCCATGCGGTCTCTAAATGTCTGCCATTGCCCATCCACTGTCAATCCCTTAAATATCATTCGCCTATCTATCCTAGCCAATTCACGCCTCATACCTTCAAAGTTACCCTTCTTTAAGTTCTGGGCCATGGTCTCTGAATTAACTGTTTCCTTCTCCATCCTAATGTAGAATTCCACCATATTATGGTCACTCTTCCCCAAGGGGCCTCGCACAACGAGATTGCTAATTAATCCTCTCTCATTACACAACACCCAGTCTAAGATGGCCTCCCCGCTAGTTGGTTCCTTGACATATTGGTCTAGAAAACCATCCCTCATGCACTCCAGGAAATCCTCCTCCACCGTATTGTTTTCAGTTTGGTTAATCCAATCTATATGCATATTAAAGTCACCCATGATAACTGCTGCACCTTTATTGCATGCACCCTTAATTTCCTGTTTGATGCCCTCCCCAACATCACTACTACTGTTTGGAGGTCTGTACACAACTCCCAATAGCATTTTCTGCCCTTTGGTATTCCATAGCTCCACCCATACCGATTCCACATCATCCAAGCTAATGTCTTTCCTTACAATTGCATTAATTTCCTCTTTAACCAGCAACGCCACCCCGGCTCCTTTTCCTTTCTGTCTATCTATCCTAAATGTTGAATATCCTTGGATGTTGAGCTCCCAGCCTTGGTCACCCTGAAGGCATGTCTCCGTGATGCCAACCACATCGTATCCGTTAACTGCTATCTGTACAGTTAATTCGTCCACCTTATTCCGACTACTCCTCGCATTGAGGCACAGAGCCTTCAGGCTTGCCTTTTTAACACACTTGAACCCTTTAGAATTTTGCTGTAAAGTGGCCCTTTTTGTTTTTTTCCTTGGGTTTCTCTGCCCTCCCCTTTTACTCATCTCCTTTCTGTCTTTTGCTTCTGTCTCCATTTTGCTTCCCTCTGTCTCCCTGCATTGGTTCCCATCCCCCTGTCATATTAGTTTAACTCCTCCCCAACAGCATGAGCAAACACTCCACCTAGGACATTGGTTCCGGTCCTGCCTAGGTGCAGATCGTCTGGTTTGTACTGGTCCCACCTCCCCCAGAACCGGTTCCAATGCCCCAGGAATTTGAATCCCTCCCTTCTGCACCACTGCTCAAGCCACGTATTCATCTGAGCTATCCTGCGATTCTTATTCTGACTAGCACGTGGCACTGGTAGCAATCCCGAGATTACTACTTTTGATGTCCTACTTTTTAATTTAGCTCCTAGCTCCTTAAATTCGTCTCTTCGGACCTCATCCCGTTTTTTACTTATATCGTTGGTACCAATGTGCACCACGACAACTGGCTATTCACCCTCCATTTTCAGAATGTCCTGCACCCGCTCCGAGATATCCTTGACCCTTGCACCAGGGAGGCAACATACCATCCTGGAGTCTCGGTTGCAGCCGCAGAAACATCTATCTATTCTCCTTACAATTGAATCCCCGATCACTATCGCTCTCCCACTCTTTTTCCTGCCCTCCTGTGCAGCAGAGCTAGCCATGGTGCCTTGAACTTGGCTGCTGCTGCCCTCCCCTGATGAGTCATCCCCCCCAACGGTACTCAAAGCGGTGTATCTGTTTTGCAGGAGGATGACCGCAGGGGATCCCTGCACTACCTTCCTTGCACTGCTCTTCCTGTTGGTCTTCCATTCCCTATCTGGCTGTGGACCCTTTACCTGCGGTAAGACCAACTTGCTACATGTGCTAATCACGTCATTCTCAGCATCGTGGATGCTCCAGAGTGAATCCACCCTCAGCTCCAATTCCGCAACGCGAACCATCAGGAGCTGGAGGCGGATACACTTCCCGCACACGTAGTCGGCAGGGACACCGGAAGTGTCCCTGAGTTCCCACATGGTACAGGAGGAGCATATCACATGTCCGAGCTCTCCTGCCATGAATTAACCCTTAGATACACTTAATTTGGCAACAACAATGTTAACAGGTTACTTACTGTTATAAAAAAGAAAAAGAATAGCTACTCACCAATCACCAGCCAATCACTTACCCCTTTGGCTGTGATGTCATCTTTTGATTTCTTTCTACTTCTTTTTTGCTTTTTCTCCCGGCTGGAGCTGTACAAGCTGGGCCTTTTATAGGCCTCACCAACGCCACGAACTCCCGCCTCTGACTGCCGCCGCCTCTCACTGCCCCTGGGCCTTTTGTAGGCCTCACGAACGCCACGAACTCCCGCCTCTGACTGCCGCCACCTCTCACTGCCCCTGGGCCTTTTATAGGCTTCACCAACGCCACGAACTCCCGCCTCTGACTGCCGCCGCCTCTCACTGCCCCTGGGCCTTTTATAGGCTTCACCAACGCCACGAACTCCCGCCTCTGACTGCCGCCGCCGCCTCTCGCTGCCCCTGGGCCTTTTGTAGGCCTCACCAACGCCACGAACTCCCGCCTCTGACTGCCGCCGCCTCTCACTGCCCCGGGCCTTTTGTAGGCCTCACCAACGCCACGAACTCCCGCCTCTGACTGCCGCTGCCTCTCGCTGCCACTGGGCCTTTATAGGCCTCACCAACGCCACGAATTCGCGCCTCTGACTCCCTGGCATCGTCAGGAAAAGAGTAGCCAGAGAAACCACGAGGGCACAATAAGTGAGGAAAGCTGTTGATAGCCGCTCCTGGATTGAATGCCGGAAGAGATTTAATGATCTCATTCAACTACATTCTGATGTGTATGTCACCCCAACCCCATCACTCTGCCTTCCCAAGACTCCGTAAGTCACTCCTCACACCAACCTACATTATAGGTGCACCCACCCTCTCTGTCTATACACCCACTCACATCCCCATCTGACTGTCCACCACTGACACTCACCCTCAGGCTAATGCAATCACCGAAAGTAACGCCACAGAAAGAGGCCATTTGGCAATATGACACCACTCCCTCATAGTCACCCTCTACAGATGTAGCCTATACATTCCTTACACTCATTCCATCACTCTCACTCAAAGTTCTCTTTCCCTCCATACAGGAGAAGAGAGTGCAGAACAGAAGAGAAAATCAGAGGTGGTTCTGCAATATTCATGAATTTGATGCCAGCAGAGAAGGAGGCTCCTGAATAAGTGGAGTGACAGAGCTGCTGGCAGTGGGAAACGGAAAGAGGGAGACCTCCCAGCAACTTGGTGACAGAATTAACTATCCCACATGGCATACAACAGTCAGTCATGGTGGTGATGTCAGTAGTCAGTTAAATATCATCATGTGCATAATGTTAACGCAACACCTTCTTTTCATAAGAGGTGAAGAAGGTGCAAAATTCACAAGAAACCTGTGTTTTGGCTCATTCGAAAGGAAATTTAATTTGGGACTACCTACCGAAAAGTTTGGAACTCTAAAGTGCTTATGAAAGAAACTACGAACTTTAATAGAATTTTGGATTTTAAAAGACAAACTCAAGGCTGTGGGCGGGTCTAAGGAACTAGCAGAGACAGTCTGATTAAGTGAAGCTACCTGGGTGTGAGGACTAAGTTAGCCTGTCTGGAGGGATGAATATTCGAGAATCCTTCCCCCACAAGAAACATTTACATCACAAAATCACCCAGAGAAAGTTACCCATCAACATGGGTCTGGAAACCCATTTCAGCATATCCATCACAAAGAGGCCCAATCCAGCCTATATGTGAAAACTAAACACAAAAGGACATTGAAATTACCAAACTAATATTTCCATCAGGAAACAGTTTTCGAACATCAACTCACCCAAAACATATCAACTTTTAACAAGCCCACCAAAATATTGCAAAGAGCCAAGCCCGCCAAATTTACACAAAGGATTTTGAACTGATTTGGCGCCAAGATTAGAAACTGTATAACTGGCCCCTGTTTCCAACAGAGGGTATGACATATTTGGGTATACAACCGAGACTACGCTTGTGTCATCAAGACAAGGAGAGAAACCAATGTGACAGTTGTAAACTAACTTCTCCAGCCTCGAAGTCCTAAGTCCTGAAGGAAGGAAGAACATAACCATCGTGGCAGCAACCGATCACAGTCAATGTGGTATCAACGGAAAAACCACCGCGATCGACCAAACTCGAACAAAACTCCAATGGGAAAAAAAACGAAGAATCGAAAAGTTTCCACTCTACAATCTAATCCTGACCTACCAATGGGTAAAACCTTACGTAAAAGACTGTAGGAACCTATTTCTAACGAAGAAAACCAGGTACGTATCCCATAGATCTACAAAGCACCTTACCGCATCAGCGGACTCAACCCAACTGAAGATTGCGCAGCAAGATGTCTTCTCCGACATTCGGGGTACCACAAGCAGACCCTACCACATCCCCAAAACCGCGATCTACCGTTAACTGTCAAAAGGATTGGTAAGCATAGTCCCTGCCTGCCCTGGAGTCCAACCTAGCTAGAATTAGGTATTGGGAGGTGGGAGGCATAATTGTACTGTAACCCCCTTTGAATATGTAATGCATGGTTTTTTTATTAGAATGATTATAAGTTTAATCTTGTATCTTTGCTTGTATTGTCCTTTATTAGAGTGATTGTAAGTTTGGCCTTGTATTCTCTCACTAGAGTAATAAGCTTGTATTACCTTGACTGTAATAAAACCAAAGTTCTTTTGCATCAAACCGGTGTCCTTTGCACTTTTGTCACATCCCCTAAATAAATTCAGAGTCTAGAACCCAAGGGAGTGGGAGCGATTCGAACTGCTCAAGTCGGTCAGAAGGGGACCTGACCTCCTCATAGAGACCACCCCCTTACAAAATGGCGACTGCAGCAGGACTCTGGTACAAGGGCTGTGATGTGAAGAGTGCTGGTTTGGGGCAAAGAACCAAGATGGAAGAGAGGATTTCCTCCTATATGTATAAGAAGGTCAATGTAACTAAAGAATGGGTGCTTAGTCTATTGCGCGCTGAGAGTCCAGCTGACACTGCAGCCCAGTGGACAGCAAGCAAAGATCAAAAAGAAGCAGTGGAGAAAGCAATTTGGTTGGTCTGCCGACAGCGACAGGTCCAACTCCTAGACAGAATGAATGAAACATTACAGGCAGAGTTATGGGAATGCGCAGAGAACTACCAGGAAAGGGTTATGTCAGAAGAAAGATTATCGGGAGAACTCCGTAAGCTAAAACAGGAAAGGATTCAGATAATGGAAAGGTTTAAAAACAGTCAGGACTATTTTCAATGTTAGATTACCGACGCCAAAAGTAATGAAAAGTCACTGAGGGAGGAAAGCACTCGCCTCAACCTACAAGTAAAAGAGCTCCAGGAAAGATTAAAAGATGTATAAGCAGTGTATAAAGCAGCTGCCACTAATGGGTTTTAATCGGAAGACCACGGTCCCTGCCAGCAACAAATTAAAAGGTTAAATCTTGGTCCATTCAAGGCACAAGGCAAGGTATGCCTAATAAGCCCGGGTACGCCCCAGGTAAACCTGGACGAGAAGGAAGAAACTACCCAGCCACCAACCTGTGGCACCGGTGACTACACCGGTGCAGCAGCAGCAGGGGCAAATCAGTTATGGGGTGGACAGGGATAGTGAAACACCACCACCTGTAGCACTGAGTTTCAGTTCAGCTTGGCCGCAGGGAAGAGAGGGAGGCGAACCAAAACAGAGAGAGCCAGAACCAGGGCCATTGTGCCCGGTCCGGCACCAGAAGTTTGGCCCGCCCACCCTTAACGGGGGTCCATGTAAAGTCCTGTCCCCTCAGCACAGATTCACACTCTGGACCTGCACCTTTATTCCACAGCTCTGGAATGCTACACTTGCCTGAGACCTGTCCTTATATACCTGTCTCTTGCAAGTGCACCTCTGGTGGTAAGGCATGCTGGTGGTTACAGGTCATATCTTATTACAGTCACGTATAGCATGTTAGGATACCAGTTATATTTAATAATGTAAGATACATGACATCACCCTCCCCCAAGGTCTTATTGTCTTTATAGGTTCAGTCTCTCAGGTGGTCTATGCTCTCGCGTGGAGCGTCTCAGTTGTTGTTCAGTTGTTTGCCTTGGTGTCTGTTTTTCTTTGGGTGTGGTTGCTGGTATATCGCCTGGGCTGTCTGTTTCGATTGGTGTGATTGTTGTTGACTCGCCTGGGCTGTCTGTTGGGATTGCCCTTTCCTCAGGTTGTTCCCTCTGTCTGTCCACTAGGTGTGGTGCGAGTTCCACATTGTAGTCTGCCTCTGGTTCCGCAGTGTTGTTGGTAAATCTACTTTTGACTTGGTCTACATGCCTTCGGCAGGTTTTGCCATTGTCCATTTGTACTACCAGTAGCCTGTTTCCTTCCTACCCGTTACTGTCCCTGCAAGCTATTTGGGACCCATGCCATAGTTTAGTACAAACACTTTGTCCCCTATCTCATTTCATCTCCCCCTCGAATTTCTGTCATGGTACTCAATCAGCTTATGGCACTTTGCCTCAACGATTTCATGCATGTCTGGGAGGATTAATGAGAGCCTTGTTTTTAAAGTCCTTTTCATCAACAGTTGCGCAGGGGGGATCCCAGTCAGTGAGTGCAGACGAGATCTGTATGCCAGCAGCAGTCGCGACAGGCGACCCTGCAGCGTGGGACCTTGGATTTTAAGCATGCCTTGTTTAATGATTTGCACTGCTCTCTCCGCCTGGCTGTTGGAGGCCGGCTTGAATCACGTCTTGACGTGATTTATGCCGTGGTCAATTATAAAGTCTTGGAATTCTGCGCTGGTGAAGCACGGACCATTGTCACTTACCAATATGTCAGGGATTCCATGCGTTGCAAACATGGTTGTGAGGTGGTGGAGGTTGTGCTCGAGTTTAAAATGGTGCATTCGATCCACTTTGAAAATGCATCTACAACTACGAGGAACATTTTGCCCATGAATGGGCCCGCATAGTCTATGTGCACCCGCGACCACGGTTTGGTAGGCCATGGCCAGGGGCTCAGTGGAGTCTCCCTGGAGCATTGATGAGTTGGGCACAAATGGTGCACCTTCGGACGCAGAGCTCCAGGCCACCAGACGTGGGATCTGGCTATGGCCTTCATGAGAACGATCCCCGGGTGCTCGCGGTGGAGCTCCCGGACAAATGCCTCTCTGCCTCGCAGAGGCATGACTACTCGGCTGCCCCACATCAGGCAGTCTGCTTGTAATGATAGCTCATGCATGCACCTGTGAAAGGGTTTTAATTCCTCGGGGCAGGCATCGTGAGCCTCTGCCCAGTCACCGGTTAGGACACATCATTTTACTAAGGATAACGTGGGGTCGCTGGCCGTCCAGGCTCTGATTTGGCGAGCCGTCATGGGCGAACCTGTGGACTCAAAGGCATTGATTGCCATGACTATCCCACAGTCCTGTTCGTCAGACCCTTCCGTGGTCGCCAGGGGTAGCCTGCTGAGCTCGTCGGCACAGTTGTTTGTACCTGGTCTGTGCCTTATGGTATAGTCGTAGGACGCCAGCATGAGTGCCCACCATTGAATTCGCGCCGAGGCGTTGGCGTTTATTGCCTTGCTCTCGGATAGGAGGCTTGTGGTCAGTTTCTAACGCGAACTTGGCCCCGAAAAGGTATTGGTGCATCTTTTTGACACCATACACGCACGCGAGCACCTCCTTCTCTACCATTCCGTACCCGCACTCCGCCCGCGAAAGTGACCTGGAGGCATAAGCTATGGGTTGTAATATGCCCGCACTATTGACATGTTGCAAAACGCACCCGATCCCATACGCTGACGCATCGCATGTGAGAACTAGCTTTTTACCTGGGTCAAAGAAAGTCAAAACACTGTTGGAACACAGAACGTTGCGTGCTTTATTGAAGGCGCGTTCCTGGGCGTCCCCCCAAAACCAATCGCACCCCTTCCTGAGTAGTGGAGAGGCTCCAGCAGCGTGCTTAAGTTCTGCATAAAGTTCCCAAAGTAATTGAGTAGCCCGAGAAAGACGCGCAGTTCTGAGACATTCCGGGGCCTGGGTGCCAGGCGAATTGCTTCTGTTTTGGACTCTGTTGGGTGGATTCCATCAGCGGCAATCCTTCTGCCCAAAAATTCAACCTCGGGTGCGAGAAACAGGCACTTGGATTTCTTGACTCGTCGGCCTACCCGATCCAACCACTTTAGTACTTCCTCCAAATTACGGAGATGGGAGTCGGTGTCCCTGCCCGTGATAAGTGTGTCGTCTTGAAATACAACCGTTCCCGGGATGGACTTGAGCAGACTCTCCATGTTGCGCTGGAATATGGCAGCTGCCGACCTGATGCCGAATGGGCTTCGATTATACATGAAAAGGCCTCGATGTGTGTTGATGGTAGTGAGTAGCTTGGATTCCCCGGTCAATTCTTGCGTCATATACGCAGATGTGACATCTAATTTTGAGAAAAGTTTACCATAGCCAATGTGGCAAATAAGTCCTCCGCTCTGGGCAGTGGGTACTGGTCCTGCCGGGAGACTCTGTTTATGGTAGATTTGTAGTCCCCACAGATTCGTACAGATCGATCAGGTTTCATGACTGGGATGATGGGACTTGCCCAGTCGCTAAATTCCACAGGTGATATAATGCCTTCCCGCAGAAGCCTGTCTAGTTCGTGTTCAATCTTTTCCCTCATCACATAGGATACAGCTCTGGCTTTGTGATGGACCGGTCTAGCATCCTGTGTGATGTAGATTTTGACTTTGTTCCCTTTGAAAGTGCCCACACCTGGCTGAAAGAGATGTTCAAATCGCTTTATAACTGTTGAGCAGGAGGTCCATTCCTCTAATGACATGGCATGGACATCATCCTATTTCCAGTTTAGTTTTGCCAGCCAGCTTCTCCCTAGCAGTGCTGGGGGGTCTCCAGGGACAATCCACAGGGGAAGTCGGTTCACTGTCCCTTTGTGTGTGACAGAGAGCATGGCACTGCTGAGGACTGGTACGATTTCTTTGGTATTGGTCCTTAGTTTGGTGTCGACCCTTGTGAGTTTTGGTCTGTCTCTTTTATGCGGCCACAGTTGTTCAAATTGTTGAGAGATTGACTCGCTCCCGTATCCAGCTCCATGTTGACAGATATCCCGTTGAGTAGGACCCTCATCATTATAGGAGGCATCCTGTTGTAGGAGCAGCGGCCATTGATCATGTTGGTCCGCTGTACATCGGTGTCCCGGGTACTGTCCCCACCATCTTCTGGTCTGTTTTCCGACCCATCCGATTCGTATACCAGCCAAGCTGCCGTTTTTTTGCACATGCGGGCCAAATGCCCTGTATATTCACAATTTCTGCAAACATCCTGCTGAAATTGACATCCCCTTGATGAGTGCCCACGCCCACACCTCCAGCACAGACCTGTTCCATTGTTCAAAGTGTTCCCAAAGAATGAGCTGCGTCTGGCTGATCTCTCTTGAGCTTCTCTCAGTTTGTAGTTGATTGCTTGCATTGTGGGTTGATGAGGTGTGAATGGCCGTTCCTGTGGCCCTTGATGGCTTCTGCCTGCTGTCGAGAGCCTGTTCTCCTGGTTTTGTCTGTGTGTGGGGGTAGCAGCTTGTTTAGTGCTGTGAACTTCTTGTACCGATATTTCGTTAGTTGTCGTACCTGCATGTTAAATCAACCTCGTTTCTTCTTCCCCTACCAAGAATGTCTGTGCAACCAATGCTGCTGCCTCTAAGGTTAGGTTCTTGGTCTCTATGAGCTTTCGGAATATGCCTGCGTGGCCTATTCCTTCAATGAAAAAGTCTCTCAGCATTTCTCTCCTCAGTTCATCGGAGAACTCACATAAACTAGCCAACCTCCGAAGTTCCGCCACGAAGTCGGGTATGCTCTGGCCCACACAGCGTCTGTAGTTGTGGAACCTGTGTCTGACCATGTGTAGGCTGCTCGCTGGCTTCAGGTGGTCTCTCACCAGTGTGCTCAATTCTTCAAATGATTTGCTTGCTGGTTTCTCGGGTGCCAACAGATCCTTCATTAAAGCATATGTTTTCGAGCCACAGCTGGTCAAGAGATGAGCTCTTCTCGTGTCTGCCTTATCGTCGCCTAACCAGTCTTTGGTTACAAAGCTTTGCTGGAGCCTTTCTATAAAGTCCTCCCAATTGTCTCCCACATTGTACTTTTCATCTGATCCGTTGTTCGCCATTCTGTGGATTCTGTAATCCCGTAACTCGTTGCCACTATAAAGTCCTGTCCCCTCAGTACAGATTCACACGAGGCATGTAGTGAAGTCAACATCACTCTGGACCTGCACCTTTATTTCACAGCTCTGGAATGCTGCACTTGCCTGAGACCTGTCCTTATATACCTGTCTCTTGCAAGTGCACCCCTGATGGTAAGGTATGCTGGTGGTTACAGGTCATATCTTATTACAGTCATGTATAGCATGTTAGGATACAGTTATTTTTAATAATGTAAGATACATGACAGTCCAGGGCCCCTGGAAAGTCAGTTTGTGGTCCCCCCCCCCCCCCCCCCCACCAGCTAAGGGCTATGATAAGCCACCTGGGAAAGCTAACTCCAAAGGGAGGCCTCTCGGTTCACTTTGTGGAAATGGAACAGGCAGGGGATATTAATGGGTGCGATGATGCAGAAATGGCAAAGATACTTCTCCTATCCCTAGACAGCAAACTGTACCAGGCCCTCTCTACTGAGAGCAAAAGAGGACAGAAAACACTAGCTGCCATCCAAAAGGACATTTTAGAACCTATGGGCTGCAATGATGGGAGTCCCTTCTCAAGAGTAGAGAAAACGGTGCAGCTCACAGGAGAAACCCCACAGGCTTTCGCAGGCCGACTGTGGCCTGTTTACCAAAGCGCCTGTAGTAGGCACATAGACAGAGATCACTTAAGCCCGGACGAATTAGCACACTGGCTCCGAAGCCGAGTAGCTAACAGTTACTACCCTGAATAAGAACCAAGGCTGAGGCCTGGTTCGACCCAAGAGATCCCCAAGCCACCGAACAGGGAGTGCTTAGGCAATTGACCCTAGCTTACAGAAATGGCAGAGGGACAGAAGAGCACTCACAAAAGGGAAGGGTTCACGAAATCCGACCTAGCCAAGCTAAGAGGGAATGGCGCCACGAGGAGGGCAACCCCTCCGATACAAAACGTACCTGCTTCGGGTGCGGAAAGAGTGGGCACTGGAGAAAGGATTGTAAAAATCCTTGGAAGGATAGCGCAGGAAAGAGTTCTCCAGCCCCGGCCAAAAGGGCCGAGACTGAGAAGCCAGTCCCTCCCCACTCGTTTGATATCTTTTTAACTGTGCTCCGAGCCATGTTAGATGGCCCTGGGAAGATAGCCACCGCCACCGGTATCGAGATCCCATCTGCCCCCTCCCAACCAAAACCTGTCCACCTGTGTGATGCGTGGGGGAGACCGACCGTACAGATGGAGCTGGAACAGGTGAAAGGGACTTACCTGCTGGACATCGGTGTCTCAAGCACCCTTGTCTATGCAGCTAACCCCGCCGCCCCACCTCTGTCTAACGGGGTCCCCTGTAGCTTAGTGGGTTTCACAGGCACTGAGCAGACTGGCTCATTCTCCGTTCCGCTCTCCATTCATTTAGGTACACTCCACACAAAGTGGACTTGTGTCCTGATGAAGTGGGAACAGGAAGGGAGAGGAATCCCGGGGGCTGACTTCATCCTAGACCACGGGATCCTTGTGGATTTAAGAAACCACTGTCTTTGGTGGTCAGTCTGTACGGGACAGGAGTATAAGGTGATGGTTTCCCGGGAAAACAGGGAAAAGAGACAGTGTGCACTATGAAACCTAAGGAGGGTTACGGCCTTGAATCACTGGTCAGTAACACTCAGATAGAATATCAAGAATATGTGAGGGAAAACCTTGCAGCTTTTGCCACTCACAAACACTACTGTGGGAGAATAAACGGGGCCGAGGTTAGCATAGATGGGGACCCCATGACCTGACCACAGAAACAGTACAACTTCCCCAGGGAGGCGGAGGCAGACATGCAAACAGCCTTGGGTTCTTTAGTCAAATAGGGGGTATTGAGACCAATAGCTACCCATGTGAACTCTCCACTGTGGCCGGTTCAGAAACCGGACAACTCCTGGAGAGCCACGGTGGACTATCGAGTGCTCAACCGTAACATCCCTGACTTTGCACCCACCGTTGCTGCTGTCACCGACCTCATTGGAAGTATCCCAGCCTCCGTGACTACCTTCACGGTGCTGGATATTTGCAACGAGTTCTGGTCCATACCTTTAAGAAGGGAAGATCAGTACAAGTTTGCTTTTACCTTTAAGGGACAGCAATATACTTGGAATTGTCTCCCTCGGGGCTTCCACAACAGCCCCAGTATTTTCCATCAGTGTATGGCCAACTGTTTAAATAGTTTCAGCAGACCCCAGCAATTAGTACTGTATGTGGATGACCTGCTCCTGTTCACTGATGAGGGGGAGGAGCATGGCCCACTGCTGGCTGAACTGCTGGAGCTGCTGAAAGAAGAAGGATTTAAAGTAAACCACAAGAAGGCACAGATCGGCCTGAAGGAAGTAAAATTCCTGGGACTGGCTGTGCGCGCAGGGGAAAGAGTCATTGACAAAGCTAGAAGGGAAGCAGTGCAGAAGTTACCAGCCCCCAACACAGTGACAGGAGTGAGATCTTTTCTAGGGCTAACCGGGTACTGCAGAGACTTCATTGAGGATTATGCAGCCACAGCAGCCCCTCTGCTCCGACTCCTACACAAGGGGGTGGAGTGGGAATGGGACAAAGGTTGCGAGGCAGCATTTATCCAACTCAAGAAAGACCTGCAGACCACGCCAGCTCTAGGGGCCATCGATGGGGGCAAAGAGTTTTTCCTGGAGGTAGCAGCCAGTGGGGACAGCCTGACGCAGTACTGCTCCAAGAGCGGCACGGCCGGCTGAGACCAGTGGTCTACTCCTCCACGATACTCACGGTTGTGGAAATGGGATACTCCAACTGTGAGAGGCACTTCCTAGCCACTCACTGGGCTGTGAAAAGATCACTGATCTTCACAGGGGGGTCCCCTATCACACTCCTTACCCACCATACACCCACCCAAATGCTACTGGATGGGAGAATCAAGGACGGGACAGTGAGCAGTGCCCGCATTGCTCTCTGGACCCTGCTCCTCTCTCAAATGGACCTAAGGGTAAAGGGTCTCTGCGAGCCGAGACTCGCAGCCAACATGATTTATCCAGGGACGGCCCACCGGTGTTCCGTAGAAGGGGTATGGGAAATTGACATAGGCTTTCGGGCTGGGTTACATCCCACAGGCCGAGAGACCTATGTGGACAGTTCACGCACAGTATCTGCGGGTGAACGACTCACAGGCTGTGGAATTTATGACCCCGAGGCAGGCATTGCCCTGGCGATTAAACTCCCCAGCATTATGAGCGCCCAGCACGCTTAAATGTCTGCGGTGGTGTACGTAGTCACACACCCCGAAGAATTCTCTACCCCATACACGATTTTGTTCGGACAGTATGTTCACATGCAATTCGTGTACGGAGTACATGGCTATTTGGTCCCGCCGCGGATACACATCGGCAGACGGGAGACCCCTGGCAATTAAGCCCCTACTGGAAAAGATCATGAAAGCCGTAAAGGAGGAAGGGAATATCTACATACATAAGGTGAAGGCACATTCCACCACTGATCCCCGTAGTAAGGGAAACCAGCAGGCTGACATGTTGGCCAAGCAGGGCGGCCGCATGGGCAAGCTCTGGGATCCGTACAACCCAGGACCCATCGCAGCAGTTAGGGGCAGGATGGAGACAGCAGGGAAGGCAGGGATAGCTTTGCCCCCGGACCTAAAAATGGGTCAGACCCAAGATCCCGTCCTCAAAACTGTCCTGAACACGCTAGCTAAAGGGGAAAAGGTAGACGGCCCGTACGGCACCGCAGCGATTGTCATTAGAGAAGGCATGCTGTTCAGGGGGGAGCAATGGGTGGTACCGCAACAACACCAGAGAGAATTCCTCCAGCTGGCCCACAAGGGTCCAGGAGCAGGACACCCCGGATCTGAGACCACTTGGCAACGAGTGGAACAGGCAGAGTGGTGGCCAGGACTCAGGGAAGATGTCCGCGAGTTCTGTGCTAGCTGTCTGGTGTGCGCGGCCAACAACCCCGACCCCCAGAAAAGAAAGGTGTCTATGGGACATATCAGGAGGGTAGAGGGACCCTGGCAGTCAATCCAAATCGATTATATCGGGCCCCTACCCACCGCCCAGGGAGGCTACAAGTACTGCCTAGTATTGGTGGACGTATTCACCAAATGGGTGGAAGCCTTCCCATGCCGAACAGCCACTGCCCTTGGAAAAGCCAGGATCCTGGTCAGAGAAGTGTTCTCTCAATGGGGACTACCACAATACGTGGAGTCCGACCAAGGGAGTCACTTCACCGGGCAGGTGATGCAGGAGACCCTCAAGGTACTCAGCATCAAAGGAAAATGGCATGTCGCCCACAACCCGCAGTCATCCAGGCCTGTGGAGCGTTTAAACCGCACCATCAAAGAAAGGCTGCGCAAAGAAACAGGGGATTCACCCAAAGGTTGGGTAGAGATCCTACCACTAGTCATCATGGGGATCCGAGCCAGCCAGTCAAAGAGCATGGGGTACTCCCCATACGAGCTCATGACTGGCAGAGCCATGCGAACCCCCACCCATGTGTCAGCCCCAGTAGTCATGGAAGGTCAGCTTAGGGAAGCAAACCGGGACAGCTTTGTCAGGAATCTGTTTGAACACCTCAAACAGATTCACTGGCAGGCTGTTAACAATATGGGAAAACAGCATCGGAGCAACCGACTGCTGCTAGAACCTCGCAAGCACCACGAGTGGGAGATAGGGGACCAGGTCATGGTGAGAAACTACGCTAGAGTAGGGGTCTTTGAGACCCTATACATTGGACCGTATGACATTGTCGACAAGGCAAGCCCCCATGGTGTATGCCTTAAAATTGCCCCGCCGAACAAAGTGGTTCCACATAAATCAGTGCAAACTTTTCAACCCAGGGGCAGCAGCTAAACGTAAGGGACAGCCAAAAACTGTAAACCGTGCTAAAGACAGGGACCCCCAGCCAACAACCCCCGACGGTGGAAATCCCACAGGGGACGTGGCAGACCCAGAAACTGTACCTAGAGGGGCGGAGGAGCTGTCCCCCCAATCATTTGAGACTCGGATGCACCCCCAACAGCCGAAGCCTTAAGAAGGACTCCCCGCACACCACGGCCAAAGACACCATGGTCACCAGCGCTCCAATTTAAATGGTTCACCCCCGGGAGAGGGACCAGCCGCAAAAGGGCACCTAAGGTCAGAGACCAGCCCGCGAGCAGGGACAACCAGACGCTAGCCTCGGGCAACGATGGACCCTCAGAAGAGATAGCGGTGGACTAGCCACCAAATGAGAGTCCCCAGCCCGTAGCCCTTGACCAGGCAGAACAGCCCCCAGGGGAAGAAACGAACCAAGCAGCCACCCCTAAAGGAGCGGTGTGCTGCAGCACCGGAGGGAATGTTCCCCCGATAGTGTGGCACTCAAACCCACGTCCGGTCAGGACACTCCGGGTCCGGCGGTGCAGACCGACCTATTACTGACCTCACTGGACACCCAGCGGAAGAAGAAGAAAGAAAGAAGGCAGGAATTAACCAGGCCACCCGGAGACGGGTGGCAGATATACATATATAGTACGATATCAATTTAAGTATGTTTAGTGAATAATTTAGAATGGTGTAATATCTGTGTAATGATAAGTATATATGTAGTAGTTACTGGGGTAAGGAAAAGAATCTACCTGTGCAGCTATTAAAAGAGGCACAGGCCGGGTAATACCTGAGTGTAAGAAGAACCTACCGGTATAGCTATTAAGGAAGCACCGGTGAGATAACAAGCAAAACTTTATCTGTGAGATAAAGTTAAAAGCAGTCATCAGTCCACAAGGAACTGAATAAGACAGCCAGTCAATTAAAGACTATGAGCCCAAATTGGAACTCGATCACCTTTGTCAATCTGTTTTATGTGCCCCCACAGGAAAGAGAACCATATGGAAAGGATCCTGTTCCTGCTCGCCCTGATAGGGATGAGCAGCGGTGATCGAGGAGACGTGGGAGAATCCCCCATCTACGGGTGTTCAGGAGGAAGAGCACCGATCGTAACCACCGGGGATGGCACCCCAGGTGTGGAAGAACTCGCCGTTTATGCCCACGAGGGAAGATGGTCAGGGTGGATGGGATCTAATTCTACCTGCTACTCCAGCCAGGAAGGTTTTACCTACGGGGAGGCCTCAGTTCCATGCCCCCAGATACGGATCATCGCTGCCCAAGTCAGTATTACAGAGGGAAAGCGTGTATGTTTGACTTGCAAAGGGAACATTCCCCTGAGAACATGGTGGTGGCTCAGAAAACTCAGCAAGGACGCATGGGACCAGGAATCGGACTGGGAAAGACTCGGTAATGATACGTACCATCATGGGGACACGGGGAGGAGTAAAAGTGTGTTGGGACAAATGGTGGGAATCCGAATAAGGAATTTATGTTTGCATGTGGGGATCAGAGAGTATTTGTCCCACAGGCATATCGATCGCCTTCGCCAGGCAATGGCAAGATGAAGGGGAAGGGATGGGTGGTATTCTAGCCTATATGGGTGCGCGGTCCTACACTCCCCACTCCCAATTAACGCCACCGAACTAAGAGCACACATTAAGAAACCCCTGCCCACAACCCCGCCAATACGCACAGTAATAGAAAGGTGTCCTACCAGCACCAAGGGACCTGGAAATGGATTAGTATTGGTACCGACTGAAAAGGTGTTATATCAGGGGTACATTATGCAGTAGCTTCAGTAACATTAAACCTTACTGAGGTACACCTACTGCATGGTGCCCGAAAGAAACAGCTGCTATACCAGACCCTGCTTAGAGACATGTTCAAGAAATGTTATGAGTTAGACTTTGGAAATGTAGACAAAGCAGACCTATACACCCTAAACGCTAGGGACACCATGGACTCGGGGAGACCTAGAAGGGGAATCATAAACAATGTTTTCACTACCTACAATACAGCATCCTCTGTAATAAATTGCCGAGATGACATAGAACTGCAAACACAGATAAACAGTTTAAAGACCCAATTGAGAAAAATCCTGAAACAGGAGAACACCGTAGTAGGATCAGAACTACACGAGGACCAAGCTATGACTGTCCATTTAAAAGAAATAGTGGCTGAGCTGGAAAAACATGCACAGACAGTGAATGCATTCATACGGGAGGATAGAAACGCTTCTGACCAGGCTGCACAGAACGAGGTGTGCGTACTATATGGGGCATGGTTGTTGGGCGAGGGCCGCAACAACCTGGAGGATTTAAAACAAGGTGTAGTCTCCTCATGGATCAGGAACAAGCACCTCGCAGCCCTCCACCTGTACAGCAATTCACTAAGCCCATGCCAGCTCTGCCTAGCCTCTGAAGCCTATCCTGTTCCAGTAGACTTTGGGAAATCTAACCACACCATTATGGGAATAGTATTAAGGATGCTGGTCATGGGTGGGACAGCCCGACCCGCACCGGTATACCGGGTGGAGAACATTGGAGTTATTCAGGGAGGTGCACACATTCGTTTCGCAGTGGTCCCACCCTATGTCATAAAGTGGGAACACGTTGTAACGGGTACTGACCTCGCCGGGTGCCGGAGCCGGGGTGCACACATAATATTGTGTCCCCAGTACTTGAGTGCCCATTCAAAGTCACAGTGTGGGTTTAAAGCTGCACACCCTATTAACTGCACCATGGAGGTAATGGCCAAAACCACGTCCCTCCACAGGTAGCATACATAGGGGGTGGGACATATTGTGTCACCACCAGTGCAACCCACTACCAGCATGGACACTTCTGGTGACAGCAGTTTTTGCTTCAAACCTGAGGCATCAGTTCAAGTGGCATAGGAATGGATTGTCCCCATTCCTGAATCCTCCACTGTCCACATCACTGTGAAGGAAAACATTACAAACCTGCAATGTCGTATATTTTGGCTATGCAATTCCCCCTCTACCCGAACACCTTACCGCCCTGCTAAAAGCTGTAATTATCTCACAAACACACCTCTACACTCTCGAACAGAAAACTATTGAGATAGGGAAAAAGATTCTCGCGATCACAATTCCACCTTGGTGGGACATTTTCAGAAATATAGAAGTCCCAGTCTGGATCAGAATCGCTTCCCATACTTTAGTTATTTGTCAACTCGCAATTATACTTTACTTATGGTGTCTCACTTGCCGAGTGAAACGCAGAGGCCGTCAGGTCAGGCACCAAAGGGTGCTATACGCTCCTTGGCCGAACTTGGGAATCGTGCAGGGAGGGGTGACACCATACTGCCATGTTTAATTGGTATTTGATTTTACCTGCAGTAAACCGCAAAAATCTCGAGTATTGTGAGAATGCTACCTAAAATGTGTTTGATCATGTACCTTTATTTAACTGAACTTAAAATGTGTTTGACTATGGACCTTTATGTCACTTGAGAATATGTTTGACTATGTGCTTTTACTTATTTTACTTTAACTGTGTTTGACTATACCGTTATTTTACTGTGAAAATCGAGTAAACGAGGGACACTATACCCCCTCTATGCTATAATCGAATTGCAATGACTGTATTCGCCTGTAAATTGCATTTGCATTTCAACGGGGGATGCAGGGTAATATTTAGCTAGTATAAATGCAGGGAAGGTTGACTCTCGTGAGCAAGAATTTTGCATACCTTGATTGACACTCAAGAGCGTGGAGTGTCAACAGGGGGGACTGAAGAATGTGCACAATTCACAAGAAACCCCCCCCCCCCTGTGTTTGGGCTCATTCGAAAGGAAATTTAATTTGGGACTACCTACCGAAAAGTTTGGAACTCTAAAGTGCTTATGAAAGAAACTACGAACTTTAATAGAATTTTGGATTTTAAAAGACAAACTCAAGGCTGTGGGTGGGCCTGAGGAGCTAGCAGGAGACAGTCTGATTAAGTGAAGCTACCTGGGTGTGAGGACTAAGTTAAACTATCTGGAGGGATGAGTATTCGAGAATCCTTCCCCCACAAGAAACATTTACATCACAAAATCACCCAGAGGTAGCTACCCATCAACATGGGTCTGGACAACCATTTCAGCATATCCATCACAAAGAAGCCCAATCCAGCCTGTATGCAAAAACTAAGCACAAAAGGACATTGCAATTACCAAACTAATATTTCCATCAGGAAACAGTTTTCGAACATCAACTCATCCAAAACATATCAACTTTTAACAAGCCCACCAAAATATTACAAAGAAGAGCCAAGCCCACCAAATTTACACAAAGGATTTTGAACTGATTTGGCGCCAAGATTAGAAACACTGAAATCGTATAACTGGCCCCTGTTTCCAATAGAGGATATGACAATCTTGGATATACAACCGAGACCACGCTTGTGTCATCAAGACAAGGAGAGAAACCAACGTGACAGTTGTAAACTAACTTCTCCAGCCTCGAAGTCCTGAAGTCCTGAAGGAAGGAAGAATATCACCATCGCGGCAGCAACCGACTACAGTCAACGTGGTATCAACGGAAAAACCACCGCGATCGACCAAACTCGAACAAAACTCTAATGGGAAAAATACCGAAGAATCTAAAAGTTTCTACTCTACAATCGAATCCTGACCTAACAACGGGTAAAACCTTACCTAAAACACTGTAGAAACCTATTTCTAAGGAAGAAAACCAGGTACTTACCCATAGATCCAAAACGCACCATGCCACATCAGCGGACTCAACCCAACTGAAGATTGCGCAGCAAGAAGTCTTCTCCGACGTTTGGGGTATGGCAAGCAGACCCCACCACATCCAGCGAACCCCGAAACCGCGATCTACCGTTAACTGTCAAAAGGATTGGTAAGCATAGTCCCTGCCTGTCCTGGAGTCCAACCTAGCTAGAATTAGGTATTGGGAGGTGGGAGGTATCATTTTACTGTAACCCCCTTTGAATATGTAGTGTATGGTTCTTTATTAGAGTGATTATAAGTTTGACCTTGTAACTTTCCTTGTATTGTCCTTTATTAGAGTGATTGTAAGTTTGGCCTTGTGTTCTCTTACTCGAGTAATAAGCTTGTAGTACCTTGACTGTAATAAAACCAAAGTTCTTTTGCATCAAACCAGTGTCCTTTGCATTTTTGTCACACCTCCCAAATAAATATAGAGTCTAGAACCAAGGGAGTGGAGCGATTCAAACTGCTCAGGTTGGTCAGAAGGGAACCTGAGCCTCTCATACAGACCAACCTCTTACAGAGGTCTAATTCATGTCTTTACACACCCACACGTCCATCAAGTGCCCCCCCCCCCTACCCGCCACTGTCCAACCAGAGGACGAAGGTGACTCCTCAGAGGAAGCTGCAGTCACTGAGGGTCACCAGATCCATGCGCACCCAGCATCAGTGCAGATACATGCATGTTGGTTGGTCCAGCGTGACCTGGTGTCTCACACATCACAAGTGAGCAAGAGCAAGTGGAGACAGGGACTGTTATATATGTGGAATTGCATTTACTCTGTACATCCAACAGAGGGCTCATTCCCCGGAATCCCAAGGGATCCCATAATCCCTTGAGAGCACAGGTATTTAAGAAGGTTTCACAGGTTGGAGAGGCACTCTGGAGACCTGCAATAAAAGACTAAGGTCACACTTTACTTTGAGCTGTGTTCAGTCTGACTCTTTCTCCATACACAACAACTGGCGATGAGATACAGATAGCGAACCCAAAGATGCAGAGAACAGTGGGCATCTTGGAGAAATTTTTGGAGGGAGAAGATTGGGAAATTTTTGTGGAGCGACTCGACCAATACTTTGTGGCCAATGAACTAGATGGGAAAGAGAGCACTGCCAAACGTAAAGCGATCCTCCTCACCGTCGGTGGGGTGCCAATGTATGGCCTCATGAAGAATCTGCTCACTCCAGCGAAACCCATGGAGAAATCGTACGACGATTTGTGCACACTGGTCTGGGAGCATTTGAACCCGAAGGAAAGCGTTCTGATGGCGAGGTGCTGGTTCGACACCTATAAAAGGTCTGAAGGCCAGGAAGTGGCGAGTTATGCCGCCGAGCTGTCGAGACACCTTGCTGGACATTGCGAATTTGAAGGACATTTGGAGCACATGCTCAGAGACTTTTTCATACTTGGCATTGGCCACGAAACCATACTTCACAAGCTTTTCACTGTAGAGACCCCAACCTTGAGTAAGGCCATAGCGATAGCCCAGGCGTTCATTGCCACCAGTGACAATATTAAGCAAATCTCTCAGCACACAAGTGCTGCTACAAGTACTATGAACAAAGTGATGTTGTTTTCGAATCATAATGTACAGGGCAGGTCATACATCCGCAGATGTCTCAGAGTCCACCATCAAGGGTGATGAATGCAAGGCCATTAACACCTTGTTGACGCTGTGGGGGTGATCATCGTTTCCATTCATACCGATTCAAAGGATACATTTGCAAGGGCTGTGGAACAATGGGACACCTCCAACAAATGTGCAGGCGAGCTGCTAAGCCTGTTAAACCTGCAAACCACCACGTTGCAGAGGAGGACAGATCCATGGAGGATCACTACAAACCAGAGCCTCAGATAGAGGAGACAGAGGTATATGGGCTGCACACATTCACCATGAATTGTCCCCTGATAATGCTGAATGTTGAACTAAATGGACTCCCGGTGTCAATGGAGCTGGACACGGGCGCGAGCCAGTCCATCATGGGCAAAAAGACTTTCGAAAGGTTGTGGTGCAACAAGGCCTCAAGGCCATAACTCCAGTTCGCACGAGACTAAGAACTTACACTAAAGAACTGATTCCTGTAATCGGCAGTGCTACCGTAAAGGTCTCCTACGATAGAGCAGTGCACAAGCTACCACTCTGGGTGGTACCGAGTGATGGTCCCACGCTGCTCGGCAGGAGCTGGCTGGGAAAGATATGATATAACTGGGACGACGTCCGAGCACTATCGCCAGTTGACGACACTTCGTGTGCCCAGGTCTTAAACAAATTTCCTTCGTTGTTTGAACCAGGCATCGGGAAATTCCAAGGATCAAAAGTGCAGATCCACCTAATTCCAGGGGCACGACCCAATCCATCACAAGGCGAGAGCAGTACCATACATGATGAGAGAAAGGGTAGAGATCGAGCTAGACCGGCTGCAACGAGAGGGCATCATTTCACTAATCGAGTTCAGCAAGTGGGCCAGTCCTATTGTCCCAGTCCTCAAGGGAGATGGCACTGTCAGAATCTGTGGCAATTACAAAGTAACTATCAATCGTTTTTCCCTGCAGGACCAATACCCCTACCAAAAGCCGATGACCTCTTTGCAACACTGACGGGAGGAAAGACATTCACGAAACTGGATCTGACTTCAGCCTACATGACACAGGAACTGGAGGAATCATTGAAGGCCCTCACCCTGCATCAACACGCTCAAAGGTCTTTTTGTTTATAACAGATGCCGGTTTGGAATCCGATCAGCGGTGCTGATATTCCAGAGAAACATGGAAAGTTCACTGAAGTCAGTCCCGCACACCGTGGTCTTCCAGGCCGATATCTTGGTCACAGGTCGGAACACAGTCGAGCACCTGCAGAACTTGGAGGAGGTTCTTAGTCGACTCAACTGCGTGGGGCTCAGGTTAAAACGCTCGAAGTGTGTTTTCCTGGCACCTGAAGTGGAGTTCCTGGGAAGGAGGATTGCGGCGGACAGCATCAGGCCCACCAACGCGAAGATGGAGGCAATCGAGAATGCACCGAGGCCACAGAATGTGACGGAGCTGCGGTCGTTTCTAGGATTTTGAACTACTTTGGTAACTTCATACCGGGTCTCAGCACACTGTTAGAACCACTACATGTCTTACTACAAAAAGGGGGTGAATGGGTTTGGGGCAAAAGCCAAGAAAATGCCTTTGTAAAAGTGAGAAAATTGTTATGCTCAAACAAATTGCTTGTGTTGTATGATCCATGTAAGCGTTTGGTACTAGCATGTGATGCGTCATCATGTGGCGTCGGGTGTGTATTGCAATAAGCTAATGATTTCGGGAAACTGCAACCGGTTGCTTATGCATCCAGGAGTCTGTCTAAGGCTGAGAGAGCCTACAGCATGATTGAAAACGAAGCGTTAGCATGTGTCAATGGGGTAAAGAAAATGCATCAATACCTGTTTGGGCTAAAATTCGAATTGGAAACTGACCATAAGCCACTTATATTCCTGTTTTCCGAGAGTAAAGGGATGAATACCAACACATCAGCCCGCATCCAGAGATGGGCACTCACATTGTACGCATACAACTACGCCATCCGCCACAGGCCAGGCACAGAAAACTGTGCCGATGCTCTCAGTCGGCTGCCATTGCCCACCACGGGGGTGGAAATGGCGCAGCCCACAGATCTAGCCAAGGTTAAGGAAGCATTTGAGAGTGAGCAATCACCCGTCACTGCCCGGCAGATTAAAACCTGGACAAGCCAGGACACCTTATTATCTCTAGTTAAAAGCTGTGTGCTTCACGGGAGCTGGTCCAGTGTCCCAGTGGAAATGCAGGAAGAGATAAAGCCATTCCAGCGGTGCAAAGATGAAATGTCTATACAGGCAGATTGCCTTCTGTGGGGCAATCGAGTAGTGGTCCCCAAGAAGGGCAGAGACATCTTCATCAGTGACCTCCACAGTACCCACCCAGGCATCGTAATGATGAAAGTGATAGCTAGATCCCACGTGTGGTGGCCCGATATCAATGCGGACATAAAGTCCTGCGTTCACAGATGTAATACATGCTCGCAGTTAAGCAATGTACCCAGGGAGCGCCGCTAAGTTCATGGTCTTGGTTTTCTAAACCGTGGTGTAGGGTACACGTTGGCTATGCAGGCCCGTTCTTGGGTAAAATGTTCCTTGTGGTTGTAGACGCATACTCCAAGTGGATTGAATGTGAGATAATGTCGGCTAGCACGTCCGCTGCCACCACTGAAAGCCTGCGGGCCATGTTTGTCACACACGGCTTACCCGATGTCCTGGTGAGCGACAACGGGCCACGTTTTACCAGTGCTGAGTTCAAAGAATTCATGACCCATAACGGGATCAAATATGTCACATCTGCCCCATTTAAACCAGCGTCCAATGGTCAGGCAGAGAGAGCAGTGCAAACCATCAAGCAAGACTTGAAGAGGGTAACTGAAGACTCACTGCAGACTCGCCTATCCCGAGTCCTGCTTAGCTACCGCACGAGACCACACTCACTTACTGGGATCCCACCTGCTGAACTGCTCATGAAAAGAGCACTTAAGACAAGGCTCTCGTTAGTTCACTCTGATCTACATGAACAGGTAGAGAGCAGGCGGCTTCAACAAAGTGCACACCATGATAGCGCAAATGTGTCACGTGAGATTGAAGTCAACGATCCTATATTTGTATAAAATTATGAGCAAGGTCCCAAGTGGCTTCCCGGCACTGTCGTGGCCAAAGACGGGAGCAGTGTGTTTCAGGTCAAACTTTCAAATGGACTCATTCACCAGAAACACTTGGAGCAAATCAATCTCAGATTCACGGACTACCCTGAGCAACCCACCTTGGACCCTACCTTTTTAGCTCCCCCAACACACACACCAGTGGCAACCGACACCACAGTTGACCACGAAACCGAACCCATCATCCACAGCAGCCCAGCAGGGCCCAACACACCAGGCAGCCCAGCAAGGCCAGCTGCACAGCAGCCCAGCGAGGGCCCAACAAATGATTCAACAACACCAGCTTTCACACCGAGACGATCAACCAGGGCAAGAAGGGCCCCAGATCGACTCACATTGTAAGTAGTTACACTCTTGACTTTGGGGAGGAATGTTGCTAAATATGTGGACTTGTATTTACTCTATACAGCCACCAGAGGGGTCATTCCCCGGAGTCTCAAGGGATCCCATAATCCCTTGGGAGCACAGGTATTTAAGAAGGTTTCACAGATTGGAGAGGCACTCTGGAGACCTGCAATAAAAGACGAAGGTCACACTTTACTTTGAGCTCACAGTGTTCAGTCTGACTCTTTTTCCATACACAACAGGGATAGCAGTGGAGAGTCCACATTGGAGGGCGCAGGCTGCTCCAAACTTTGCTCAACTGGACGCAGATGCTAAACCTCAGGGGTCTTTCTGCATGTGCTAAATCCTGAACTTGTGATCTATCAAGTTCCATCTCTGCATCAGTTTCGCTGTACCTTTCACCTACCCATTGAAATCAACATGCTGGTGAAAAATTGGGCTGATTGCCCACCTACTGCGCATTAATTACCCTGAAATTATTTTTGCGGCTGGTGCAAACAGGCGCAGGAGCCTGTTGCACTGGAAGCGTAAGGGATGGGGGGATGAGAAAATTTTATAATATTAAGTTAGCTTTATGCTACACTCCATAAAAAGTATCCTAATTGCGGAAGACTTGCCTCCACTCCAAAAGTGAGTTCTCTGGTGGCTGAACAGTCCAATATGAGAGCCATAGACCCTGTCGCAGGTGGGACAGACATTCGTCG
Source organism: Pristiophorus japonicus (assembly GCF_044704955.1). Taxonomy (NCBI): domain Eukaryota; kingdom Metazoa; phylum Chordata; class Chondrichthyes; family Pristiophoridae; genus Pristiophorus; species Pristiophorus japonicus. The sequence goes on along the minus strand of NC_091991.1, from coordinate 41,479,313 downwards.
AGGGAAGGGGTGGGTGAAGATGGTTTGTCGCGCGCTCCTTCCGCTGTCTGCGCTTGACCTCTTCACGCTCTTTGCATTGAGAACTCAATGTCCTCCCAGATGCACTTTCTCCACCTCGGGTGGTCTTCGGCCAGGGTCTCCCAGGTGTCAGTGGTGATGTCGCACTTTACCAGGGAGGCTTTGAGGGTGTTCTTGTGATGCTTCCGCTGCCCACCTTTGGCTCGTTTACCATGAAGGAACTCCGCATAAAGCATTTGCTTAGGGAGTCTCATATCTGGCATGTGAACTCTGTGGCCTGCCCAGCGAAGCTGATCGAGTGTGGTCAGTGCTTCAATACTGGGGATGTTAGCCTGGACGAGGACACTGATGTTGGTGCACCTGTCCTCCCAGGGGATTTGCAGGATCTTGCGGAGACATCATTGGTGATATATCTCCAGCGACTTGAGGTGCCTTCTCCATGCCTCAGATCCATACAGGAGGGCGGATATTACGACAGTCCTGTAGACCATGAGCTTGGTGGTAGATTTGAGGGCCAGGTCTTCAAACACTCTTTTCCTCAGACAGTTGGCGCACTGGAGGCGATGTTGAATCTCCGCATCAATGCATCAGAGGAGGCTCGGGAGTTCCAGGTGCGTGGAGAGAGTCAGGAGGTGCGTTGCTGAGGCCTATAAAAAGGCCCAATGCATCGGAGGAGACTCGGGAGTTCCAGGTGCGTGGAGAGAGTCAGGAGGTGCGTTGCTGAGGCCTATAAAAAGGCCCAATGCATCGGAGAGGCTCGGGAGTTCCAGGAGCGTGGAGAGAGTCGGGAGGTGCGTTGCTGAGGCCTATAAAAAGGCCCAACGAGTCGGAGGAGGCTCGGGAGTTCCAGGTGCGTGGAGAGAGTCGGGAGGTGCGTCGCTGAGGCTCAGCTTGTGCCGCTACAGGGAGAAGGCAAAAAAAAAGTAGAAAGAAATCGAAAGGTGACATCACAGCCAAGGGGCTAAGTGATTGGCTGGTGATTGGTGAGTAGCTTTTCTTTTTCTTTCTTTATCAGTAAGTAACATTTAGCATTGTTGTTGCCAACTTAAGTGTCTCTAAGGGTTAAGTCATGGCAGGAGAGCTCGGATACGTGTTATGCTCCTCCTGTACTATGTGGGAAGTCAGGGACGCTTCCGGTGTCCCTGATGACTACATATGCGGGATGTGCATCCGCCTGCAGCTCCTGACGGACCGCATTGCGGCACTGGAGCTGCGGGTGGATTCACGCTGGAGCATGACGTGCTGAGAATGACGTGAATAGCACGTTTAGCGAGTTGGTCACACCGCAGGTAAAGGGTACTCAGCCAGATAGTAAATGGGTGACCAGCAGGAAGAGCAGTGTAAGGAAGTTAGTGCAGGGGTCCCCTGTGGTCATCCCCCTGCAAAACAGATACACCACTTGGGTACTGTTGAGGGGGATGACTCATCAGAGGAGGGCAGCAGCAGCCAAGTTCATGGCACCATGGGTGGCTCTGCTGCACAGGAGGGCAGGAAAAAGAGTGGGAGAGCTATAGTGATAGGGGATTCGATTGTAAGGGGAATAGATAGGTGTTTCTGCGGCTGCAAACGAGACTCCAGGACGGTTTGTTGCCTCCCTGGTGCTAGGTCAAGGATGTCTCAGAGCGGGTGCAGGACATTCTGAAAAGGGAGGGTGAATAGCCAGTTGTCGTTGTACACATAGGTACCAACGATATAGGTAAAAAACAGGATGAGGTCCTACGAGACGAATTTAGGGAGCTAGGAGCTAAATTAAAAAGTAGGACCTCAAAAGTAGTAATCTCAGGATTGCTACCAGTGCTATGTGCTAGTCAGAGTAGGAATTGCAGGATAGGTCAGATGAATACGTGGCTTGAGCAGTGGTGCAGAAGGGAGCGATTCAAATTCCTGGGGCATTGGAACCGGTTCTGGGGGAGGTGCGACCAGTACAAACCGGACCGTCTACACCAGGGCAGGACCAGAACCAATGTCCTAGGGGGAGTGTTTGCTAGTGCTGTTGGGGAGGAGTTAAACTAATATGGCAGGAGGACGGGAACCTATGCAGGGAGGCAGAGGGAAATAAAAGGGAGACAGAGGCAAAAGATAGAAAGGAGAATAGTAAAAGTGGAGGGCAGAGAATTCCAAGGCAAAAAACAAAAAGGGCCACATTACAGCAAAATTCTAAAGGGACAAGGTGTGTTAAAAAGACAAGCCTGAAGGCTCTGTGTCTTAATGCAAGGAGTATCCATAATAACTGTGCAAATAGATGTTGACAGATATGATGTGATTGGGATTACAGAGACGTGGCTCCAGGATGATCAAGGCTGGGAACTCAACATCCAAGGGTATTCAACATTCAGGAAGGATGGAATGAAAGGAAAAGGAGGTGGGGTAGCATTGCTGGTTCAAGAGGCGATTAGTGCAATAGTTAGGAAGGACATTAGCTTGGATGATGTGGAATCTATATGGGTAGAGCTGCAGAACACCAAAGAGCAAAAGACGTTAGTGGGAGTTGTGTACAGACCTCCAAACAGTAGTAGTGATGTTGGGGAGGGCATCAAACAGGAAATTAGGGGTGCATGTAATAAAGGTGCAGCAGTTATCATGGGTGACTTTAATATGCATATAGATTGGGCTAACCAAACTGGAAGCAATACGGTGGAGGAGGATTTCCTGGAGTGCATAAGGGATGGTTTTCTAGACCAATATGTCGAGGAACCAACTAGAGAGCTGGCCATCTTAGATTGGGTGTTGTGTAATGAGAGAGGATTAAGTTGCAATCTCTTTGTGTGAGGCCCCTTGGGGAAGAGTGACCATAATATGGTGGAATTCTACATTAGGATGGAGAATGAAACAGTTAATTCAGAGACCATGGCCCAGAACTTAAAGAAGGGTAACTTTGAAGATATGAGGTGTGACTTGGCTAGGATAGATTGGCGAATGATACTTAAGGGGTTGACAGTGGATGGGCAATAGAAGACATTTAGAGACCGCATGGATGAACTACAACAATTGTACATCCCTGTCTGGCGTAAAAATAAAAAAGGGAAGTTGGCTCAACCATGGCTATCAAGGGAAATCGGGGATAGTATTAAAGCCAAGGAAGTGGCATACAAATTGGCCAGAAATAGCAGTGAACCCGGGGACTGGGAGAAATTTAGAACTCAGCAGAGGAGGACAAAGGGTTTGATTAGGGCAGGGAAAATAGAGTACGAGAGGAAGCTTGCCGGGAACATTAAGACAGACTGCAAAAGCTTCTACAGATATGTAAAGAGAAAAAGGTTAGGAAAGGCAAACATAGGTCCCCTGCAGTCAGAATCAGGGGAAGTCATAACGGGGAACAAAGAAATGGCAGACCAATTGAACAAGTATTTTCGTTCTGTATTCACTAAGGTGGACACAAACAACATTCCAGAAATAAAAGGGGTCAGAGGGTCAAGTAAGAAGGAGGAACTGAGGGAAATCCTTATTGGTCGGGAAATTGTGCTGGGGAAATTGATGGGATTGAAGGCCGATAAATCCCCAGGGCCTGATGGTCTGCATCCCAGAGTAGGAGGTGGCCTTGGAAATAGCGGATGCACTGACAGTCATTTTCCAACATTCCATAGACTCTGGATCAGTTCCTATGGAGTGGAGGATAGCCAATGTAACCCCACTATTAAAAAAAGGAGGGAGAGAGAAAACAGGGAATTATAGACTGGTCAGCCTGACATCGGTAGTGGGTAAAATGATGGAATCAATTATTAAGGATGCCATAGCAGCGCATTTGGAAAGAGGTGACATGATAGGTCCAAGTCAGCATGGATTTGAGAAAGGGAAATCATGCTTGACAAATCTTCTGGAATTTTTTGAAGATGTTTCCAGTAGAGTGGACAAGGGAGAACCAGTTGATGTGGTGTATTTGGACTTTCAGAAGGCTTTCGACAAGGTCCCACACAAGAGATTAATGTGCAAAGTTAAAGCACATGGGATTGGGGGTAATGTGCTGACGTGGATTGAGAACTGGTTGGCAGACAGGAAGCAAAGAGTAGGAGTAAATGGGTACTTTTCAGAATGGCAGGCAGTGACAAGTCGGGTACCGCAAGGTTCTATGCTGGGGCCCCAGCACTTTACATTGTACATTAATGATTTAGACGAGGGAATTAAATGTAGTATCTCCAAATTTGCGGATGACACTAAGTTGGGTGGCAGTGTGAGCTACGAGGAGGCTGCAGAGTGACTAGGCGAGTGGGCAAATGCATGGCAGATGAAGTATAATGTGGATAAATGTGAGGTTATCCACTTTGGTAGTAAAAACAGAGAGACAGCCTATTCTCTGAATGGTGACAGATTAGGAAAAGGGGAGGTGCAACGAGACCTGGATGTCATGGTACATCAGTCATTGAAGGTTGGCATGCAGGTACAGCAGGCGGTTAAGAAAGCAAATGGCATGTTGGCCTTCATAGTGAGGGAATTTGAGTACAGGGGCAGGGAGGTGTTACTACAGTTGTACAGGGCCTTGGTGAGGCCACACCTGGAGTATTGTGTACGGTTTTGGTCTCCTAACTTGAGGAAGGACATTCTTGCTATTGAGGGAGTGCAGCGAAGGTTCACCAGACTGATTCCCGGGATGGCGGGACTGACATTTCAAGAAAGACTGGATCAACTGGGCTTGTATTCACTGGAGTTCAGAAGAATGAGAGGAGATCTCATAGAAACATTTAAAATTCTGACGGGTTTAGACAGGTTAGATGCAGGAAGAATGTTCCCAATGTTGGGGAAGTCCAGAACCAGGGGTCACAGTCTAAGGATAAGGGGTAAGCCATTTAGGACCGAGATGAAGAGAAACTTCTTACCCCAGAGAGTGGTGAACCTGTGGAATTCTCTACGACAGAAAGTTATTGAGGTCAATTCACTAAATATATTCAAAAAGGAGTTAGATGAAGTCCTTACTACTAGGGGGATCAAGGGGTATGGCGAGAAAGCAGGAATGGGGTACTGAAGTTGCATGTTCAGCCATGAACTCATTGAATGGCGGTGCAGGCTCGAAGGGCCGAATGCCCTAATCCTGCACCTATTTTCTATGTTTTCTATGTCTGCTTTGTTGATAAGAGGCTCCTGAGATGTGGGAAATGGTCCACGTTGTCGAGGACCGCCCCGTGAATCTTGATGATTGGAGGGCAGTGCTCTGCAGCGGAGACAGGCTGGTGGAGGGCCTTACGGCTGTTAAGCATAAAGGCCATTTTTTCATATGCCTCAGTAAATACATTGACTATATCCTGGAGTTCAGCCTCTGTATGTGCGCAGACGCAGGCATCATCCACGTACTGCAGCTCAACGACAAAGGTTGAATTGATCTTGGACCTGGCCTGGAGACGGCGTATGTTAAACAGCTTCCCACTGGTTCTGCAGTTTAGTTCCACTCCAGCGGGGAGCTTTTTGATTGTGAGGTGGAGCATGGCGGCGAGGAAGATTGAGAAGAGGGTTGGAGCAATGATGCAGCCCTGTTTGACCCCGGTCCGGATGTGAATTGGTTCTGTAATGGATTCGCTGTTAAGGATCACGGCCTGCATGTCGTTGTGAAGCAGGCGAAGGATGTTGACAAACTTTTGGGAGCATCCGAAACGGAGGAGGACGCTCCATAGACCCTCACGGTTGACAGTGTCAAAGGCCTTTGTAAGATCGAAGAAGGCCATATATAAGGGCTTGCGCTGCTCCCTGCATTTTTCCTGCAACTGTCGCCCTGCAAAGATCATGTCTGTTGTGCCCCGTAGGGGACGAAATCCACACTGTGATTCCAGGAGGAGCTCCTCTGCCACAGGGAGAAGACGGTTGAGGGTGCAAGGGTCAAGGATGTCTCGGAGCGGGTGCAGGACATTCTAAAAAGGGAGGGAGAACAGCCAGTTGTCGTGGTGCACGTTGGTACCAATGACATAGGTAAAAAAAGGGATGAGTTCCTACGAAATGAATTTAAGGAGCTAGGAGCTAAATTAAAAAGTAGGACCTCAAAAGTAGTAATCTCGGGATTGCTACCAGTGCCACGTGCTAGTCAGAGTAGGAATCGCAGGATAGCTCGGATGAATACGTGGCTTGAGCAATGGTGCAGCAGGGAGGGATTCAAATTCCTGGGGCATTGGAACCGGTTCTGGGGGAGGTGGGACCAGTACAATCCGGACGGTCTGCTCCTGGGCAGAATCGGAACCAATGTCCTCGGGGGAGTGTTTGCTAGTGCTGTTGGGGAGGAGTTAAACTAATATGGCAGGGGGATGGGAACCAATGCAGGGAGATAGAGGGAAACAAAAAGGAGGCAAAAACAAAAGACAGAAAGGAGATGAGGAAAAGTGGAGGGCAGAGAAACCCAAGGCAAAGAACAAAAAGGGCCATTGTACAGCAAAATTCTAAAAGGACAGAGGGTGTTAAAAAAACAAGCCTAAAGGCTTTGTGTCTTAATGCAAGGAGTATCCGCAATAAGGTGGATGAATTAACTGTGCAAATAGATGTTAACAAATATGATGTGATTGGGATTACGGAGACGTGGCTTCAGGATGAGCAGGGCTGGGAACTCAACATCCAGGGGTATTCAACATTCAGGAAGGATAGAATAAAAGGAAAAGGAGGTGGGGTAGCATTGCTGGTTAAGGAGGAGATTAAGGCAATAGTTAGGAAGGATATTAGCTTGGATGATGTGGAATCTATATGGGTAGAGCTGCAGAACACCAAAGGGCAAAAAGCGTTAGTGGGAGTTGTGTACAGACCTCCAAACAGTAGTAGTGATGTTGGGGAGGGCATCAAACAGGAAATTAGGGGTGCGTGCAATAAAGGTGCAGCAGTTATAATGGGTGACTTTAATATGCACATAGATTGGGCTAACCAAACTGGAAGCAATACGGTGGAGGAGGATTTTCTGGAGTGCATAAGGGATGGTTTTTTAGACCAATATGTCGAGGAACCAACTAGGGGGGAGGCCATCTTAGACTGGGTGTTATGTAATGAGAGAGGATTAATTAGCAATCTCGTTGTGCGAGGCCCCTTGGGGAAGAGTGACCATAATATGGTGGAATTCTGCATTGGGATGGAGAATGAAACAGTTAATTCAGAGACCATGGTCCACAACTTAAAGAAGGCTAACTTTGAAGGTATGAGGCGTGAATTGGCTGGGATGGATTGGCGAATGATACTTAAGGGGTTGACTGTGGATGGGCAATGGCAGACATTTAGAGACCGCATGGATGAACTACAACAATTGTACATTCCTGTCTGGCATAGAAATAAAAAAGGGAAGGTGGCTCAACCGTGGCTATCAAGGGAAATCAGGGATAGTATTAAAGCCAAGGAAGTGGCATACAAATTGGCCAGAAATAGCAGCGAACCTGGGGACTGGGAGAAATTTAGAACTCAGCAGAGGAGGACAAAGGGTTTGATTAGGGCAGGGAAAATGGAGTATGAGAAGAAGCTTGCAGGGAACATTAAGACGGATTGCAAAAGTTTCTATAGATATGTAAAGAGAAAAAGGTTAGTAAAGACAAACGTAGGTCCCCTGCAGTCAGAATCAGGGGAAGTCATAACGGGGAACAAAGAAATGGCGGACCAATTGAACAAGTACTTTGGTTCGGTATTCACGAAGGAGGACACGAACAACCTTCCGGTTATAAAAGGGGTCGGGGGGGTCTAGTAAGGAGGAGGAACTGAGGGAAATCCTTATTAGCCAGGAAATTGTGTTGGGGAAATTGATGGGATTGAAGGCCGATAAATCCCCAGGGCCTGATGGACTGCATCCCAGAGTACTTAAGGAGGTGGCCTTGGAAATAGTGGATGCGTTGACAGTCATTTTCCAACATTCCATTGACTCTGGATCAGTTCCTATGGAGTGGAGGGTAGCCAATGTAACCCCACTTTTTAAAAAAGGAGGGAGAGAGAAAACAGGGAATTATAGACCGGTCAGCCTGACATCGGTAGTGGGTAAAATGATGGAATCAATTATTAAGGATGTCATAGCAGTGCATTTGGAAAGAGGTGACATGATAGGTCCAAGTCAGCATGGATTTGTGAAAGGGAAATCATGCTTGACAAATCTTCTGGAATTTTTTGAGGATGTTTCCAGCAGAGTGGACAAGGGAGAACCAGTTGATGTGGTATATTTGGACTTTCAGAAGGCGTTCGACAAGGTCCCACACAAGAGATTAATGTGCAAAATTAGAGCACATGGGATTGGGGGTAGTGTACTGACATGGATTGAGAACTGGTTGTCAGACAGGAAGCAAAGAATAGGAGTAAATGAGTACTTTTCAGAATGGCAGGCAGTGACTAGTGGGGTACTGCAAGGTTCTGTGCTGGGGCCCCAGCTGTTTACACTGTACATTAATGATTTAGATGAGGGGATTAAATGTAGTATCTCCAAATTTGCGGATGACACTAAGTTGGGTGGCAGTGTGAGCTGCGAGGAGGATGCTGTGAGGCTGCAGAGTGACTTGGATAGGTTAGGTGAGTGGGCAAATGCATGGCAGATGAAGTATAATGTGGATAAATGTGAGGTTATCCACTTTGGTGGTAAAAACAGAGAGACAGACTATTATCTGAATGGTGACAGATTAGGAAAAGGGGAGGTGCAAAGAGACCTGGGTGTCATGGTACATCAGTCATTGAAGGTTGGCATGCAGGTGCAGCAGGTGGTTAAGAAAGCAAATGGCATTTTGGCCTTCATAGCAAGGGGATTTGACTACAGGGGCAGGGAGGTGTTGCTACAGTTGTACAGGGCATTGGTGAGGCCACACCTGGAGTATTGTGTACAGTTTTGGTCTCCTAACCTGAGGAAGGACATTCTTGCTATTGAGGGAGTGCAGCGAAGGTTCACCAGACTGATTGCCGGGATGGCGGGACTGACCTATCAAGAAAGACTGGATCAACTGGGCTTGTATTCACTGGAGTTCAGAAGAATGAGAGGGGACCTCATAGAAACATTTAAAATTCTGACGGGGTTAGACAGGTTAGATGCAGGAAGAATGTTCCCAATGTTGGGGAAGTCCAGAACCAGAGGTCACAGTCTAAGGATAAGGGGTAAGCCATTTAGAACCGAGATGCGGAGGAACTTCTTCACCCAGAGAGTGGTGAACCTGTGGAATTCTCTACCACAGAAAGTTGTTGAGGCCAATTCACTAAATATATTCAAAAAGGAGTTAGATGAGGTCCTTACTACTAGGGGGATCAAGGGGTATGGCGAGAAAGCAGGAATGGGGTACTGAAGTTGAATGTTCAGCCATGAACTCATTGAATGGCGGTGCAGGCTAGAAGGGCCGAATGGCCTACTTCTGCAGCTATTTTCTATGTTTCTATGTTTCTAGGAGAACTCTTGCAACAACCTTCCCTGTGGCTGATAGCAGGGAGATTCCCCTGTAGTTGCCGCAGTTGGACTTGTCCCCTTTTTAAAAAATGGTCACAATCACTGCATCTCTGAGATCTCCCGGCATGCTCTCCTCCCTCCAGATGAAAGAGATGGGGTCATGTATCCGCACCAACAGTGCCTCTCTGCCATACTTTAGCGCCTCAGCAGGGATTCTAATCATATCCGTAGCCTTGTTATTCTTGTGGATACTACGTGGCTGAATACATCCTGGAATTTCTACACATATATTTTACTCAAGTTTTTCCCCACTATAGCATTCAGAGCACTTCCACTTTTATCCATTGTATTTAATGTATTGAAAACTTCTTTTGTGTGATAGACTCTTGATAAATCTAAATGGAACAGTCACGTTCTTCAGGTTAAAAGTAATGGAAAAAGTTAATACTTCGTGTAAATTAAAAGAAGATTGATCCTAGGCGCAAAGCACGGTAGTAAAACTGTTTGTCTTCTTTAAGTTAGTTATTGCTATTTTCCTGTTTCTGTACTCTCCAACAATAAGCCAGTATATTGTTGCATCAGCTTAGGAACTAGGTTAATAACATTGTCCAACATTGACAGTGTACTTTGGCTTACTAGTGTTACTTTGACATTATTTTGAAGTCACAGATCGGAATAGATATGACCATGCATGGCTCATATGAATTGCAAAAAGTAATAAAGCATAATATTAAAATTAATCTACATAGTCATTCAATCATCATTGACAGTTTCATAGCAAGTTTGTTTTTAGAAATAACATTTTTCAAATATCTGTGGTTATAGTAAAGTCTATTAAAAGGTACTAGTATCGTTGAGAATGTTGTTTGCAATCATAATCAGAATGTTGAGTTAGACCAGGAAGCACTGAATTAAATTAATTGAAGATAATTTCAAAAGTTTAATTCTTAAGGTTCTTTTCTTAAAAAACAGTTTACAACTGTGCAGGAGAAACAAAGTGATCTTTGATTAATCTTTTCTTATCCAGAAGTTATATTCATAAATGTTTTTTCAAAATTCAAATTAAGGATGAATGCATAAAACCACTTATTAAGACATTTTCAAATTTGCAGAAAATTTTGCAAACTTGCAGGAAAGCAATTTTATTAAATAAATTCTTAAACAGGTAAAGGCCACTAAGTGACAATCACGACTGTTGGAACAGACAGCTAATGAACGCGACGATTTACCTGGGCTTCAGGTTCACCCAGATAAGCTTGATTTTTCAGACAGAGTCCTATTAACAAAAGCTGGGGGAAAAAATAAATTGTTTTCAGCAGTGATTCACGAGTAGTCTTTTATGGATTAATTGTGGAAACGCTGCAAGTTATTTGTGAAAAAATACATTTTTGTGGATCCACAAAAATCTTTGCGAATAATAGGGGCCTAAGTATCTGTGTGTTCTGCAGCTCCCTCTTTATCAGTGGTCCTTTGCTGCTGCTGATTTTGTACCAAATTGACATTGATTTGCCCCACAGACTTATGAAAAATTCATGGGCTAGACAATTCATATGAAAAGGTCTAATCATTAATGGTTTTTATAGTACCTATTCAGTCTCATCATTTTAGCAGTAACTTTCCTTCCATTTTAAATTACCGAAACCTTTGTATCTGCTTTTGTGAACTGTAGATTTCCTTCCTTTTTGGTGTGCTTTGTGAAGGATGACTGTGTGGAGAAATGAATGCTTTACACTTTACACGACAGTGTCAAGCATTCTCGGGTCAATTTAAGCACAATCCAAATGCAGTTTTGGACTTCTGTGACATTGTTGTTCCCCGAGAGGTACCTCAATTCCATGACAGAAGAGCATCTCCTTCTGGACTGGAGCAGGAGTACCATTCTTTGCATTATCTATCATATTGTCTCTCAGACTGAACTTTGTAAATAAATTCCAGTTATTGACACATTTATAGCAGTTTCATGCTCTACACCTATCCTCTGGAGCTGGAATGAGGTTGCCAGAATTCATTTTAACTTGTGACCTATAAAGCCTCCAGAGAGAAGAATTTAATCACATCTGATTATATTTTTTAGTCCTTTAGAAAGATCTCTGATTATTCCATATCCTGATTCTCAATTTTGTTATTTCATTTTTCTCTTCACAGTATCTTAATTCTTAATTTACTGTCCCTTCAATCTTCATTTTTAGACTTTACTAAACTTTTCTTGCCTCTTTCAAAATTGCTTCTTTTGCTCTATTAATATTTGTTTAATCTTTTTAAGCTTAGCATTTTTTTCAGGATTAGATACCTTGGGCTCGAAATTCGGTTCTCGGTGATAATTGTATTTTTTCTCCCAATTATCGTTATGACAACGCTATCACTATGAGGCCGTAAGTTCAAGCTTTAATTTGTGTAGCAGTAAAAATCGGTATTGCGCGAGGATTCGTGATGCAAACCGCAAATTTTCTGCAACTATACTCCGAGGCCGATGCCGCTGCAAGTTGGGCCTAGGGAGGGGGGAAAGCACCAAAAAATAAATTGCAAAAAAACAAAGAATAAAAATATCACAGAACGTTCACAAGACACTTAATTAGCGAATCGCTGCAAAAGAATTAAAAAATAAAAACTTTAACTTACCTTTTTTGCGGGTCTTCATACTTTAGGGCTGGAATGCAGTTTTTTCCTTGGCTTTTTTTTCCGTCCTAAATACAGGTGCGCTCAGAGCCAAATTTTTGGTGAAAGTGATATTTCGAGTCTTGCAGGGTGGCACTCCACTCTCCAGCTGTATTTGAAAACCATCATCACAAGACTTCTCTGAATTTCCTGCCGCACCGTTTTTCGACAAAAATAGAGAAATATCGCTGAAAAACCGGTCGCAAGGCTAGCGAATTTTTAGCCCATGCGTACATGCTCTGCCCAAAGATCACTCTGACCTGTATTTTCCAGGTCTCAAGATGATTGTAGTTAGGGTTATAGAAGTTTTCAAAGTGCCAGCATCGTTTTAATACTTCCCATGGTGGCATTTTTATTCACAGAGTGTGTTGTTGTGAGGAAATGAAATAGCAGTGTTTCCCCAATGCTGATAAATTCTCAGACACATTATAAACCTGTTTTTAAGATATCTTATTAAAATAAGCAAGTGCTGTATATGTCAAGGTGTGCACAGAGAGTGAAAATATTCATGTAAAGATGGAATTACACCACCTTGCAGCCCTTTTAAAGCAAACTGTTAGAAACGTTAGTTATTTTTGCTGTCCACTTCATTTACTTTTAATGAATGCTTTTAGTTAGATTACTGATAAGAACCGGAATTCAGCTTGCTCCTCCATTCAATAAGATCATGACTGATCTTCTACCTCAACTCCACTTTCCTGCACTATCCCCATATCTCTTGGTTCCCTTATTATCCAAAAATCTATCGATCTCTGTCTTGAATATACTCATAGACTGAGCCTCCACAGCCCTCTGGGGTAGAGAAAATTCCAAAGATTCACCACCCTCTGAGTGAAGAAGTTTCTCCTCATCTCAGCCCTAAATGGCCGACCCCTTATTCTGAGACTGTGACCCCTGGTTCTAGACACCCCAGCCAGAGGAAACATCCTCCCTGCATCTACCCTGTCAAGCCCTGTAAGAATTTTGCATGTTTCAATGAGATCACCCTCATTCTTCTAAACTCTGGAGAATATAGGCCTAGACTACTCAATCTCTCCTCATAGGACAATCCCCCCTCCCAGGAATCAGTCTGGTGAATCTTTGTTGAACTCCCTGTATGGCAAGTATATCCTTCCTTTGGTAAGGAGATCTAAGGTGAGGTCTCACGCGAAGCCTACATAATTGCAGTAAGATGTGTTTACTCTTGTACTCAAATCTTCTTGTAATAAAGGCCAACATTTGCTTTCTTAATTGCTTGTTGTACCAGCATGTTAACTTTCAGTGATTCATGTACAAGGACACCCAGGTCCCTCGGAACACTAACATTTCCCAATCTCTCACCATTTAAAAATACTTTGCTTTTCTATTTATTCTACCAATGTGGATAACTTCACATTTCTCCACATTATATTCCATTTGCCATATTCTTGCCCACTCACTTAGCCTGTCTATGTCCCCTTGAAGCCTCTTTGCATCCTCCTCACAACTTACATTCCCACCTACTTTGTATCATCAGCAAACTTGGATATATTACATTTGGTCATCTCATCCAAATCATTGATTTAGATTGTGAATAGCTGGGTCCCAAGCACTGATCCTTGTGGCACCCCATTAGTTACAGCCTACCAACCCAAAAATGACCCGTTTATTCCTACTCTCTGTTTTCTGTCCATGAACCAATGCTAGTATATTATTACCCCCAATCCCATGAACCTTATTTTTGTTTAATAACCTCTTGTGTGGCACCTTATTGACTGCCTTCTAAAAATCCAAATACACCACATCCAGTGGTTCCCCCTTTTCTATTCTACTAGTTACAACCTCAAAAAACTCTAAAAGATTTGTCAAACATGATTTCCCTTTCAGAAATCCATGTTGACTCTGCCCAATCGTATTATTATTTTCTATATGCCCTGTTACCACGACCTTAATAATAGATTCTAGCGTTTTCCCTACTATTGATGACAGGCTAACTGGTCTGCGGTTCCTCATTTTCTCTCTCCCTCCTTTGTTAAATAGTGGGCTTACATTAGCTACTTTCCAACCGTTCTAGAATCTATGAAATTTTGGAAGATGACAACCAATGCATCCACTATCCCTGTAGCCACCTCTTTCAAAACCCTAGGATGTAGGCCATCAGGTCCATTTATCGACTTTCAGTCCCATTAATTTCTCCAGGATTATTTTTTTTACTATTACTAATTTGTATCAGTTTCTCATTCTCGCTAGACCCTTGGTTCTCCACTATTTCCAGGAGGTTTTTTGTGTTTTCTTCCGTGAAGACAGACACAAAGTATTTGTTTAATTTCTCTGCCTTTTCCTTATTCTCCATTATAATTTTTCCTATCTCACCCTGTAAGGGACCCACATTTACTTTTGTGAATCTTTTCCTTTTTACATACCTATAGAAGCTTTTATAGTCTGTTTTTATGTCACTCACTAGTTTACTCTCATTCTATTTTCCCTTTCTTTATCAATTTCTTGGTCCTCTTGTACTGAATTCTAAAATCCTTCTAATCCTCTGGCTTATCGCTCTTTTTGGCAACATAATAAGTCTTTTCCTTTGATCTAAAAGTATCTTTAACTTCTATTGTTAGCCATGGTTGGACCACTTTTCCTGTGAGGTTTTGCGCCTTAAAGAAATTTATGTTTGTTGTAAATTATGTATTCATTCTTTAAATGCTAGCCATTGCTTATCTACAGTCATACCTTTTAATGTCATTTCCCAATCTACCTTAGCCAACTCACCCCTCATACCTACGTAGTTTGCATTGTTTAGATTTAAGACCCTAGTTTCGGATTTAACTAAATCACTTTCAAACTCAATATAAAATTCTATCATATTATAGTAACTCTCCCTAAAGACCCCTATACTACAAGATTGAGAAGAGTTACCAAGTCCAACCCTGTAAAGGGGTTGAATTAAGAGTCATTGATAAAGATAAAGTTATTGATCCATTAATCTATTCTTTCTACTTTCAGAGCTTGATAACTCTTTCCATTCAAGCCCTTGATAATTCAATCATTGGTGAACAAAATGGGGCCGATTTTCCTGTTTCTGCACTGACGGTTATTGTATTACCAGAGCCCAGCAAATACAGGAAAACTGGGTGAAGAGGAATGTTGGATCATAATGCAGGCTGCTTAATTTTCTATCCGTGTTCAGAAATTTGGGCAGGTTCCCTTACAGGTGTGCATTTGTCTCTGCTTGCTTTTCCTGTACTCGCTGCACACAGCTGAGCCAACGGCCAGGTGGAAGAGCAGGTCACTTTGCCCTGGTGTTTTTTTTAAATCAACAAGTAAATTAAACAAAACCACAAAACAGTTTAGTAGACAATCATAACTGTTTTTTAAAGAAATGATTAGGAAGTAATTTAGTGTGTTGTCCAGGATAAATTTGTTTGTATTTAATCCAAATTGATGGGAGAAAATCTTTGTTTGTATTCTTTCTTTCATCTGCTGTTCTGTCTGTCGGTGTGTCTCTCTCGCAATGTCCAAAGCCTGAAGTGAGTTTTGACCATTTCAATCTAGTTCCTATGTGGGTGCTGCTTCACAAAACTACCAGATAGTTGCATGGAAGCAGTTGCACTCATAAAGACGGATGATTTGAAGCTAAATAGAATTATATAGTCTACAGCATAGAAATAGGTCATTCGGCCCAACTGATCTATGCCCGTAATTATGCTGCGTACAAGCCTCCTTCCACACCTCTTCATCTAACCCTATCAACGTATCAAACAGCTCACCCCCAGCAGGGAATCAATATCCGGTCTCCCGCGTGATAGGTACGGTTACTTACTACTATACAACTGAAGAATATTAGAAATAAAAATGTAACAAAGGTGCAGAAGTTTAGCAAACATAATGAACAATTGGAATTACAGAGCATTGCCATGGAAGAAGGGAAGATCATGGGCTAGATTTTCCACTTTTTTTGCATGCTTAACGCCCACTTAACATCCATTTTACCACTGAAATGATGTATAACGCCCATATATCACCCATTTAGCCACACAATGGAAACTGACGCCCATTTTTCGGAAACTTATCGCTGACCATTACTTTCCCTATGTGCTTAATGCTGGGAAAAAATATTACCGCCTGCCCACTTTTTTTGGGCAGAATCATCAGAATGGGCGAAATCAATACCCATAATATCGCCCAGCGTTAGTTTCCGCACAGAATTAATGCTGAGCTTCAATAATACCGACTGCCCCCTTTTTTTTGTCATAAAGATCACATTTGCCGAAACTAACGGCCAGATAATCGGCCAGCGTCACTTTCACCACCTCGCACACATATCGCTCACAATATCGCTCGCCCAAAAAACGCCCAGAAAAAGTGGACCTAACCGGAATTAATCACAGTATTATGGACGCCATGTTCTACATCACATGTCGCATCATTTAAAAGGCTGCTCTGCTTCAACCTCGGGGGAGTTCGAATGTACTCTGGAGGTCTTTGGAGGTGATGTGAACGTCTGTACAAACATCTTTATCATACTGTGAACGATTGGAATTTAATAGGTGTCTTCATCGGGACATTCATTCTTTGTGACCAATCGGTGGTAAACAGAGAGCTATTGCAATGGGGCCTGTCCTTTCTCACCCTCTCTTGATGACCAATTACATGCTGCAGACTCGAGATGGTCGAAGGTACGTTCCACAGCATTATGTGCCCAATGTAAGATGTGCCAGACTGATGAGGAGGACCAGGCGTTACACTCCCCGCAACTACAAGGAGAAGCAGTCTTACCTTAACTTGCCCGACACCACCTGACTTCAGAGACTGCGCTTCCACAAAGAGGTTATCACTGAGGTATGCCAGCTGATATGGGGAGATCTGCAGCCTGCCAGCACCATCAGTACTGCACTGTCCGTCGAGGTCGAAGTCACCGCGTCACTGTCGTTCTACGCGTCGGGTTCTTTTCAGTCTGGCGACATTTGCGGTCTGTCTCAGAATGCCACACATTACTGCATTAGACAGGTCACTGAAGCACTGTATGCATGCAGGAGGGATTTGATCGGCTTCCCTATGACCAGGGAGGCACAGAGTGAGAGGGTTCTAGGATTCTGCAGAATTGCAAACTTCCCCAAGGTGCAGGAAGCAATTGACTGTATGCACATCGTGATGCAGGCATCTTTGCAGGATGCAGAGGTTTTCAGGAACCGCAAGGGATTCAACTCCCTGAATGTCCAACTCGTTATTGACCACCAGCAAATTATACTGGCAGTGAATGCTAAATTTCCGGGCAGCATCCATGATGCTCACATCCTGCATGAGAGCACTGTATGTGACTTGTTTAACAATGAGCCACAAGGTCAATGCTGGATGCTTGGTGACAAAGGATGCTTGCCACCTGACTGATGGCCCCCCTGAATGACACCCACACCGAAGCCGAGAGGTGGTGCAACAAGAGCCACAGAGCCACTGGCAATATCGTGGAGAAAACAATTGGAGTGCTTAAGCAATGCTTTAGATGCCTGGACCACTCAGGAGGTGAGCTCCAATACCACCCTGAGCAGGTAGCTCAATTCATGGTGGTGTGCTCCATGCTGCACAACTTGGCTATCAGGAGGGGACAAGAATTGCCTGAAGAGTCTGACAGTCCACCTCACCAGAGAGAGAAAGAGGAGGACGAGGAGGCGGATGTTGACATCGGCCCAGACAATCAGGTTGACGCTGAAGCCATGCCCCTGCCCCCCTGTAGACCGCATGAAAGGGCCCGTGGTGGCATGATAGCTGCAAGAGCCTAACGTCAGGAGCTCATCAATGAGCGCTTAAAGCTGACACACTGCTGGGTGTGCAACTCGTATATCAATGGTGCGCATCACCTTGGTGACAGTTAAAGTTTAAGTTGATTGAAGTTAAGTGTAATTATATCTTTTGATGTTAAGAAATCACCAGTGTGTAACGGTGCAGCTATCTGAGACAATGCGCAACAAGGTTTTGATAAATAAAAAACATTTAAATTGAACGTTTGTCTGAAATCATAAGTATTTCTTAAAAACCAACCCTTCCCCCCTTCTCCCACCGCCCCCCGCTTCTCCTTTCCACCTCTACCCCTTCCCCTTCCCCTCGTGAGTCCAAGCCACCTGGCCGAGGAGCTCCTCAGGCGATGCTTCATTGGGAGGGGGGGGGATGACGGCCAAACCGCTGCTTGGACGGATACGGCAGAGGACGGTCCCGAGGTGGGAACCTGCTCCAAGCCAGAAGCACGATGTTGCTCCTGGCTCTGATGTGTGGTTGGCAATGGGGGTGCGGCACCTTGGGGTGCAGTGCCTCACTCCGGGACCACTGGGAGCCCTCTGCCACCAGTGTTCCTGGCTACCAGCTCCAGGGCCTCCTCCATCCCTTCCATGTTATATCTTATTTGTTGGACAAAAACTCAGTGCCAACTATGTTCTTGGTGCTTAGTAGGCTTTTTGCTGCTGCTGAATCTCCCTTGTGCCTCCCACAACAGCCAAACAAGCACACACCACAGCCACACACGCTTTGCTTTCAGTCCTTCTCAGCTCCCTCTCTCTCTCTGTCTCCTCTTCTGCGCATGTCATGACCTTTGACCTCCTGAATCGTAGGAATCGAGCATTACCATGCCGTTGCTAAGGACGGCGATGCTTTATGGCAGAAGGTCAGAGAGATTTAACGCTACCGCCCATTTCATATCGCTCGCGGTAACGCCCAATTTCAAAAATGGAGACTAGGTGCTTTGAGAATGGGAGAGAAGCCGGCGATCTGAAAACCCATTTTTACCACCCATGCCAGAAATAACGTCCATTTTTGGGCGATCTGCACAAAAGTGTCAAATCTAGCCCATACTCTGCTTCAGGCATATGCTGTAGTTAACCTGGGAAAACCTGATTTTGTCAGTGTTTGCCAAAAGTAGGAAAGTGTTTCATTTTCCAGCAGTAACATCCCCCCTTCACCTCAGTGGGCACACAATTTAGCAAAATATTGGGAGGAAAGTTCCGATCGGAGGTTTCCTTCGGATGAACGCCTCCGACCCGAAAATCTTTCACGGAAATACCTAGTCATCCCAGAGGCACCTTCGATTCCGGTCGGAGCCCTTCATTCTATGCGTAGCGTACGAGGAGATGACTTCTGCGTACGTACGAAAATGCTGGAGTCACGTGGGCCTGGACCACCAATCACTTTGCAGTATTTTCATTGATAATAATGGGAACTCCGTTTTTACGAGTTCCCAGTGATGTGTTTTAATAGAGTTGATTTCTATGCTGTAGACTATATAATTCTATTTAGCTTCAAATCATCCATCTTTCTGAGTGCAACTGCTTCCATGCAACTATCTGGTAGTTTCGTGAAGCAGCACCCACACAGGAAATTTAATTTTTATATGTTTTAAAACTCTTATGCTGGTAAAAGTAAGCTATGCTTTTACCAGGCGGAAGAGTTTGCAGGATATTTGCTGGGCATGAGTTGGGCAAATAGCCTAATCTCTCCCATGTGAATGTCTTCCCCTGGGGATGCAGAGAAGTTGTCAAGAGAAATCTTGACTGATTGGAAAAGCCGATTTTCTGTGCTTGCGTATTGCACCCCGAGAACTGGCTTTTGTGAGGCCTCGCTGGCTCCGTGTGCACTTCGTACAGACCCAGTGAGGCCGGAATTTTTGGCACAACACATTTCATTTTTTTTTTAAGTAATTCATGGCACCTATTTACAGGGAATATTTGCACAGCTTTCATTAATTCCCTGTGCGTTGCAGTGGAAGAACTGTCGGTTATCCAGTTTGTTGTATGTCAGCACAATTCAATTTTAACTGCACTCGAATTAGTAGATATAAATACATTAACAAAATGAATTGTCAATTGTGCTTATAATTAGCCAAGTAATTATTAGCAGTATGGATTAAGCACAAAAAATCTAGGCTGACACTCCAATGCAATGCTGAGGGAGCTTTCACTGCCGGAGGTGCCGTCTTTCGGATGAGACGTCAAACCAAGGTCCCGTCTGCTCTCTCAAGTGGCCGTAAAAGATCCCATGGCACTATTTCGAAGAAGAGCAGGGGAGTTATCCCCGGTATCTTGGACAATATTTATGCCTCAATCAACATAACAAAAAACAGATTATTTGGTCATTAACACATTGCAGTTTGTGTGGGAGCTTGCTTGTGCGCAAATTGGCTGCCGCGTTTCCTACATTACAACAGTGACTACACCCCGAAAGTACTTAATTGGCTGTAAAGCGCTTTGAGACTGTAATGTTTGTAAGCTTGTAATGTTTGTAGCTCCACACTGTAGATGTGGACGTATTGTGTACTGCAACTGCAGAGTTAATAATAAACAGAACCAGGCTGTTCCGGAGGCTTCTGACAGAGCTACCTGCTATGTTAGGAGCTGTGTGTGCTGTGCTCTGTAAATGTCCCGTGGTCATGAAAGGCGCTATATATGTGCAAGTCTATCTACCTATTAGGGTTTTATTAGGTATGACTCGCAAGATTCAAGTGAACCTGTGTAACTTCCAGCAATTTCCATAAAGTGGTCCCAGTCCTCAATGAATCAGTTTAAAATTCAAAGGCAAATTTAATATCTACTCCACATTTGTAGGTTCTAATGTACCCACATGATGTTTTGCTATTTAGTAGGATCTCTACTCATATTGTTAATGGTTTTGTTTAATGTACACTTACTTCAAATCATTTCTGTTCACTAAAAAGTACATTTTGCTCAACATGCCACTGTCATTAATGAACTATTGTATCTCCATCCAAATTAAAGTGGATTGTATTAAGTATTTTAGAAAATAATCCATCTGTCAATATCTATTCCACTGAATAGATAGTACAATAGGACAGTTCATATAGTTGGCACACTTGATAAACATATTATTCCTGTTGTTCATGAACTTATATATTGTATCATCACTTGTGCTGTAGTGTCCTATTACATTGGTTATAACTGTGTGTACATAAATATGTATATATGTGTGATAATGTTTTTTTTTAAAGTTAATTAAAATTGTTTGCTACGTTTTATGATTTTAACTTTTATTAAAGTAACCAGAAAGGAGTCATTTTTACACATTGAGAAAACCAAATGTTTGTTTTTTATATTGTAAGACATGCAGTATGCCTACACAAAAATGGGTCTTTCATTGCAAAATAAATATTAGATTTGAAATTTAGTATAAAAACAAGAGAGGTTAAGGAGGGAAATGGTGAGAAGAAATACTAGATTGTTATGAAAAAATTATTCTTTATTTTAATGTGGCTGAGTGGACATTCAGATGTGGTTATTTTCATTTTTTTTGGTAAATAGAAAATGAGTAATAGATATGTTGGGCATGTGACATCAATACTCATACTTGCGTGGTGTATCGATATGTACTTTAACCTCTTTATGCGTTTGTTGGTAAAATGATAAGAGGAAAAGCAGATTGTACGAGTGTTTCTAATTGTTGCGTGTGGTTTATTCCTTGATTACTGCTTATTGGTTATCTGCGTATTGATTATCTGCTATAATGAGGTGCAACGCAGGAGAAAATGCCAGACTTCAGAAGTATGGAAACACTAGTAATATTGTATGGAGGGGGGAGCTGTCATCATGGTCAGCTCGACCAATTGGGATAACTACTCCAGCCCAGCAGAAGAAAGCAAGCCCAGCCAATAACAAGCAGCTTCAATAGGACACGTCATGGTGATGGGCAAGCAGCCTCCAACCACGTTCTGGATGGAGAGCGGGTGTAGCGTATCTCGTTGTGCGAGTCAATATTCTCAGCAATCACTCTGATGGAGGCAAAATATCGCTCGCAACTCACAAATGGGTATTGAGCCCTGTGGAGGCCAATTAATTTAACTTCTTGTTGGAGCATCTAGTCCATTTTGTTACTGTATATAAAAAGATGTAGTGCTTCACACAGTAGGTACTAGATGCATCCAACAGGTGAATTAAACCATAGTACAGACAGACACCCAGTAACTCTATAGCATTGGACTTCAAGCCACAACCTAACCTGGATTAGCATTCAATCCTCATTGTGTTTTCCCCGTTCTTAGTTACACTGAGATGAGCAACACTTTGCAGCACATCATTCTGTGATTGGAGGTCAGTCAATATCAAAACTACTGTATCCCTGCAAAAGTGTAGTCCTGATCTGAATTTTTGAAGCAGCATTGATAATATATTTGTGGAAATACACTGTTCAGCTTGATATAAAAAAATATGTACAGCAGAGACATGGAGATATAAAAATGGAGATATAAAAGGGGTAAATGTAGAAAAATAGCTTAAAGTTCAGTTACAACCACTGGTAATAATAGTGGACAAGAAAACAAACATGAGTCTAACTGCAGATAGTTACATAATAAAATAATACAGAATGCTCTTTAACATATAATCTGTTATTTTATTAGGCAGAAAACCCTCAGCGTTAATCAGTTGGACTTGTTTACCATCTGTTATGCATAAAAATGTGTTGTTAGTTTTACAGTTATACGTGGCCTCTTTTAGAAAGTACTGCTTGGATTTGTATTGCCATTAATCTTTTAGAGGGAACACATAATTTATCTCCCCAATGATCAGTATCCCCAAAGGGTAAATTACTCTAGAGGTCTCTGTGCCCCTGCACTGTATCAGATTGACCTGCTTCTTGTTTGCCATTTTTGTATACTACTTGCTTATTTAACAAGAAAGAGAATGACTGCAGTTCTGAGAAGGTCCTCTGATAGTAGTTTTGACACTCTGGCTGAATAATGACCCTCATTATGGAGCCCATGACAGGCTCTGAAAGTTCTGATTTATGAAGTCATTGAAGGTCCAGGATTAGTGCTCCCCTATTCACTGTTCATAGTACTGGGCCACTTATGAAAAAGGCTAGGAAGACATTACTTTTATTGCAATCAACTACTGTGAATTCAATAATAGAATATTGTTCACTTGCAGCCTATTTTAGTTAATAGATCTTTCTAATTTTATGTTGTATACCAAGAGGGTAGCTTTTTCTTTTAGATTACTATACAACCTTTCTTAACCACTTCTGTGCTCTAGAAAGGTCATTTTAAACGGAAACTTTAACCTCATGCCAAACCAAGTTGAAGATCTTTAATATTGCTGCATGAGTGCAGAAATTATTGGCTACTTGTAATGTTATAGAGACGGGGACATGTTGCATGTTATGTGCAATGATATACACTTAATTAATAATGTGCATTTTTATTCTCAACCATTACCAATTGCCAACTGATGTAAAGTATTAATACTTTATTATGCTCCAACTAAATATCAAAGTTTGAGGTAAAGAACTCCATTTTGCAGTACTAATCTTTTTTAGTCAGTATTTAACAAGCCCAACATGAGAGGGGGCGGTTTTGGATTTTGTTTTGGGGAATGAAGCTGGGCAGGTTGTAGGGGTATTAATGGGAGAGCACTTGGGAGCCAATTCAGTCAGGTTCAAGTTAGTTATGAATAAGGACAAGGATAGACCGGGAATAAAAGTCCCAAATTGGGGAAAAGCTACCTTTGCTAAGTTGAGGAGTGATTTGGTCACAGTAGACTGGAAACAGCTACTTGTGGATAAATCAGTGTCGGAACAGTGGGAGACATTCAAGGAGGCGATCGGAAGGCTCAGGCCAAACATGTGCCCTTAAAGAAAAAGGATGGGAATAGCAATTCTAGAGCACCCTGGAGGTCCAGGGACTTACAGGGGTGGATAAAGAAAAAAAAGGCAAGCTTATGTTATATACTGATGGTTAAATACTGTAGAATCTTTGGAGAAATATAGAAAGTTAAGAGGTAAAATTAAAAAGGATATTAGGAATGCTAAGAGAGAGCATGAAAAATTTTTGGTTAGTAAAATTAAAGAAAACCCAAAGATGTTCGATAAATATATTAAGAGCAAGAGGATAACTAAAGAAAGGGTAGGGCTTGTTAGAGACCATGAGGGTAATCTTTGTATAGAGGCGGAAGATGTTGGTATGGTTCTTAATGAATACTTTGCAACTGTTTTCACAAAGGAAAGGGGCAATGCAGATACTGCTATCAAGGAGGAGTGTGAAATTCTGGATGAAATAAACATAGTGAGAGAGGAGGTATTAACGGGCTGAGCAGCTTTGAAAGTAGATAAGTCCCCAGGCCCGGCTGAAATGCATCCCAGGCTGATGAGCGAAGTAAAAGAGGAAATAGCAGAGGCCTTGACCATCATTTTCCAGTCCTCTTTAGATTTGGGCATGGTGCTGGAGGACTGGAGGACTGCTAATGTGGTACCCTTGTTTAAGAAGGGAGAAAGGGATAGGCCAAGTAATTACAGACCTGTCAGCCTAATCACAATGGTGGGAAAATTATTGGAAAAATTCCTGAAAGACAGGATAAATCTACATTTAGAAAGGCAAGGATTAATTAGGGACAGTCAGCACGGATTTGTTAAGGGAAGATCATGTTTGACTACCCTGATTGCATTTTTTGAGGAGGTAACCAGGAGGGTCGATGACGGTAGTGCGTATGATGTAGTGCATATGGACTTAAGCAAAGCTTTTGATAAGGTCCCACGTAGCAGACTGATCACGAAGGTTAAAGCCCATGGGATTCAGGGCAAAGTGGCAAGTTGGGTCCAAAATTGGTTTTGAGGTAGGAAGAAAAGGGTAATGGTTGATGGATGTTTTTGTAACTGGAAGGATGTTTCCAGTGGGGTTCTGCAGGGCTCAGTACTAGGTCCCTTGCTTTTTGTGGTAAACAGCAATGATCTAGATTTGAATATAGGGAGTATGATTAAGAAGTTTACAGATGACACTAAAATTTGCTGTGTGGTTGATAATGAAGAGGAAAGTCATCGACTGCAGGAGGATATCAATCTACTGGTCAGGTGGGCAGAGCAGTGGCAAATGGAATTTAATTCAGAGAAGTGTGAGGTAATGCATTTTGGGAGGGCTAATAAGAAAAGGGTATACACATTAAGCGGTAGGCAACTTAAAAGTGTAGATGAACAAAGGGACCTAGGAGTGCTTGTCCACAGCTCCCTGAAAGTAGCAGGACAGATAGATAAGATGGTTAAGAAGGCATATAGAATGCCTGCCTTTATTGGCTGAGGCATAGAATACAAGAGCAAGGAGGTTGTGCTTAAATTGTATAATACTCTGGTTAGGCCACAGCTGGAGTACTGCGTGCAGTTCTGGCCACCATATTATAGGGAAAACGTGATTTCACGAGAGAGGGTGCAGAGGTGATTTACAAGGATGCTGCCTGGAATGGAGAATCTTAGCTATGAGGACAGATTGGATAGGCTGGGTTTGTTCTCATTGGAATAGAGGAGGCAGCGAGGAGACCTCATTGAGCTGTACATTGAGGAGCCTGAATATAGTGGATAGCAAAGGCCTATTTCCCTTGGTAGAGGGGTCAATTACGAGGGGGCATAGTTTTAAGGTGGTTGGTGGAAGATTCAGAGGGGATTTGAGGGGAGGCTTCTTCACGCAGAGAGTTGTGGAGGTCTGGAACTCACTGCCTGAAAGGGTGGTGGATTTAAAAGGTGCTTGGATGGGCACTTGAAGTGCTGTAACTGCGGGATTATGGACCTAGAGCTGGTAAGTGGGATTAGACTGGATAACCTCTTGTTGGCTGGCGCAGATACGATGGTAAGTACTGCAGTGAATTGGAAACAGCCAGGGTGATCTTCTGGACTAGTTTCGATCGCCTGGATGGGTCGGAGAGGAATTCTCCCAGATTTTTTTCCCCAATTGGCCTGGGTTTTTATCTGTTTTTTGACTCTCCCAGGAGATCGCATGGCTCTGGTTGGGGTGGAGTGTAGAATGTTTTGGTGCAAGGGGTGTCGAAGTTGTGTGAGGTGGACTGATTGGGCTGGGTGCTCTTTCCTTTCTGCCATTGTTAATTCTTCATAGGTTTATATGTAATCTTCAGGGCTGCTCACCGAGGGCCGTGTGGCTTTTTGCCAGCCGGCGCAGACACGCTGGGCCGAAATGGTCTCCTTCTGTGCTGTAAATTTCTATGTTTCCAATCAAAAAGCTGCAAGGTAAGATTGTGAAACATGTCCTTTGACAAGCTGTTGAATTTATTCCTAAATTAAGGTTTAATATTACACTAATTTAATTGTGGTTTTCCTTTTGGAAAGACTGGTGACATTTATGAAGTTATAACTGTGTGTACAAAGTTAATATTTTATTAAAGAGTCCTTAAAAAACACTTTCCCAAAATTTTTAAAAGAAATTGCCTGAAACTTATGTCATGATGTTAATTTTAATTATCTCAAATAGCCAGATGTACTCTATATTATACTACTGAGGATACTAACACAGGTTGTTATATTGTAGCCTGTAGTACTGCATTAAGAACTCTGAGTGCCCGATACCAAATTACCATTTTTCAAATCAAATTATAATCATCATTACTATAATTCTATTAGTACAAATGAGAATTGTTATAAACCAATGTAGAGAAATATCAGCTTCAAATTAATTAAAATGTAATGAGATTAAAAATATTCCCATTGAAAGTTAGTTTTTATGTGGGAGTGCGGGTTAATAAATGGAACTTATTTCCCCACCACCAATATTTCCAATAAAAACATTCAGCAACTTTCCACCAGGAGAGCAGGATGAGCTGGATCATGGATTGCTCCCAGAGCAGAACCAAGAATACCATTATATAAGTATCTAGCAGATGAGCATGCAGCAGAGTGTTGGAACTGTTTTCCCTCACTAGCCAAAGTTGGAATTTCCCATTATAATGAGTTGCTCCAACTGGCAATCTTGTTGAGACTAGGAAAAACTCTCAGTCCGTGGTAGGTGAACCTAAATGGCAATCGACCCTTTAGAATTGGATCTGGAACCGCTGCAGGTACTCTATCATTCAAGCTACTGAGTCTTTTATATTTAAGAAAATAGCCAACATTCGTCCAACAACATTAATGATTTAGACGAGGGGATTAAATGTAGTATCTCCAAATTTGTGGATGACACTAAGTTGGGTGGCAGTGTGAGCTGCGAGGAGGATGCTATGAGGCTGCAGAGTGACTTGGATAGGTTAGGTGAGTGGGCAAATGCATGGCAGATGAAGTATAATGTGAATAAATGTGAGGTTATTCACTGTGGTGGTAAAAACAGAGAGACAGACTATTATCTGAATGGTGACAGATTAGGAAAAGTGGAGGTGCAACGAGACCTGGGTGCCATGGTACATCAGTCATTGAAGGTTGGCATGCAGGTACAGCAGGCGGTTAAGAAAGCAAATGGCATGTTGGCCTTCATAGCGAGGGGATTTGAGTACAGGGGCAGGGAGATGTTACTACAGTTGTACAGGGCCTTGGTGAGGCCACACCTGGAGTATTGTGTACAGTTTTGGTCTCCTAACTTGAGGAAGGACATTCTTGCTATTGAGGGAGTGCAGCAAAGGTTCACCAGATTGATTCCTGGGATGGCGGGACTGACATATCAAGAAAGACTGGATCAACTGGGCTTGTATTCACTGGAGTTCAGAAGAATGAGAGGGGATCTCATAGAAACGTTTAAAATTCTGATGGGTTTATACAGGTTAGATGCAGGAAGAATGTTCCCAATGTTGGGGAAGTCCAGAACCAGGGGTCACAGTCTAAGGATAAGGGGTAAGCCATTTAGGACCGAGATGAGGAGAAACTTCTTCACCCAGAGAGTGGTGAACTTGTGGAATTCTCTACCACAGAAAGTTGTTGAGGCCAATTCACTAAATATATTCAAAAAGGAGTTAGATGTAGTCCTTACTTCTAGGGGGATCAAGGGGTATGGCGAGAAAGCAGGAATGGGGTACTGAAGTTGCATGTTCAGCCATGAACTCATTGAATTTCAGTGCAGGCTCGAAGGGCCGAATGGCCTACTCCTACACCTATTTTCTATGTTTCTATGTTACTTCAAAAGTAATTCATTGGCTGTGATGCAATTTGAGACATGCCGTGAATGAGATAAAGCCCTGTATAAATATAAATTCTTACCCTTCTCATATCGGTCAGTCAGGATAATAGTCAGTATTCTGGGGCTTTGGAACATATCAGAATTGAGCATTCATGAAGCTGAATCAGAGATCCCCATCCTGCTGGCTATCTTATAAACCTCCTAAACCCTCTAGTGCACCCACTCCACAAAGTCACCTCCACCTTGGGATCAGACACACCTTGGATGGACCAGCATACAAATACTGGATTAGATTCCCTCCCCACAGCCACCGCTCACACTAAATTTCCACGAAAATGAACATATACTTAACTAGATCGTTAGGAATTAAATGGCCCACTGAAGTACTAGATAATTAAGAATAATAAAGTAACATTTAAAAAGTTTTTAATAAACCCTGTCGGTGGCTGGCCAAAGATACCATGAAATTTAGGATGGAATAGAATTGAGACATACACTTGTAGAAGGACAAACTGCTCTTCTGCACATGCAAGCTAGTCTGTTTTCTTTTTGAAATGGGTCTCTGAGCTTAGATAGTCTGAATTGGGGAAAATTTGGGTATTCAGCAATTAACCTAAAATGGTCCAATTTGTGTTATTTCAAATTTGGTATTTGCTTAGATGAGCAGGCCACTGGAATTATTTTACTATAACAGTCTGATTCATTTATATCTTGCTACATGAATGTGTAGATTTCTTACTTTCATATATCCATTCCTGTCCAAAATGTCCTGTGGCTGGGCATCGAACAGCAGACAGTGTTAGCTACACTTGCCCTTGCACGTTTAATGTCGACGATACTTTGCACGGCTAGTTGTTGGAAATGGGAGATGGAAATGGCACGGCAACCTCTGCAGAGAATCTGTGATCTGAGTGAATAGAGCAACTGTGTATCTATTTAACCAATCAGATTGAACGATTGTGAAATTAACTGCGCAAGGACAGAGTGGGTGTTAGAGTGCAAGTTAGAGTGGGTGAATTCAATGTCAAATCAGGTAGAGAAAGAGAGATAAATAGAACGAAAGATATATTGGATTGAGAAGTGAGTAAATAGAGACAGATAGAAAAAAAAAGTAAATTTTAAATTATTATTTTAAAAATCTCCAACAACAATCAAAACCTGAAGGAATGAGAATCCACACTTGTAGTAGATCATTTTCAGTGCCAGAGAGGTTGACTGGCAGTAATTAACACATGTCGTTAAAGGTGTACTTAGACTTGAAATGACTTGACTTAACTTTCTGTGGCAAGTTTATTTCATACCTACTGTGCAAGTACAGGAACCTCATGCCACTTAATGCATTTAATTGGTGAACCACACAGCGAGATACTGTTTTTGCGCAACTTTTCGATTTCTGCATGCGCCTTTGAAAGAAAGACTTGGATTTATCATCATCATCATCATAGGCAGTCCCTCGAAATCGAGGAAGGCGTGCTTCCACTCTAAAAGTGAGTTCTTAGGTGATTGAACAGTCCAGTATGGGAAATACAGTCTCTGTCACAGGTGGGACAGACAGTCGTTGAAGGAAAGGATGGGTGGGACTGGTTTGCTGCACGCTCCTTCCGCTGCCTGCGCTTGTTTTCTGTATGCTCTCGGCGACAAGACTTGAGATGCTCAGCGCCCTCCCGGATGCACTTCCTCCACTTAAGGAGGTCTTTGGCCAGGGACTCCCAGATGTCGGTGGGGATGTTGCATTTTATCAAGGAGGCTTTGAGGGTGTCCTTGAAACGTTTCCTCTGTCCACCTGTAGCTTGCTTGCCATGTAGGAGTTCCGAGTAGAGCGCTTGCTTTGGGAGTCTTGTGTCAGGCATGCGAACAATGTGGCCCGCCATCCCTCGTATCGAGGATGACTTGCTTCCACACCAAAAAAGATGAGTTCTCAGGTGTTTCAATGAAGGATCTAATATTCCAGGTCATGAAATACAAGTTGAAGGGTGGAAGATGCCTGTGCGTGGATTTTTTTAATGTGTGGTGGCTGTTGCACACCAGCAACCACTCAGGCTTGACAGAGCTAGTTCGTGGTCCAGTGGCAAGGATTAACCAAGACAACTATAGACCAGCTTTGCAGTGTGGGCTGGCCCATGCTGCCCCTGGATCCTCGCCTCTTCTGGGCCCCGAACTCATGCCTCTCCTGGGCCCCGACTATGTTGCTCCATGATCACTCGGCGCTCCTGCGCCCCAACGTCGCCACTTCAGCTGTAGATGCCCACGCTCCAATCATCGACCTGGACCTTGGTGACGTCCAATCCAGTTGCCCTCTTCCCAGCCATCGCTTTCCAGCACGCGCTGTACCTTGAAGTGCTATGCTCCTTTGAAGGCCCTGACCTGCTGATGGTCCTTGCAGGTCGGGATTGCCACACCGAACATATCATAACAATAAACGATTTATATAACATCTTTCACGACTAACCGGACATCTCAAAGTGCTTTACAGCCAATTAAGTACTTTTGGAGTGTAGTCACTATTGTAATGTCTGAAGTTGCTGTGGCATTTGCACATAAATAATGGCGAGCTCTATTAGTCTCCATGTTGTTTTGACAGCAAATTTTGGGCAATTGAACCTGTCTTTTACTTTGTAATATCTTTTGTGGAGTTTCAGACTTATTCGACTGTAGCAGTCTTCAACATCTTGGGAAACGGGATTGTAACCAAATGCCAAACATCACTAATGCTTTTTTGGATGACAATCGGTTATTATCAATCTGGTGAAAACATCATGCCATGAGCCTGCTAATGGTTTTGGTAGACAGAACCTGGCTATATAAAAGGCAAGCATGGATCAGTTAAATGGGAAAGGGCATGCGCTAAAACATGTGAGAGTTGAAGCAAATTATCGAGAAACATATTAATAAGATGGTAGAGATCGTGACAGCTGAGGCCCTCAGATGAGTTGGGAAAGCATGGAAGAGGTTTGGAGCACTGTGGAAGAGTTTAAACAAGTTTATCTGAAGGAGTATGTAAGCAGTTACAAAAGATTAGAAAAGTGCATTACAAAAAAAGTAGATAAGCTTAAGTGAGGTTAGGGAGGATTTGTGAAGATTCCGTGGCAGGGAGGTTTCAGCATCAAACCTTCAATGCATAATTACATAATGTGAGGTTCCTTAGGCTAAGAACATTTCTAATAAGAAATTATATGACATGAAGAACTGTTTCACAGTCCAAAAATGTTATATTAGAATATGTTAATCATTTCCTTAAAATGCAGTATTAGTCCGCTAAGTCCAGTGATGGCAGAACAGTTCATACATTTCCTAATTTCTTCGAACTCTGTAAATTAACCAGAACACACAAGTGCCTGGGATGTCCCAAGCAAAGCAAAGATAACTAGTATTGGAGGTGTAGATCACTTTAGTTGGCAATACATAATTCATTGAGACAACAATAACTTTTTAGCCCTCACTTAAGGAAATATCTGACAGACCAATTAATAAAACACATCTGATGTATACAAATTTTGAGAGCCTTCCACAACTCAAATATAATGCTATCACATAATAATATTACCCGTTTGTCATTTTCATACATTCGATGTTCATATGTTCACAAACATCTGTCAACCATTGGTGTCATGAGCAACTCTTATGATGCAATTATCTTACAGCTATAAGTAGCCTAGACTTTGTTACTGCCACCAGAGGCACATAGAGCCAGCTAATGAGACGGTTTACCAAGGCATCTCCAGAGCAGTAATCTAACCTCCGCCTCTAGTGGCATTAGCTTTTATTTTTATAACCATGGGTGAGCTAAGTGTACAGCCTGCCTATACAGGCCAGCAATATAGTTATGTTATCAATGCCTTTATTGTCCCTTCCACAGGTACTAGGGAAGATCCTTTGGCCAGAAATAAAGTTGCAAATCACAGCAAACTGTGCGTGCTCAAGTTTGTACATTTGCTGCTGTTTCAGTGCCTGTGCTGTGGAATCCACCTGACATTATGAATGCCGCAGATTCTACAATATAAAGCTAAACTCTGTGGCCCCTCTAAGTGAGAATACAATTTACTGCTAACTTGTGAACAATCATGTGCTCTGGGCTTATACCTACTCAGAACAGGGTACAGACAATACAAATGTATTTAACTTAAGATAGTTATGGTGTAGAGTGTAGAGACTTTCAATCAGTTGCTATGATCCCAGAGGTTAAAAGAGTATAATGACCACTGCATAATCTGTTCTTCATTAAAGCTCTTTCTATCACTTGATGGTGATTCCATTGTCAAAACTCCCTGCTGTAAGTGAAATGGGAATCTACCTCATTGTAAACAGCAAAACCTGCTCTCCAGGCCCTGGACTAGAGAACAAATGCACAGGAGACCGATAAATAAATTTTGGAAGATGTATTAGTGTAAGAATAGAGGAAATTAACCTGAAGCAATAGAATTCAACACACCCATTGTTACAAAAACAACCCTTGGCTTTGTTGCCTCTGGTCTAGGGAAGGGAAAATCAATCATGGCTTCTGCTCCTGATCAGTATCCAGTGACCTCTGTTGAATGTGTGGTTGTTAGATGATGACAGGATTTGGCTGAACTATGATGTCTATTATTGTCAAATTGCTTGCCAGCACTCACTGTCTGTGCTTGCATGTGGAGACTGGCCACTTGGGTGAAGTATAGAAGAATTACTGACACCCATGGAATCATACCCCAGTGTGAGCTGGCACCTTAAAGAGATCAAGGCAGAGTATGGAGGGGGAAATGACAACATTCACAGTGTGTAGCGGTACACAAGTCGTATAAAATCATTTATGTGTAATACTGTGCTGAGGTAGAAAATTAATAACATCACAGTTTAAGGCAGAAGCGCATCCTCAAACCAATGTGTGCAGTGTAACTGAAATATTAAAACAGGGCTGATAATTTCTTATATCTTTCACGGCTGATTTTCTAAGGATAATCTGCAGGAGCGTATAACAGTGGGTTGCTGATTGCTGTTTCTAAAAAATGGTGCTCTGATAACTGCCTAGTGATGGCAGAGTTTAATCTTGAATGAAAAATGAGTGCATGTAAACTTAGGACTCAGCTGTATTTCTGATCCTTAGGCTATTAGATGAGCCAGTAGCATAAGTAGTAGAGCACCTGTATTCCACCCAGATGATCAACTCTCAGGGCTGCTGTCTTGTCAGTACTGCTAGAAAAGTTCATTAGCTCTCCACTAGGTTGCTTGTTGGGATGCACAGCTTTTCAGGAGAGGAAAACTGACACAGCTAGTTTGTCCCACTGCAAGCATTTTTCCTATTAGCTCAACAAAGAGCACTATAGTAAGAGTAGCCATTTCAGATCATTCTCTAACCTGGGCTAAATGGTGTGTAGTCTTTAAGATTTCATGGTACTCCCATTCAGTCTACTTTCTGTCCTATTCCTCCCATCTCTGTTCCATTCAATAACAACAACAAAACCAACAATAACAACCAGCACTTATATAGTATCTTTAAAAGAAAAAATATCAATCTCTTACAGAGGAGACGTGGACACTCAGCAGTAGTGGAACGATTAACTGATTAACTTCTTCGACAGTGGCTCCGAAAGCCACAACTTCTACAACCTAGAAGGACAAGGGTAGCAGGCGCATGGCAATACCATCACCTCCAAGTTCCCATCCAAGTCACACACCATCCTGACTTGG
The DNA here is from genome assembly GCF_044704955.1 of Pristiophorus japonicus. Taxonomy (NCBI): domain Eukaryota; kingdom Metazoa; phylum Chordata; class Chondrichthyes; family Pristiophoridae; genus Pristiophorus; species Pristiophorus japonicus. Next base: position 41,445,861 of record NC_091991.1, on the reverse strand, counting down.
AAATATATTGCCATCCCTTCATTGTCACTGGGTCAAAATCCTGAAACTCCCTTCCTGACAGTACTGTGAGAGTTCCTTCACCGCACAGACTGCAGCGGTTCAAGAATGCGGCTCACCACCACCTTCTCAAGGGCAATTAGGGATGGGCAATAAATGCTGGCCTTGCCAACGACGATCACATCCCAGGAACAAATTAAAAACATACAGAGATGCCTAAAAGCATGGGTGAAAAGGTAGGATTGGAGTGGAAGAAAGGGAATGCACAAGAGAATACAGAAGGAGGACTGAAGGGCACAGACTAGGATGTAGGATTAGAACAGGTTGCAGAGGTAGGGAAGAATTGGCTATGGAAGGATTTATGAATGAAGGTGAGGATTTTGAATATAATGCATTGAGGGATAAGAAGCCAATAGAGAGGAAAAGGACAATGTGAGTGTGGGACAGGATTTGGATGAATTTGAGTTTGTGGGATGGGGCTTGGAAGGTCATCAAAGAAGCATTGGAGAAGTTCGGGGAGAAATTTTGGGGAAGAAATTGCCCCTTTCCTTAACACCGGAAAGCAGCGGCCACGCTGCGGACTGCAATGGCCGTCGACTTTTCGTGTAATGGCCACCATTATGAAGTTATCCTGGCTGTGATCCACTCCCCCCCTACCACTCCGCTGCTGCCTATCCGTGTTAAATGCATCATCACAGTGTGCATCGCCAATCTAGCCCCTCACCGGCAAAATTCCGCTGTGAAAATCTTTGGCCCACCCGGCGGTGCCAAAACAAGCTTTTTCGCAGTGGTCCAGTGAGGCTGTGGCCTTATGCAGTAGTACTGCGGCTCCCCTAAAAGGGGAGGACCTACTGCCGCTGCCTCATGTTCTTGGGTGCCAGGTCGCTGGCCCGGCCAAAATCCTTCCTGGTGGCCCAGTGGACCGAAGTTAAATCATCGCAGAGGCTCTCCCCTTTAAGTGAAGGGGAGAGCTGTGGTGATGCGGCGCCATGATGACATCATCATGGCGGTCAATTCACTCCCCCCTCAAATTCTGCCGCTCTGCTGTACTCACCGCCCCAACTTCCGCCCCCATTAAGAGCAACTTCCGGATTGGAGTGAAAAAAAAACAAAGAGCGGAATTTTGCTCAAGAGACGCGCCGGTAAAAACACTCAAAACAGGTTGTGTGCACCCAGTTTTGGCGGGGGGAAATTTTGGCCCCTTGGTCTTTTTAAGTTTAGCACCAGATTCAAAGGAATCTGAAGTTCTTCTAAATTGGGCTTTAGTGCCCCAGGAAGAAAGCGGAATGGTAAATCAAGCGCTTATGACATCAATGCGGCGCTACCACCAGAGCGCTACCGAATTTCAGGTGACTTGCATTCAGCAAACATCCTTTAATCCTTCACATTGGCTTATTCCAGCTCTTAAAGGGGAGTTTCTATCAAGCTACAGCTGCTCATTTTCACCATTCTTCCAATTTTCACCTGAGACCAACTGAGAGACTCATGGCTATGGCTGCTCCTAATCCAGATCAAAGAGAGAGAGCTTGTCGGTTTAATGATGCCACATTGGAGACATTGGTGGTGGAACAAAGGTGGGCTGCGCTGTTCCCGGCAAGTGGAAGGAGGCCATTGCCCCAGGTCTTCAGTACAATGTAGCGGGAAGTGGCAGAGGAGGTCTCGGTCAGCAGTGTCATGGAACACAGCCTCACATAGTGCCTCACATGGTGCAGTCTATAGTCGGGCCTTCCAGGCCCAGAGCTGGTCGAGAGCGAGCTGCAAGGCCATCTGTAGTCTCTGCCCTGACACTCAGCAGCCTTCCAACAGCCGTGCTGCAGCCATTGGGGAGACATTATGTAGGAGCAGTAGAATAGGTAAAGGCAGGGTAAAGAGAAGATATAAGGTTTTGCACAAGGATGAATAGTCAATTTAATTGATGTATATATATGTGATTAATGTTTTATGATAAAAAATATAATTGGAATGTTGCATATTTGGTGCTGTCATTCATTTCAGTTTTGGGGCTTTGCTATAGAATGGGAAATTGATGTAATGGTGGGGACATGTAGACCAATTGGGAATTGGCGTGGAATTCATTGGCAGCGAACTCTGATGAGGCGCTTGCAGACCACCTTTGCACAAAGCCAATTGAATGCCTGCCTCCTCCATCGCTGCTGCTGTTGCTCCTTTTCCTCCTCTTTCTCATCCTCCTCTTCATCCTCCTCCTCGTTGTCCTGCTCCTCGTTCTAGCCCTCCTCCTCCTCCACTTCCTGAGGTGGTGGAGCTTTGCTGGTGGCAATGACTATGCCGTCATGATAGTCAAGTTGTGCAGCATGCAGCAGATGACGACAAAAAAGGACACCCTATTGTGTTCCGAACACTGATGAGGCTGCACACAGGGAGGTTAAAGTAACAGTGACCTCAGTCTTTAATAAGACACTCCAGAGTGAGAAACAGGCCTTAGGAACTGTCTTATATACAGTGCTCCCAAGGGATGTTGCGATCCCTTGGGACTTGAGGGGATGAGCTCCCTGGTGGTGGAACATGGGAGTGCATGCTTTACAGATACACAACATCACTCCTCTCCCAAAATCAAAGTGAAAACTATTTACAAGGTGAGGCGGTCAGGAGCCTTTCTTTCCCTGGTGGACCGCCTCGGTACAAATGTCTGTTCTGTTCTGTGCCCTCGCTGGGCTGGCGTGTTGTTGGCCCTGCAGGGCTGCTAGGTGAGCCTGGCCTTGCTGGGCTGTTGGGCGTGATGGGTTTGATTTCCTGGTCCGGCGTTGATCCTTTGGGAATGTGTTGTGGGCTCGAAAAAGGTGGTGTCTGCTGTGGGTTGTTCAGGGCAGTCTGTGAACCACAGCCTCGTTTAGTCCAGGTGCTTTCTGCAAATTTGTCCATTGTCTAGTTTGACTACAAACACCCTACTCCCTTCTTTAGCTATCACCATGCCCGCGATCCACTTGGGACCATGTCCATAGTTTAGCACATACACAGGGTCATTTAGATCAATTTCCCGTGACACAGTGGCGTGACCATCGTTTACATTTTGTTGCTGCCGCCTGCTCTCTACCTGATCATGCAGGTTGGGGTGAACCAGCGAAAGTCTGGTTTTTAGTGTCCTTTTCATGAGTCCTGCAGCCGGGGACATCCCTGTGAGCGAGTGGGGTCTCGTGTGGTAGCTGAGCAGTACTCGGGATAGGCGGGTTTGGAGTGAGCCTTCTGTGACTCGTTTAAGGCTCTGTTGATGGTTTGTACTGCCCGCTCTGCCTGCCCATTGAAGGCTGGTTTAAACGGGGCGAGGTGACATGTTTGATCCCATTGCGGGTCATGAATTCTTTAAATTCGGCACTGGTGAAACATGGCCCGTTGTCACTGACCAGTATGTCAGACAGGCCGTGGGTGGCAAACATAGCCCTCAGGCTTTCAATAGTGGCAGTGGTGGTGCTTCCCGACATTATTTCACATTTAATCCATTTTGAAAAAGCATCCACCACCACCAGGAACATTTTACCGAGAAACGGGCCCGCATAGTTAACATGGATCCTCGACCATGGTCTGGAGGGCCAGGACCACAAACTTAGTGGTGCCTCTCTGGGCAGGTTGCTCAACTGAGCACATACGCTGCATTGCCGTACACTGGACTCGAAGTCAGAGTCGATACCGGGTCACCACACGTGGGATTTAGCTATCGCTTTCATCATTACTATACCCGGGTGTGTGCTGTGGAGGTCCGAGATGAATGTCTCCCTGCCCTTTTTTGGTCGCACTACACGGTTATCCCACAACAGGCAGTCTGCCTGAATGGACAGCTTGTCCTCTCGCTGCTGGAATGGCTTGATTGGCTCTTGCATTTCAACGGGGTTGCTGGCCCAGGTCCCATGCAGTACGCAGTTTTTTACTAGGGACAGCATGAGGATCTTGGCTGGTCCAAGTCTTAATCTGGCGGGCCATGATAGGTGATTTATCATTTTCAAACACTTCCATGACCATCAACAAGTCTGCGGGCTGTGCCACCAAGTTTGCAGGCTGCGCTATTTCCACCCCCGTGGTGGGCAATGGTCGCCGACTGAGAGCATCCGCACAGTTCTTGGTGCCTGGCCTGTGGCGGATGGTGTAGTTATATGCTGATAGTGCGATTGCCCACCTTTATATGCGGGCTGAGGCATTAGTTTTTATCCCCGTGTTTTCAGCGAACAGGGATGTGAGGGGCTTGTGATTGGTTTCCAGCTCAAATTTGAGACTAAACAGGTACTGATGCATTTCTTTACCCCGAACACACACGCTAATGCCTCTTTATCAATCATGCTGTAGGCCCTCTCGGCCTTAGACAAGCTCCTGGAAGCATAGGCGACAGGTTGCAACTTCCCCGCAACGTTAGCTTATTGTAATACACACCCAATTCCGTATGACGACGCGTCACATGCTAGCACAAGTCTTTTACAAGGGTTATACAATACAAGCAGCTTGTTGGAGTATAAAATGTTTCTGGCTTTCTCAAAAGCAATTATTGTTTTTTTCCCCATACCCAGTTCTCACCTTTGCGCAATAACACATGTAGTGGCTCTAAAAGGGTGCTTAACCCCGGTAGGAAGTTACCAAAATAGTTGAGGGGTCCCAGGAATGACTGCAGCTCCGTGTCGTTCTGTGGCCTAGGCACATTCCTGATAGCCTTTGTCTTGGCGTCTGTGGGCTGAATGCTGTCCTCCATGATCTTTCTCGCCGAAAACTCCACTTCTGTTGTCATGAAGACGCATTTCGACCTCTTCAGCCGCAGCCCTACGTGAACAAGTCGCTGAAGGACCTCATCCAGGTTTTGTAGGTGCTCGGTGGTATCCCAACCCGTGACCAATATGTCGTCCTGAAAGACCACCGTGTGTGGTACCGACTTGAGTAGGCTCTCCATGTTTCTCTGGAAGATCGCTGCAGCCGACCGAATTCCAAACAGGCATCTGTTGTAGATGAATAGTTCCTTGTGCGTGTTGATGCCGGTGAGGCCCTTCGAAGACTCCTCCAGCTCCTGTGTCATGTAGACCAAAGTCAGGTTGAGCTTGCTGAACGTCTTGCCTCCTGCCAGCGTCGCAAATAGGTCGTCTGCCTTCGGTAGCGGGTATTGGTCCTGTAGCGAGAAACGATTAATAGTTACTTTATAATCAGCGCAAATCCTGACCGTGCCATCACTTTTGAGTACTGGAACAATTGGGCTGGCCCACTCGCTGAATTCCACTGGGGAGATGATGCCCTCGCGTTGCAGCCTGTCCAGCTCGATTTCCACTCTCTCCCTTACCATGTGAGGTACCACTCACACCTTGTGGTGAATGGGTTGTGCCTCTGGGACCAAGTGGATCCGTACCTTCGTCCCGGAAAAGTTTCCAATGCCTGGCTCAAAAAGGGAAGGAAATTTGTTAAGAACCTGTGTACATGAGCCCTCATTGACATGTGATAGCACTCGGATGTCATCCCAGTTCCAGCGGATTTTGCCCAGCCAGCTCCTTCCAGGCAGTGTAGGGCCATCACCCGGGACAATCCAGAGTGGCAGTTTGTGCATCGTGCCCTCGTAGGTGACCTTGACCATGATGCTGCCCAGGATAGTGATAAGCTCTTTGGTGTACGTTCTCAGTTTCGTGTGGATGGGGCTCAGGGCTGGTCTGAATGCCTTGTTGCACCACAGTCTCTCAAACATCTTTTTACTCATGATGGATTGGCTAGCGCCAGTGTCCAGTTCCATGGACACGGGTAAGCCATTCAATTTTACATTTAGCATTATAGGTGGACATTTCGTCGAAAATGTGTGCACCCCGTGTACTTCAGCATCTGCCTCCTCTCTCTGAGGCTCGAAATTGCTTTGATCCACCATGGACTGATCTTCCTCTGCCACGTGGGGTTAGCAGGTTTTGCAGAGCTTGCAGCTCGTTTGCAAGCTCGTTGGAGGTGCCCCATTATTCCACAGCTCTTGCAAACATATCCTTTGAAGCGGCATGAATAGGCTGAATGGAAGCCTCCACAACACCAACATGGTGTGAATTGCCTTGCATTCATCTTTTGTTGGGGACTCTGAGTCATCTGGGTCACCTGTGGCCTGCTGGCAGTTGCAGACTCGTGGGTTCTGCACTGTACATCTCTGCTCGCAAACTCAATTCCAGTTAATTTATGACCTTGCTAGCACTTGTGTGCTGAAAGATTTGTTTGCTGTTATCACTGGTGGACATAAACGCCTGTGCTTGCGCAATGGCCTTACTGAGGGTCGGTGTCTCTACAGTCAAAAGGTTTCGTAGGATGGTCTCGTGGCCAATGCCCAGTACAAAAAAGTCTCTGAGCATTTGCTCCAGGTAGCCATCAAACTCACATTGCCCTGCAAGTCGCCTTAGCTCGGCGACGTAGCTCGCCACTTCCTGACCTTCAGATCGCTTGCACGTGTAGAACCGATACCTCACCATCAGCACGCTCTCCCTCGGGTTAAGATGCTCCCGAACCAGTGTACACAGCTCCTCATATGACTTATCTGTGGGTTTCACCGGAGCCAGAAGATTCTTCATGAGGCTGTAGGTTGGTGCCCCGCAGACTGTGAGGAGAACCGCTCTCCTTTTTGCAGCGCTTCCTTCTCCGTCCAGCTCGTTGGCTACAAAATACTGGTCTAGCCATTCGACATAGGCTTCCCAGTCCTCACCCTCCGAGAACTTCTCCAGGATGCCCACAGTTTGCTGCATCTTTGTGTTGGATTCGTATTCTCGTCGCCAGTTATTGTGTTACTGTCACAGATAAGGCTGCACACAGGGAGGTTAAAGTAACAGTGACCTCAGTCTTTAATAAGACACTCCAGAGTGAGGAACAGGCCTTAGGGGCCGACTTATATACAGTCCCTTGGGATCCCTTGGGACTTCAGGAGATGAGCTCCCTGGTGGCAGAACATGGGAGTGCATGCTTTACAGATACACAACACACCTGTTCAGCCGAGTACTGGAGGACTTCTCCTGAGTTGTCAAGGCAATGGAACCATTGCTTGAGGATCCGATGGTCTGCTCAATTATATTCCTGGTGGCAGCTTGGCTCTCATTATATGAGTGCTGGGCAGGAGTGTTGGGGTTGTGTAGGGGAGTCATGAGCCAGGTGGAGAGCGGATAGCCATTGTCTCCGAGCACCCAGCTGCGAGCTTGGTGTGATGGCTGGAAGAGAGCTGGCACAGGATGAATGCATTGTGCCTGCTGTCAGGATAGCGGGCATTAACGGTGAGGATTCGCTGTGTGTGGTCGCATACCAACTGCACATTAAGTACCTTTGCGGTTATGGAATACCTCAGGATTATTATGTGGTGCCCGCAAAGCGACGTGTGTGCAATCAATGGCGCCCTGCACCATGGGGCAGCCCACTAATCTGGAAAAGTCACATACACACTCACGCTGCTTCTCTCTGGTGATGGGGAAGTAAATGTAGTCCCTCCTCCTTCTGCAGAGAGCATCTGTGACCTTGCGGGTGCAGCGATGCATGGCAAAGTGGGAGATGTTGCAGATATCTCCTGTTGCTCACTGGAAGGATCCACTGGTGTAGAAATTGAGTGCGATGGTGACCTTGACTGCCACTGAGAGAGCCGTCCTCACCCTAGTCTGAGGCTCGAGGTTTGTTTGCAGAAGGTGGCAGAGCACTGTGAGAATGTCCCTGCTGAAGTGCAGCCTTTGAACACACTGTTCCTCAGTGAGATTGATGTCGGGGCACTGCTGCCGGAATACCTGGGAGGGTAAGGCCTCCTGTTGACAGCCCTGTTGGCCCTCCTCCCTCTGGCCACATTTCACAATGTTTCCCTGTGCCTCAGTTGCCTCCGAGAATGAGATGACAGTACTGACACTGACCATCTGAAAAGTAAGATTAATGGCACGCAAACTCAAAAAATTAGCTCAATAAATTAGGAAATGAAACCAAACTCCTTTCAAGTAGGGGTCAGAGGTGGATATCTTGAGATAGGGAGTAATGGACACATTAAATTGAACTTATATCAGACATTGAATTAGTACTGGGATATAGAATAAGCATGGCGTGGGTGTTGGGGAGGGTGGGGGGGGCGGGGGGAGGGGGGGGCATTAGAACCAGAAATGGGAAGGGAAATATGAGCTATGCCAGTATTTACACAGACTGTAGCCTCATAAGCTTGATCCCATGTGGTTGAATTTTATATCTGCAATTACTAAAAAAAAAGGCAAGTTTTTGTAGATTTTGGATGTGAATTCGCATGGCCTTGCTTTGCATTTGGTATATGTATCCCCCAGGTAGTAGTACAACAGAAGGTAAGAGAATTTGAGCAGTAGAATTTTAATTTGTTGGGGAAAATGGATGATACGGTCAACTTATTAGTATGGGCATGTAAGATGGACATTCAGTTGTGTAAATGCATTAAGCAATTTCCCAAAGGGCATGTAATTATAACTGCTGAGTCCTGGTCATGCCAACATGCAGTACACAAGTTGTGCATAGTTGGATTTGTGACACCATGCAATCCAGCTGTGCTGCCCTTTATCTCTGCAAGCCTTAGTGCATCATACCTAACACATTGGGCATGCTACATTATAAGGTGGAATACAAATCATTCATACTTAGTTACATTATAATCTGGAGATTTATGCCTAGTTACATATTCTGCTGATACCTCAGAAATCTGCCCCTGAAAGCAGGAGCAAGGAAATCTCATGCATAGCAAAATATTAACTATCATACTGGCATATTTTGCAATATTCAGTCTAGAGGATGAATATATATCTTCTTCCATTGGGTAAGACAAGAACATTTATGGGAACTGTGGTGGAAATGGAGTTGGTGGTCCGCCCTCTCCTATGTCGAGTTTTTTGCTGGTGGTGAAAAGGTTAGTATTGGTGTTTCTTTGAGATATGTTTGTTGCATGCTCAGACTTTGTAGCTCCTTATGATCCAGGCTGGCCAGTAGAGAAATAATATGAAATTGGTGAGACTTTGTTTACCTGGAAAATTGGTGTAGGAGGGAGGACTTTAAATTCTTGAGGCATTGGGACACTTTCTGGGGGAGATGGGACCTGTACAAACCGGACGGGTTGCACCACAAAAGCGCCGGGACCAATATTCTTGCGGGGACTTTTGCTAGTGCTGTTGGAGAGAGTTTAAATTAGCTTGGCAGAGGGATGGGAACCTGAAAACGAATTCAAAAGGGAAGGAAGTAAAGCAGAAGTTGGATAGCAAGAATCTAGAAAGCGAATCTGTAAGACAGAGGAAACAGGGCTTAGTATGTAGTAAGCAAGGAGGTTGTTATGTATGTAAATATTATAACTGTGTAAGACTTGCCACCAGAGGCAAGCAAGTATAAAAGGTTGTCTGCCATGCAGCTTTGGAACTCTGGAGTTTTATTAAAAAGATTAAGATCACATCAGTTTAAGCTCACAGTACTCAGTCTTGTGGAGTTATTCAAAACATAACAATTGGTGATGAGTAACAGATCACGAATTTTCACGCGGTTATGGCTGCCATTGGTATTCTTGAGTGATTTGTAGAGGCTGATGATTCGGAAGCCTTCGTTGAACATCTCGACCAGTACTTCGTGACCAACAAGCTGGATGCGGATGATAAAGCGATCAAACGCATGGCGATTCTCCTCACCTTTTTCTGGGTCTACAACATATGGCCTCATCAAGCATCTGCTAGCACCAATGAAACAAAGAGAAAAGACATATGCAGATTTGTGTACGCTGGTTCGGGAACACCTCAAGCCGAAGGAGAGCATCTTGATGGCCAGGTATCGCTTCTATACGCACCATCGCTCCGAGGGCCAGGACGTGGTGAGTTATGTTGCCGACCTAAGACGCCTTGCGGGACCTTGTAATTTTGCTGGATATTTGGGGGATATGTAGCGGGACTTTTTTGTGCTTGGAATCGACCACAAGGTCATTCTTTGCAGGTCTGCCGAATCCCCAGACCTGAACAAGGCCCAGGCTTTCATGCCCACGAACGATAATACTAAATTGATATCTTCTCAGCATCGAAGCTCACTGGCAAGTACTGTGCATAAAATAATGCCATTAGCAGGCAGAACTGTACATGGCAGGGCCTACACATCTGCAGCTGCAAGACCTAGGATGACTCAGAGTCTGCCGTGGGGCGTGAATGCGAATCCATTAACACCATGTTGGCGCTGCGGAGGTAATCATAGAGCCCATCAATGTTGATTCAAACACTACGTGTGCAAAGGCAGCGAAACAATGGGGCACCTCCAGCGAATGTGCAAACGTACTGCGACTCATCACGTGGCAGAGTCGGCAGAAGATGGTCAATCCGAAGTGGATTGCGCAGAACGAGTAAGAGAGACAACTCAACCCGAGGCCGAGGAAGACGTGTATGGGGTACACACCTTCACCACCAAGAGCCCTCCTATAATGCTGAAAGTCAAATTAAATGGCATTCCAGTTTCCATGGAGTTGGACACGGGGGCGAGTCAGTCAATTATGAGCCAGAAGGCTTTTGAGAAACTGTAGGGCAACAAGGCACAAAGGCCCAAACTGAACCCGATTTATACAAAGCTGCGCACTTACACCAAAGAGCTCATACCAGTCATTGGCAGTGGGTCAGTGAAGGTATCTTACGATGAAGCTGTGTATGATTTATCACTGTGGATTGTACCAGGCAATGGCCCAACGCTGTTCGGCAGAAGCTGGCTAGGAAAGATTCGATGGAACTGGGATTACATCAAAGCACTATCTTTGGTGGATGATGCCTCGTGCGCGCAAGTGCTGAGCAAATTTCCGTCGCTATTTGAAGCAGGCATCGGCAACTTCACAGGCGCCAAGGTGCAGATCCATCTAGTCCCTGATGCATGGTCTGTTCATCACAAGGCCCGAGTTGATCCAGAAATGATGAGGGAGAAAGTCGAGATCGAACTGGACCGACTTCAACGAGAGGGAATCATATCGCCAGTTGAATTCAACGAGTGGGCCAGCCCAATTGCTCTGGTGTTGAAAAATGATGGCACGGTCAGAATCTGCGGAGACTACAAGGTAACGATCAACCAAGTCTCAAGGTGGATGACCTGGTCGCAACGTTAGCAGGGGGGAAGTCGTTCACCAAATTGGATCTAACCTCCGCTTACATGACACAGGAGCTGGCGGAATCTTCGAAAAGATTGATGTGCATCAACACGCACAAAGGATTGTTTATATACCACAGATGCCCTTTTGGGATTCGCTCGGCTGTTGCCATTTTCCAGAGGAACATGGAGAGTCTGCTGAAATTGGTTCCACACACCGTTGTGTTTCAAGATGACATCCTGATCACCGGTCGTGACACCATCGAACATCTGCATAACCTGGAAGAGGTTCTAAGTCGACTAGACAGAGTGGGACTCAGGCTGAAATGCTCCAAGTATGTTTTCCTGGTGGCAGACGTCGAATTTTTGGGAAGAAAGATTGCGGCAGACGGCATTAGACCCACTGACTCAAAGATGGAGGCCATCAAGAACGCACCCAGACCACAGAATGTGACAGAGCTGCATTCGTTCCTGGGACCCCTCAACTATTTTGGTAACTTTCTCCCTGGGTTGAGCACTTTGCTGGAACCATTGCACATGTTGGGTGATGACTGGGTTTGAGAAGGCCAGAAACCTGCTATATTCTAACAAGTTACTTGTATTATATGACCCGTGTAAATGTTTAGTGCTAGCTTGTGATGCATCTTCATACGGGGTCGGGTGTGTGTTACAGCAAACCAATGTATCAGGCAAACTGCAACTGGTTGCATATGCGTCTAGAAGTCTATCTAAGGCTGAAAGAGCCTACAGTATGGTCAAAAAAGAGGCATTAGCATGCGTATACGGGGTTAAGGAAATGCACCAATACCTATTTGGACTCCGGTTCGAGCTTGACACCGACCTCAAACCGCTCATTTCGCTGTTTTCAGAAAGCAAAGGTACAAACACCAGTGCTTCGTCCCGCATCCAAAGATGGGCACTAACATTGTCCGCTTATGACTATGTTATCCGCCACAGACCAGGCACGGAGAACTGTACTGATGTCCTCAGTCGGCTACCATTGCCCACCACTGGGCTGGAAATAGCGCAACCCGTAGACTTGCTTCTGGTCATGGATGTTTTTGAGAGCGAGGGGTCACCTGTCACAGCTCGCCAGATCAGAACCTGGACTAGCCTGGACCCTGTGCTATCACTAGTAAAAAGTTGTGTCTTCAATGGGAGCTGGTCGGCTGTTCAGGGAATTGCAAGATGAAATTAAGCCGTTTCACCGACGTAAAGATAAAATGTCCATCCAATCGGATTGTCTCTTATGGGGTAATCGCATGGTTTTGCCAAAAAAAGGCAGAGAAATGTTTATATGCGACCTACACAGTACCCACTCAGGCATAGTCATGGTGAAGGCTATTGCCAGGTCGCATGTTTGGTGGCCCGGCATTGACTCGGATTTGGAGTCATGCGTACACCAATGTAACACTTACTCACTGATGAGCAATGCACCAAGGGAGGCTCCACTGAGTCTGTGGTCATGGCCCTCCAAACCATGGTCCAAGGTCCACGTAGATTTTGCTGGCCCCTTTCTAGGAAATATGTTCTTAGTAGTCGTGTACGCTTACTCTAACTGGATTGAATGTGTAATCATGTCATCCTGCACGTCTACTGCCACCATTGAAAGCCTCCGGGCCATGTTCGCCACCTATGGCTTGCCCGACACCCTTGTCAGTGACAATGTACCGTGTTTCACCAGCTCTGAATTCAACTTGGTTATGACCCGCATTAAGCATGTCAGACCTGCCCCGTTTAAGCCCGCATTCAACGGTCAAGCGGAACGGGCAGTCCAAACTATCAAGCAGAACTTGAAGCACATGACGGACGGCTCCCTGCAGACCTGTTTAACTCAGGTTCTGCTCAGCTACCAGACGTGACCCCACTCACTCACTGGAGTTCCCCCGGCAGAATTGTAAACAAAGAGAGCACTCAAAACCAGGCTCTCCTTAGTCCAACCGGATCTTAATGATTATGTGGAAACCCGGCATCACCAGCAAAAGATGTACCACGATCACGCAGATGTATCATGTGACATTGATGCAAACGACCCTGTGTTTGTCCTGAATTACGGTCATGGTCCCAAATGGGATGCTGGCACAGTCTTGGCCAAGGAGGGGAATAGAGTGTTTATTGTCAAACTATGTAATAGATAAACGTGCAGAAAGCATTTGGATCAGACCAAACTGCGATTCACTGACAACCAGGAACAACTTGAAGAGGACACCACCATCATCGATCCACCAACACACACCCAACCAGTAATTGACCTCACCATCAATCAAGAGGATGAACCCACCATGCCTAACAGTGTGGTCAGACCAGCCGCGCTGCAGTGCAGCAATGGTCTGACCAACTCACCCATGCCAGGGTCCGAACTCAAGCGTTCAACCAGGGAGCGAAGGGCCCCGGACCACCTCAACTTGTAAATAACTTGTATCAAAGCCTTGGGGGTGAGTGATGTTATGTATGTAAACATTATAACTGTGTTAAGACTTGCCACCAGAGGGCACACCTGTTGGAGACCCAAGGGTCACCTGCACACCTCATGCAAGCGAGTATAAAAGTTTATCTGCCATGCTGTTTTGGCATTCTGGCGTTCTATTAAAGAGACTAAGGTCACATCAGTTTAAGCTCACAGTACTCAGTCTTGTGGAGTTATTCTAAACATAACAGAGGTCTTTCTGTGCTGAATGGTATATACTTTAATGCAAGGAGTATAGCGAATAAGGCAGATGAGCTAAGAGCACAGGTAGACACTTGAGACTATGACATTATAGTCATTACAGAAACATGGCTGAAAGAGGGGCAGGTTTGTCAGATCAATATTCCTGGCTACAGGATTGTTAGACAAGTTAGAGAGGGGGATAAAATGGGGTGGGGGGGTGGGGGTGTTGCGGTACTGATTAAAGAAACTATTACAGTGGTGAGGAGAGATGATATGTTAGAGGGATCATCAACTGAGGCTATATGTGTCTAATTGAAAAATAAAAAAGAGCGATCACACTGCTGGGAGTTTATTATAGACCCCCAAATAGTATGAGGGAGATAGAGGAGCAAATATGTAGGCAAATTGCTTTGAAGTCTAAAAAACAGGGTAGTAATAGTAGGGGATTTTAACTATCCAAATATTGATTGGGCCAAATTTAGGGTGAAGGGTATCGAGGGTGCGGAATTCTTGAAATGCATTCAAGAGAACTTTTTTATTCAGTATGTGGCAAGTCCAACACGAGAGCGGGCGGTCTTGGATTTAGTTTTGGGGAATGAAACTAGGCAGGTTGTAGGGGTATTAGTGGGGGAGCATTTAGGTGCCAGTGACCATAATTCAGTCAGATTCAAGTTGGTTATGGATAAGGACAAGAATAGGCCTGGAATAAAAGTTCCAAATTGGGGAAAAGCTAATTTTGCTAAGTTAAGGAGTGATTTAGCCATAGTGGACTGGAAACAGCTACTTGTGGATAAATCGGTGTCAGAGCAGTGGGAGGCATTCAAGGAGGAGATCCGAAAGGTTCAGGCCAAACATGTGCCCTTAAAGAAAAAGGCTGGGAAAAATAATTCTAGAGCCCCATGGATGTCCAGGGACTTACAAGGGAGGATTAAGAAAAAAAGGGATGCTTATGTCACATATCAACAGATAAATACTTTAGAATCTTTAGAGGAATATAGAAAGTTAAGAGACAAAATTAAAAAGGATATTAGGAATGCTAAGAGAGAGCATGAGAAATTCTTGGCCAGTAAAATTAAGGAAAATTCTAAGATGTTTTTTAAATATATTAAGAGTAAGAGAGTAACTAAGGAAAGGGTAGGGCCTATTAGAGACCATGAGGGTAATCTTTGTGTGCAGGCGGAAGATATTGGTCGGGTTCTTAATGAATACTTTGCATCTGTTTTCACAAAGGAAATAGGTAATGCAGATACTGTTATAGAGGAGGAGTGTGATATTCTGGATGAAAGGAGAGGAAGTATTAAGGGGTTTAGCAGCTTTGAAAGTAGATAAGTCCCCAGACCCAGATGAAATGCATCCCAGGTTGTTGAGCGAAGTAAAAGAGGAAATAGCAGAGGCCTTGACCATCATTTTCCAGTCCTCTTTGGATATGGGCATGCTGCCGGAGGATTGGAGGACTGCTAATGTAGTACCCTTGTTTAAGAAGGGAAAAAGGGATAGGCCGAGTAATTACAGGCCTGTCAGCCTAACCTCAGTGGTGGGAAAATTATTGGAAAAAAATCCTGAAAGACAGGATAAATCTACATTTGGATAGGCAAGGATAAATTAGGGGCAGTCAGCACGGATTTGTTAAGGGAAGATCGTGTTTGACTAACCTGATTGAATTTTTTGAGGAGGTAACCAAGAGGGTCGATGAGGGTAGTGCGTACGATGTAGTATATATGGACTTTAGCAAGGCTTTTGATAAGGTCCTGCATGGTAGACTGGTCATGAAGGTTAAAGCCCATGGGATCCAGGGAAAAGTGGCAAGTTGGATCCAAAATTGGCTTGGAGGTAGGAAGCAAAGGGTAATGATTGATGGATGTTTTTGTGACTGGAAAGATGTTTCCAGTGGGGTTTCGTAGGGCTCAGTACTGGATCCCTTGCTTTTTGTGGTATATATCAATGATTTAGATTTGAATCTAGGGAGTATGATTAAGAAATTTGCAGTCGACACTAAAATTGACTGTGTGGTTGATAATGAAGAGGAAAGTCATGGGCTGCAGGAGGATAGCAATCTACTGGTCAGGTGGGCAGAGCAGTGGCAAAGGGAATTTAATTCAGAAAAGTGTGAGATGATGCACTTTGGGAGGGCTAATAAGGAAAGGGTATACACATTAAGCGGTAGGCCACTTAATAGTGTAGATGAACAAAGGGACCTTGGAGTGCTTGTCCACAGATCCCTGAAAGTAACAGGCCAGGTGGATAAGGTGGTTAAGAAGGCATACGGAATGCTTACATTTATTGGCCAAGGCATAGAATATAAGAGCAGGGAGGTTATGTTTAAATTGTATAATACTTTGGTTAGGCCACAGCTGGAGTACTGCGTGCAGTTCTAGTCGCTGTATTATAGGAAGGACGTGATTGCACTAGAGAGGGTGCAGAGGAGATTTACTAGGATGCTGCCTGGAATGGAGAATCTTAGTTATGAGGACAGATTGGATAGGTTGGGTTTGTTCTCATTGGAACAGAGGAGATTGAGAGGAGACCTCCTCGAGGTGTACAAAATATTGAGGGGCCTGAACATAGTGAATAGTAAGGGTCTATTTCCATTGGCAGAAAGGGCTATTATGAGGGGGCATACTTTTATGGAGGGGGGAGCTTCTTTACACAGAAGGTTGTGGGGATCTGGAACTTGCTGCCTGGAAGAGTGGTGGATTCAGAAACCCTCACCACTTTTAAGAGATGGTTGGATGGGTATTTAAAGTGCCGTAGCCTGCAGGGTTATGGACCTACAGCTGGTAATTGGGATTAAACTAGATGATCTTTTGTTGGTCGGCGCAGATATAATGGTAAGTACTGCAGGGAATAGAATACCAGGGTGATCTCCTGGACTAGTTTCGATCGCCTGGATGGGTTGGAGAGGAATTTTCCCAGATTTTTTCTCCCTAAATTGGCCTGGGTTTTTATCTGGTTTTTGCCTCTCCCAGGAGATCACATGGCTCCAGTTGGGGTGGAGTGTAGATGTTTTTAGTATAAGGGGCGTTGCAGTGGTGGGAGGCGGACTGGTTGGGCTGGGTGCTCTTTGCCTTTCCGTCATTGTTCATGGGTTTGTATGTAACCTTTAGGGCTGCTGACGAAGGGCCGTGCGGCTCTTTGTCGGCCGCGCAGACACGATGGGCCGAAATGGCCTCCTTCTGCGCTGTAAATTTCTATGTTTCTATGTTTCTGTAACATTTTGTATAAAGTGCACCATCAAAGATTAGTCATCAAACACAATTTTCTTATTAAAAATGATAAGGGATGTGAAAGCTGTGGTGAACATTATATTTGTATCATGCTTCCTGCTTTGTAATTTGCACATTTCAGTCAGTACTTAGTGACACTTAACAGAATCAGTGTTGTTGATCAGTCTTGTAACTACTTACTGCCTCCGCAGATTCCATACTGTCTTCCCAGAGGTCTTCCCCTGGTATCTCTATGAGACTCATGATTTAAAAAAATGGCAATCTTCAGGCCATCACTAAACCATTTGTTGAGATCTTGCTGAATACCTTTGAGGAGGGGGAGGGATCCGGTGAGCGGAAATTTATTGGCCCAGAAATTCCTACCTCCCGGGTCCGTACAGAGTGTCTACGAACCCGGGAAGACATCGGAAAAGCCGGTGTTCAGCACACAATGCGCACGCGCTGAAAACTGGCTTTTCCGATCTGTCAAATTTCTGGCTTGACAGATTGCGGTATTTATGCATATCTTGCCCAGCAAATGTCCTCAAAACTCTTGCGCCTGATAAAAGCAGGCGCATAACCTACTTTTACCAGGCATGAGTTTAAAAACATACAAAAATATAAATAAATTAAAGTAAAAAAAACACGCAATTATTTTTTAAAACCCTGCCCATTACGTTACATTTATTTTTAACCATAATTAAAACTTTTTTTAGGTCAGCAAATTTTTTTACTTTAAAAAACATTTCTAACAACTTTAATTTCTATTAGTGTATTTATTTGAGGTGTTTCTTTAATATTTTATGTAGTGTTTTTGTGTTTGGCGAGTTTCTCATTCATAATAATCGGAGTTTCAGATTTACGAAACTCCTATTACTGTGAAAGAGAAAATACTTACCTATGATTGGGTGTCCAGGCCCACGTGACTCCTGCGGACGTCTCAATGTGAACGTGCTCCATTGCGCAAGAAGAGGAGGCCTCGAGTCCGGGATCTCGGGCGGGCATTCGACCAAAAGGTAAGTGCGCATCTTTTCTCTTACTTTTAGTCGTAGGAAGAAGAAACAGGAATTTCTGGGCCAAAAAGTCAAAGAGAAAGAAAAAGGCAAAAATGCAGGGTAGCGATAGGGGTAATAATAACCAAAGTGTGACAGGAAGGGACAGAGCATATATACATAAGACAAAAGTAAAAGCTCTGTAGCTGAACACTAGGAGCATTCATAACAAGATAGATGAGTTGATGGCACAAATCGAAATAAATGGGAATGATCTGATTGCCATTACAGAAACGTGGTTGCAAGGTGACCAAGGCTGGGAACTGAATATTCAGGGTTATTTACCATGTTGTCAGGATAGGCAGAAAGAAAAAGGAGGTGGCGTAGCTCTGTTAATAAGGGATGAGATCAGTGCAGTAGTGAGAAATTATATTGGCTCAGAAGATCAAGATGTAGAATCAGTTTGGGTGGAGAAATAAATAATAAGGGAAATAAGTCACTGGTGGGAGTGGTCTACAGGCCTCCAAACAGTAGCCACACTGTAGGACAGAGTACAGATCAAGAACTAATAGAGGCTTGTAAGAAAGTTACAGCAATAATCATGGGCGATTTGAATCTTCATATTGATTGGACAAATCAAATTGGCAAAGGTTGAGGAAGAGTTCATAGACTGTATGTGCGATGGTTTCTTGGACTAATATGTTATGGAGCCAACGAGGGAACAGACTATTTAGATCTGGTAATGTGTAATGAGTCTGGATTAATTAATGATCTCATAGTGAAGGATCCTCTTGGAAAGAGTGATCATAGCATGGTAGAATTTCAAATTCAGTTTGAGGGTAAGAAAGTTAGGTCTCAAACTAGTGTCCTGAATTTAAATAAAGCTAATTACAAAGATATGAAAGCAGAGTTGGTTACAATAGACAGGGAAAATATATTAAAGGGTAAGACTTTAGAAAAGCAGTGACAAACATTTAAAAAGATATTTCACTACTCTCAGCAAACATATATTCCAGTGAGAAAGAAACACTCTAAGAGAAGGATGAACCATCCCTGGATAATTAAGGATGTAAAGGATGGTCTCAAATCGAAAACAAAAGCATACAATATTGCGAAGAACAGTGGAAGGCCAGAGGATTGGGAAACTTTTAGAAACCAATGATAAAGACAGAGAAGGTAGCATATGAAAGTAAACTAGCTAGAAATATAAAAACAGATAGTAAGAGCTACTACAGGTATATAGGGCTTAATTTTTCCCAGTCATTTGCACCATTTTTTTGGTGTATTTATATTTTTCAAAGTTTTCCCCTGTGATCTGCACCGATGTAACTGACTTAGTTATGATTTTTCTAGGCCAGTTTATTTTTGACGTTCCCTCACGTCTGCACTGTTTTTTTCAATTTTTCGCAGTTTGGCCAACGTTTTTTCCTCCTAGGTCAGCGTATCTGGCGACTCCTGAAAAACCTTCTGGGCACTTAAGAAAACCAGCGCACATTCACAAATTGGCGCTGAAAGACGCCATGGTTTTTAAATCAAAGATTTTGGAAGGAGTTAAGATCACTGTCAAAATGAATAATAAAGTTCAACATTTTTTTACCTGTCAACGTAGCAAATGTAAATTTGTTGGATTTCAGAAGTTTTCTAATTTTTCTACTCACTCACACGCCACCAGCGAACGTCTTGAAGCAGGGCTGGAGAGTCATAGCTTCGGCTGGCAGAATCGGCCCTGCGCCCGGACATAGGGACTCGGGGCTCGGCTAGAAAACAAGCCCGGGGGTGGGGGGGCGGGGCTGCAGGAGAGAAAGAGAGTGAGGCGCCGATCGGAAGGCTTGGAGCCCGGGGAACGAGGTGCCAATTGGAAGACATCTGAAGACTGCAATGAGTGTGTGTATGTGTTTGGGGGGGGGGGCGGGTGGGGGCAGTGGGGAGAGAGAAAGGGAGGTAACAAGACAGCAATTAGTTAAGGGGGGGGTGGAGAGAGGAGAAGTCACAAGACTGAAATTAGTTAAGGGGGTGGGGGGGAGAGGAGAAGTCACAAGACCTTGGGTGTGGTCCATCCATACAGAGCTTGGGGAGAGAGAGAACTGCGAACCTGTCCTGCCTGCTTTCCTGCCATTTTGAGCTTCTTTCAATGGTTAAATTTAAGTATGGAGGCAATACTGACAATGCCATACCTTGTGTGAGACTTCTGCATCATGGTGCTACATAGGAGACAATTGATTCGACATCGTCGCATCAGGAACAACAGAGCCCGTAGGGTGCTGGGCAGGAGGCTTTACCCACCTCGGGTATATCGAGACAGGCGTTTGTACCTCCACCTGAGTGAGGCAGACTGTGTCAAAAGGCTGCGTTTGTGCAAAGAAGTTGTAATTGAGATCTGTGAGTTGGTCAAAGCAGACCTGCAACCTAGAAGCATCAGGAGGACTGCTTTTCAGTTGAAGCGAAAGTTACAGCTGAACTTTCATTCTATTCCTCTGATCGTCTGCATTCTGCATTCGCCAGGTCACGGCTGCAATGTATGCGTGAAGGAATGACTACATAAAGTTCTCTATGACCGCCCAGGCAATACATGAAAGGGCTGTGGGCTTCTCCAGGATTGCTGGCTTCCCAAAGGAACAGGGCTGCATTGATTGTACCCACATCGTCTTGCGGACACCTTTTGGAGGATTCCGAAATGCACAGGAACAGAAAAGGCTTCCACACCATTAACGTACAGCTCGTGTGTGATGACATGCATCATATCATGTCAGTTGATGCGAGATACCCTGGGAGCACCCATGATGCGTTCATCTTGCGCGACAGCGTTATACCTGCCATGTTTCAGCAGCAGCCAGAAGGGCAGAGCTGGCTACTGGGAGACAAAGGCTATGGTCTTAACACCTGGGTCATGATGCCCCTACACATAACCTGGACGGAAGCTGACCGTGAATACAACATGTCGCGCATTGCGACGTGCAGCATCACAGAGAGGACCATTGGCATCTTGAACCAGCATTTCCAATGCCTGGATTATTCCAGAGGCTACTTGCTGTACTCCTCTGAGATTGTCATTCAGTTCACTGTTGTTTGCTGCATGCTGCATAACTTGGCCATCATGAGGCAGCAGCACCTGGTAGTGGAAGACCCACCTGCGGTGAGAGTGCCTGATGATAATGATGTGGAAGATGCAGATGACGAGCAGGAGGAGGACAATGAGAATGAGGAAGCCATGCAAGTGCCTGAGGCTGGAGCACGAAGCGGAGGAAGGTGGGCCATTGTGCCCCTTTAACGATTGCTCGAGCCTTGTGCCAGCAGCTCATCCAAGGATGCTTTACTGATGCCTGAGGGCTCAGCGACAACTATTCCACATGGACCATGTTTACTGTTTGGAGCTGTTCAGTAATGTTGTGTTGTGTTAATGGAAGCATGGGTCTTACGCTAAACATCCGTAAGAAAAAGGTCCACCACCAGCTTGACCCTGCCACACAGCACTACCCCCAGTCATCAAGATCCACGGCACGGCCTTGGACAACGTGCACTACTTTCCATAGGGAACCTCTTATCAACAAGGGCAGACATTGACGACGAGATTCAACACCTCCTCTAGTGTGCCAGCACAGCCTTTGGCCGCCTGAGGAAAAGAGTGTTGAAGATCAGGCCCTCAAATCTGCTCTCAAAGCTTACGGTCTACAGGGCTGTAAGGCTCAGAGACATGGTCCATGTACAGTAGGCACCTCAAATCGCTGGAGAAATACCACCAACGATGTCTCCGCAAGATCTTGCAAATCCCCTGGGAGGACGGACGCACCAACGTTAATGTCCTCGACCAGGCTAACATCCCCAGCATCGAAGCACTGAGTACACTCGACCAGTTCCGCTGGGCGGGCCACACTGTTTGCATGCCTGACACAAGACTCCCAAAGCAAGCGCTCTATTCGGAACACCTACACGGCAAGCGAGCCCAAGGTAGGCAGAGGAAACGTTTCAAGGACACCCTCAAAGTCTCCTTGATAAAATGCAACATCCCCACCGATATCTGGGAGTCCCTGGCCAAAGACCGCCCTAAATGGAGGAAATGCATCCGGGAAGGCGCTGAGCACCTTGAGTCTCATGGCCGAGAGCATGCAGAAACCAAGTGCAGGCAGCGGAAGGAGCGTGCGGCAAACCAGTCCCACCCACCTTTTCCTTCAACGACTGTCTGTCCCACCTGTGACAGAGACTGTAATTCCCATATCAGACTGTTCAATCACCTAAGAACTCACTTTTAGAGTGGAAGCAAGGCTTTCTCGATTTCAAGGGACTGCCTATGATGATGACATGATTCATTTTTAATGTAAATTAGATTTTATTCAAAATTTTAACAAACTGTTCTTTTGTACTTAACTTAACTTTATTAAAATTATTCTTGTGTCAAACTTTACTTTAAGATTACTCTTTAAGATCACTTAAAAACTTTAAGATCACTTACAAACTTTTAAACTTGTAAATTTACATAACTTACAGAAAACTTTAAACTTGAGAACTGTTACAACAGTAACAACAATAATAATGACAACAGCATCAACAACAGCAGCAAAGAAAGGCTGCACCCACTCATCGCTCCTCCATCTTATTCTAAGACCGCCCATTGCGCTTGGTCTTGCGCTCTCCACCACCCCTGCCTGCAGGCGGTGGTACAGTGTTTCTGGGCTTGGTACCAAGCTTATTCTTTTTAAGATCTCGGGTACCGAGCACCTGCTGAGGATGGGTGGGGGGGAGGGGCGGTGCGACAGGTGCAAGCGGCAAGTTGAGGGCCCAGGTGGCATGTTGGAGGGCCCGGCTTTGAGCTCTTCAGAGGCTTGTGTGGGGATTGGAGTAGGAGTGAAAGTTCATTCTGTCAACAGGCGCAGGGTCTGGGCGTGTTCTCTTATTGCAGCAGCTATCTCCAATGTGCTGTCCCTCATGCGCCCTGACAGTGTCACAATGACCTGCAACATTCCCTCCCTCATGTTGAGCAAAACTGTCTCAACTACCTGTGACATTCCCTCCCTCATGTTCAGTAATACTGTTTGCACTACCTCTGATGTTCCCTCGCTCATGGCCACTATTCCCTCACTGATAGTTCCGGATATCGTTCCCATTTCTCGTGTCATTGCTGTTACTTCTCCCGACAGTTCCACTACCTCATCACTCACCCCACTGATCGCGTCCAGGAGTGATCGGGTAAGGTCAATCCTCTCCGCACTCAATCACATCATCTGAATCACATCTGTTAGATCCTGCACCTCAGGAGAGCACGGTCAAGCTCTCCTTCCCCTGCTCCGGACGGGTGTGCCTCGCTGCATGCCACCACCACTGGGACTCACACCCTCGGAAGGTGGGGCCCTGGGTGTGCTTCGCTGCACCACACCACTGGGACCCGCAAACTCGGAAGGTGGGGCGCTGGGTGTGCCTAACTGCATCATGTTGCAACGGCTGTCTTCCTCTTTTCGCTTTGTTGCTTTAAACGTCGAATTACACACACACTCATTTGTGGTAAAGTCAGGATCGGGTCTTTTATTTAAACATTAATACTAAACAAACACAGTATGAAAGTTACTGAGACACTTCACAAAGGCAGCTCCCTGCTTTCCGTGGCTGCTTGTGACACACCGTCAGAGATTCCAGTGTCTGGCGCCCAGTGTCTAAACTATCATCTTTATACCAAAAAAAGCCTTTGAACCCTTATTTCTTTGCATAATACATAGACAATTAACATGCAGACAATGTGGAATCAAAAATGGCATGTCATGAATTACTATACACAACTCAGATGATCAGCAGAGGAGTTTCTTTGATTCCATGCATAGATTATTATTCGCATAATAACAAGTTACACTCAAATACTCAACATTTCAATGGCTAAAAGGCATCATATCGTCAAGCAGCCTGTTTTAATCCGATCTTGAATCTTCCAACTTTTAACTCTTTCGATCTCTAAACTGCGCCAAAGCAAAGAGTTTCAGAAATGCAGCCTTGCGCTCCCACAGTCATTTCTTTGCCTCTCTGCAGGTCTTATCTGGGTAACATGGTTAATGTCCACAACAATTCAAACTCTGTAGCTGTTGAAATCTTGTACTCCATTTCCGCATTTTCTTATTCCAAATAGCAGCACGATTAGGGTCAAAGTAGGGTTGCTGCAGATCCCGATTCTCAGGATGCCATTTTAAAGTCCGTTGGTCTGTGATCACCATATCAATTTTCACTTAAACGTCAACTTTCAATTTTTGATTTTTTCGACTGAATTCCAGGCTGTTTACATTCAGAAATGTAAACTCGCAATTGGTGTCTTCGACCAAGTCTGTTGCCCTCTGCACAATTTTTAACAATTTCCTCTGCTTTGTGGGAGAAGTGTAACAACTAGAGTAAAGGATGACGGAAATGCTGAATAATCAGTCGAGAGACCCAGTCCTTCTCTCAGTTCACCCTTCGGAACTGCTGTAATATCCTCTCTCGACATTTGCAACGATCCAACTTCTATTTCGCATCCTTTAAGATCATGTTTATAACTCCCACATTTGAGCTTTTCACTGAACATCTCATCAGTTCTGAGACAGAAACTTTAAATGCTTCTGAACAAGCTTCTCCCACTGCTTTCATCTCTGACTGTTCAGTAACTGCTCTTCATGCATCTGGGGTGTTGGGGTACTGTCTCTAAAGAGGGGAACCCCTTCCTGCAGGACCACCTCAGCCTTCATTTGTCCGGCAGACTCTGTGTCAATTACCTGCTGCCCTTCCACACATGCCTCGATAAGGGTATGGCCACCCCTATCCTGAAGTAAGGATCCGAAAGAAACGACATGTGTGGTTGAAGCGCGGCATCCCGATAGGAATCTTCCCTCACCTGTGGAATCTATCCCTGACCTCACCAACTGAACCAAAGTATAATTTCTGTCTGTGACTCTAGCTTCTCTTTCCTGATTCTTCAGCTTTTCTTGTAACTTTTCTAATTCTTTAGCCAGTCTATCCCTGTCCTCTATCAACTGACGGCTCAGGATCCAGGCACCACCTGGTCCTGCTCCTTTTATACGACTCCTCACTGGATTCATCCACTCAGGCTCTTCTGCCTTTCATTGCTTTAACCCCTGTCTCACTTCCATGACTGAAATTCCTGCAGCTCTCTGATACAAGCTTTCTACACTTGCCAACCATTTATCAAAACTATCGTCCCCACCCCAGGCATCTACTTCCAGACTACTAAAGGGGGTAGGAGAGTCAAAATGATCTCTCTATGTGTATCATTCCCGTAATGACTGATAGCAATCCATTTTTACATAACTAGAATATACTTCCCTGGGTCCTTCCCCTGGTAATAATGCAAGCTGCTTTATTAACTGTGGCCCCAAGTGAGCACCAAAGATTGCAGCCATTATTCTACCAAGCAGGGACCTCGAAGTTGTTTCAAAGCCTACCACCTTTGCCCGGTGATCCCCCAAAGCTTACAGAAACATGTGAACCGTCTGTTTCTCTGATATGTTCCCTAACTGCCAACATCCCAGAATATTACACCACCATTGGGCAAACTTATTAAGATCCTGAAGCAGTGCAGGTCCCACTTCATCAAGGATAGCTCTCATGTCCTGTAACTTTACCTCTCCTCGCTCATACCAGGAATCCCCAAAACCACTTAAAATAGTGTTCCCTTCACAAGCAGCATAGGGAGCAGAGGAATCATGATTCTGCTCTCGTCTTGTCCGCCCGAGTGTGCTTCCCCCACTCTCCGTATTACCGGAAGGTCGTGAGTAACGTTGTGGAGTGTGAAGCGTCTGAGGAACCAAAGAGGCATCTAACTGCTCCGCCTCCATACCTAACGTTGCCACACAAACCACACGGGTTCGAGGCTCCAAAGACAGAGAAGACAAAGGAGCTGCGGAAGGGTTTGGTGGGCATTCTCCCTGTTCCTTAATCCCCTTTTCAACTCTCAGACCTGGGGAATCCTCCGAATACCACCCAGCTTTATCAATTGCTGTCTCCGCTGGGCAACCTAATACCACCATCTGTTGCAGCTTAGATATTCCTTTCTCTAGATCTTGATTACGGTTCTGTTCATCGGAAAGATGCTGATCCAGCGTCAGAACTGCTTCGAGTGCCTGAAATCGCCAGTTCTCTACTTCTTTACTCACTGCTGTTAGCTGCTCTCTGAGTTCTGAGACTTCCCTATCTCTAACCTCAGCCTCTTCTCCTAACTTTTGAATCCCCAGCATTAGACACTGCAACACTAATGCTTTTCTCCTTTTATCACTTTTTAACCCAAACACTTTAATCTTTTTTTAACTGGTCACTCTCCACTAAAGACTGCGTGTCTCTCTCCATCCTCCTGTCATTGTTTCCTGCCTTATCCCATAAGGTCCCCCTTTAGACTCAATCCACTCATTAAGAAATGACCGGACCTCATCTGGAATATCCCCTGATCCTCCCATTACTAACTGGAGATCCCTTTAAGTCATGACAACTAAGAGAATGCTCACCCCTCAAACTGATGTGTGGGAAACACTTCTTCGAACGACTCAACCAATGAGCTTTTGAAAATCACGTTGGGATCTTCGAACAACTCAGCCAACATTCTGCTTCACGTCAGGGTCTTCGAATAAGCCAACGAACTTTTGAAAATCATGTCGTCGGGGTCACCAATATGTTGTAAGGCTGTCTCGCTCTTTTCTCTTCATTGCTTTAAACGTCGAATTACACACACACTCAGTTGTAGTAAAGGCAGTATCGGGTCTTTTATTTAAACATTAATACTAAACAAACCCAATATGAAAGTTACTGAGATATTTCACAAAGGCAACTCTCTGCTTTCCGTGGCTGCTTGTGACACACCTGCCAAGATTGCAGTGTCTGGTGTCCAGTGTCTAAACTTATCTTTATATCAAAAAAAGCTTTTGAGCCCTCATTTCTTTGCATAGTACATTTAGACAATTAACATGCAAACAATGTAGAATCAAAAATGACATGTCATGAATTGCTATACACAACTCAGATGATCAGTAGATGAGTTTCTTTGATTCTATGCATAGATTATTATTTGCATAGTAACAAGTTACACTCAAATACTCAACATGTCAATGGCTAAAAGGCATCATATCGTTGACCAGCCTGTTTTCATCCAATCTTGAATCTTCCAACTTTTAACCCTTTCGATCTCCAGATCGCGCCATAACAAAGAGTTTCAGAAATACAGCCTTGCGCTCCCACACACCACACCACTGGCACCCGCAACCTCAGAAGGTGTGAAACCATGGAATGTCCCACCAACACTCAAACCACTAGTCACAGAAGGGGCTGTCACTTCAATGAGCGGCACCTCCTCCAAAGTCAGTACAACAGTGGGAGTTTCATCCAGCTCCATCCCCTTCTTCTTCCCCTCACATCCATGTTCTTGGCCTGGAGGGTTAAATTGGAAGATGTTCTCCTCTTCAGTTTCGTCCACGTCTGAATATCCTTCTGCATCGTCAGTGTTGGCCTCAAGTGCTGCAAAATATAACAGAAAACAGACAAATGGTTAGCACAGAGGAGGGGGCAGGGTGGGTAGCATGAGTAGGCTCACACATCGCAGGCCAGGCAGCAGACTGATTTGAAGGACCACAATGAATTTGCAGGACTTACTCTCTCCCTCGAGTGTGGGCCCAGCTTGTGCAGTGGTGGTTGCTTTTCTCCAGGCAGGACCCATCAAAGCTGCAACCCTGTCTTCCAAGGATGTCAGTGGCTGCAGATTTGCCGGGCCTCCTCCTGTTCGAGTTATTTCCCTTTTATGATGTGCCACCTTCGTCTGCAAAGATGAAAACCTAATTTTTTAGAGAGGGTGTCTTTCTGCTGGGAGGGACATACAGATGGTCACATTTACAATTGCAATTCCATTGAATAAATGAAAATATTACTTACACTAACTACTTGACCAAGGACCTGCCACTTCTTTTTACACTGGCCTCCAGTTCTCGGGGTGCTCACCATTGCGCAGTAATCTTCTGCAACTTGATTCCAGCATTTCTTTATTTCTTTGGGTGGAACTTTAATGTGACCTCTGCTGGTGTCCAGCTCCTGCCATCTGTTCTCAATCACAGTAACTTGTGCCTCCATTTCTTTCTGTAAGAAATTCTTGGTCCTTGCACCGCATTGCATCTTGTATTGCTGCAGCTGCGATTTTTCCAATACTCTCACACAGCACTCAACGTTTTCACACACATAACTGGCTCTTTAAAAATGACCGATTGCCAACTCGGAGCTGTACTGCGCATGTGCGTCCATTGCAATGACTTCAGAAACGTAACTTTTTTTTCCGCGCATGTGCAGAAGGTGCGGCATCATTTTAAGATGCAGACAGCAGGCTCCATTCCCTGAGGTGACTGGACATGCTGTGCGGCGCCAAATTTGAATTATACATCGGGGAACTTTGGCAAATTATTTCCGGCGCATTCCTGGCCTAGAAAAACGGGGGGTAATTCTGGCAATATGCCAGAAAACGGGCTTGGGGAAAACTGAGCCCATAAAATAAGAAGCGAGTAACTAATGTAAACGTTGGTCCCTTAGAGGATAAGACTGGGGAATTAGTAATGGGAAACAGGGAAATGGCAGAAACGTTGATCAAATATTTTGTATCGGTCTTTATGGTCGAAGACACTAAAAGCATTCCAATAATTGATAATCAAGGAGCTATTTGGGGGGGGGGGATTTAAAACAATCACTGTCACTAGAGAAAAAGTACTCAGTAAACTAATGGGACTAAAGATGGACAAGTCCCCTGGACCTGATGGCTTGCATCCTGGGATCTTAAAAGAGGTGGCTGCAGAGATAGTGGATGCATTGGTTGTAATCTACCAAAATTCCCTGGATTCTGGGGAGGTCCCAGCAGAATGGAAAACAGCAAATATAACGCTCCTATTTAAGAAAGGAGACAGATAGAAAGCAGGAAAATATAGATCAGTCAGCCTAACATCTGTCATTGGGAAAATGCTGGAGTCCATCATTAAGGAACAGAACATTTAGAAAATCACAATGTAGTCAAGCAGAGTCAGCATATATTATGAAAGGGAAATCATGTTTGACAAATTTGGTGGAGTTCTTTGAGGATGTAATGAGCAGGGTAGATAAAGGGGAACCAGTAGATGTCATATATTTGAATTTTAAGAAAGTATTTGATAAACATACAAACATAGAAAATAGGTGCTGGAGTAGGCCATTCGCCCCTTCGAGCCTGCATCACTATTCAATATGATCACAGCTGATCATGCAACTTCAATACCCCATTCCTGCTTTCTCTCCATACTCCTTGATCCCTTCAGCCGTAAGGGCCACATCTAACTCTCTTTTGAATATATCTAACGAACTGGCCTCAACAACTTTCTGTGGTAGAAGATTCCACAGGTTCACAATTCTCTGAGTGAAGAAGTTTCTCCTCATCTCGTTTACCCCTTATCCTTAGACTGTGACCCTGGTTCTGGACTTCCCCAACATCGGTAAAAAAATTACTGCATCAAACCTGTCCAACCCCGTCAGAATTTTATATGTTTCTATGAGATCCCCTCTCATTCTTCTAAATTCCAGTGAATATAAACCTAGTCGATCCAGTCTTTCTTCATATGTCAGTTCTGCCATCCCGGGAATCAGTCTGGTGAACGCTGTATTCCCGCAATAGCATGAATGTCCTTCCTCAGATTAGGAGACCAAAACTGTATACAATATTCAAGGTGTGGTCTCACCAAGGCCCTGTACAACTGCAGCAAGACCTCCCTGCTCCTATACTCAAATTCTCTCGCTATGAAGGCCAACATGCTATTTGTCTTCTTCACCGCCTGCTGTACCTGCATGCCAACTTTCAATGACTGATGTACCATGACACCCAGGTCTCGTTGCACCTCCACTTTTCCTAATTTATCACCATTCAGATAATATTGTGCCTTCCTGTTTTTGCCACCAAAGTGCAACGAGACCTGGGTGTCATGGTACATCAGTCATTGAAAGTTGGCATGCAGGTACAGCAGGCGGTGAAGAAGACAAATGGCATGTTGGCCTTTATAGCGAAAGGATTTAAGTATAGGAGCAAGGAGGTCTTGCTGCAGTTGTACAGGGCCTTGGTGAAGCCACACCTTGAATGTTGTGTACAATTTTGGTCTCCTAATCTGAGGAAGGACATTCATGCTATTGCCACCAAAGTGGATAACCTCACATTTATCTACATTATTCTGCATCTGTCATGCATTTGCCCACTCACCTAACCTGTCCAAGTCACCCTGCAGCCTCTTAGCATCCTCCTCACAGCTCACACTGCCACCCAGCTTAGTGTCATCTGCAAACTTGGAGATATTACATTCAATTCCTTCATCTAAATCATTAATGTATATTGTAAATAGCTGGGGTCCCAGCACTGAACGCTGCCATATCCCACTAGTCACTGCCTGCCATTCTGAAAAGGACCCATTTATTCCTACTCTTTGCTTCCTGTCTGCCGACCAGTTCTCTATCCACGTCAATACATTACCCCCAATACCATGTACTTTAATTTTGCACATTAATCTCTTGTGTGGGACCTTGTCAAAAGCCTTTTGAAAGTCCAAATACACCACATCCACTGGTTCTCCCTTGTCCACTCCACTAGTTACATCCTCAAAAAATTCTAGAAGATTTGTCAAGCATGATTTCCCTTTCATAAATCCATGCTGACTTGGACCGATCCTGTCACTACTTTCCAAATGCGCTGCTATTATATCTTTAATAATTGATTCCAACATTTTCCCCACCACTGATGTCAGGCTGACCGGTCTACAATTCCCTGTTTTCTCTCTCCCTCCTTTTTTAAAAAGTGGGGTTACATTAGCTACCCTCCAATCCATAGGAACTGATCTAGAGTCTATAGATGTTGGAAAATGACCAATGCATCCACTATTTCTAGAGCTACTTCCTTAAGTACTCTGGGATGCAGACTATCAGGCCCTGGGGATTTATCGGCCTTCAATCCAATCAATTTCCCTAACACAATTTCCTGACTAATAAGGATTTCCTTCAGTTCCTCCTTCTCGCTAGATCCTCGGCCCCCTAGTATTCCCGGAAGGTTATTTGTGTCTTCCTTTGTGAAGATAGAACAGAAGCATTTGTTCAATTGGTCTGCCATTTCTTTGTTCCCCATTATAAATTCACCTGATTCTGACTGCAAGGGACCTACATTTGTCTTCACTAATCTTTTTCTCTTCACATAGCTATAGAAGCTTTTGCAGTCAGTTTTTATGTTCCCTGCAAGCTTACTCTCATATTCTATTTTCCCCCTCCTAATTAAATCCTTTGTCCTCCTCTGCTGAATTCTAAATTTCTCCCATTCCTCAGGTTTGCCGCTTTTTCTGGTCAATTTATATGCCTCTTCCTTGGATTTAACAGTTTCCCTAATTTCCTTTGTTAGCCACATAAAGGTTTACTGCACAAGATAAAAGCTCATGCAGTTGGGCATGGATAGAGGATTGCCTAAATAACAGAAAACAGAGAGTCATGATAAATGGGTCATTTTCAGGTAGGGAAACTGTATCTAGTGGGGTACCATAGGGATCAGTGCTGAGGCCTCTACTATTTACAATTTATATTAATGACTTGGATGAAGGGACCGAGTGTAATGTAGCCAGATTTGGTGATGATACACAGATAGGTGAGAAAGCAAATTGTGAGGAGGGCGCAAAGAATCTACAAAGGGATGTAGATAGGCTAAGTGAGTGGGCAAAAATTTGGCAGATGGAGTATAATGTGGGAAAATGTGAGGTTATATACTTCGATAAGAAAAATAAAAAAGTAAAGTATTATATAAATGGGGAGAGATTACAAACTGCAGAGGGATTTGGGGGTCCTCGTACATGAAACACAAAAAGTTAGCATGCAGTTACAGCAAGTAATTAGGAATACAAATGGAATGTTGGCCTTTATTGCAAGGGGGATGGAGTATGAAAGTAGGGAAGTCCTGCTACAACTGTACAGGGCATTGGTAAGACCACACCTGGAGTGTTGGTCTCCTTAGTTAAGGAAGGATATACTTGCATTGAAGGCAGTTCAGAGATGGTTCATGAGGTTGATTCCTGAGATGAAGAGGTTGTCATATAAAGAAAGGTTGGGCCTACACTCATTGGAGTTTAGAAGAATGAGAGGTGATCTTATTAAAAGCGTATACATTTCTGAGGAGGCTTGACAGTGTAGATGCAGAGAGGATGTTTCCCCTCGTGAGGGAATCTAGAACTAGGGTGTATAGTTTCAGAATAAGGGGTCGCCCATTTAAAATGGTAAGGAGGAGGAATTCTTCTCTCAGAGGGTCAGGAATCTTTGGAATTCTCTACCCCAGAGAGCTGCGGAGGCTGGGTCTTTGAATATATTTATGGTGGAGATAGACAGATTTTTGAATGATAAAGGAGTAAAGGGTTATGGCGAGCGGGCAGGGAAATGGAGTTGAGGCCAGGATCAGATCAGTCATGGTCTTATTGAATGGCGATACAGGCTCGAGGGGCCAAATGGTCTACTCCTGCTCCTACTTCTTATGTTCTTATGTTCTTGTTTCAATATATTCCATTTAGTTGCTTTGTTGTTTGTTCCCTATGAGCTTTGGGTTTGGTTGTTTGCCAGCCGTTTCAAAAATGAATCCCTTCCCCTCACTTCCTCCTTCATGACCAGGTTGACCTAACATTGCATGAACCATAATCTTCCAGTTCTGCTGGCTAGATTTTCCGTTTTGTCTAAAATTACACGGGATATTATTTCACGCTAACGTATAGATGCTAAGTGCTTCTTTTCCACCTGGTCAAAGCACCTACTGATGACATGAATTCACTGGATGGTGTAACTTAATCGTTGGGGTAAATTAAATGCAAAAAAGTACAAAGGCACATTATAGCCCTTGGTTGGTAAATACAGGCAATTGCCTCACGTTTACTATCTATGTCACTTTAACAGCCACATAGAGGGAGATCCAACCAAATTAGATGCGGTATATCTTTGAAAGGGTTATCAAATATGCATCTAATGGCAGGAGGGGCAAAATATATTTAATACCTTTTTGTTCATTTTAATTGTAGCAGTAATTCACATGTAAGACAATAGTTATAAATCCATTGGAATGCTTTAAAAAGTGTAATCAGTCAGTCATTTCAACAGTAGTAAATATCAGATAGAATTTACTGGAATGACCTGCCATCAGAACACTGATAATCTGTACTTGGTTATTCCTGTAATTTTATACATGTTATTTATTGTCAAGAGTTTAGCTTTTATTATCTTGCCAGCATCAGTCCCATAATTTAATCTGATGTATCTTCTTTGTGATTTCTGATTTAATTAGTGTGCTGTTAGACCATACCTTTGCTTTTTACGCTTGCCATTTCATGGAACACTTTAAATGATATACTATCTAAAAAGTCAACTAATGATCGAGTCACATATCTTGCTAAGACTGAACTTTTGGTAGTTTTTCTATTCATCCTTCATCCAGCAATGCATTATGTCTTAATTACTATTCTTCCACTAAAATTACAGGTTGTCTTTTTCCACTCATTAAGCATTGCCTTCTCCTTAAAAAAAAACAGATTTAGATACAGGGTACTAAAAATGGAGGTAAAGAATAAATCATTCAGGGTTAAATACCTTTCTGCTAAACATTGTCATTAGCTTCCTCTCACCTCTTATTTTCCCTTAGTGTATGTTCCTCTGTAATAGTCACAGTGCTAGTTATGTCTTTATTATTCTCTCATTCTTCCTATTTATTTTATGGCTAATGAGTAGGTGGCAGATATGAAATTGTCTAATTTGGCACATCTAGTAGAAGCAAGCAGTGCACATCCTGTAGCTCAGCAGGAAATTCAGGTGCATGCTACAGTCTTAAGTAAAATAATTGCAATTATAATACTTAATGATTTTAAAATATTAACATGTAAACCAAATATCTGTTTTAATGTTGGTAATTATACTACCAAAATACATGTGGAGTGTTACTTCTTCATGATAACACCATATATTTTTGTTGCTCTCATTTGTTAACCCTTTAATTACTCATTGGCCCTTTTTAGATTAACACTTGCTTTTAGGTAAATACCATAAATGAATGCATGAACAAAACCTAGTCATTATATTAAGAGAATATTTTAACGTGGTTTATTATGTTAAAGGTTGGGCAGGTTGAAAGGCAAGAGGGGATCTCAGAATAATATCAAACTTGTAATTTTTTGAGGCACGACCATATTTGAAAAGTAGAAAGTTATAATTGCATATAGAAGACATTTGATTATATGGCTCCAAATGCTTGTATTTGCAAGATTTAGCTCTTGTGTTCATAGAGAATAGCCATGGAAACACGTTAATTACCTTTGTTAGAAAACAGCCTCAATAAACCTATTACTATAAGGTTCATATTTGTAACATCTCTTTCTGGGAAATTAATGAACCAACCAGAAACAATTTTTAAAAAACCCTTTGCAGACGTTTCAAATACTGTTGATGTTGGCTAACAAAACCACAGCACTGGCTTTGCTGGTGTTGGTCTGAAATCATTAGGATTTGTGATAAGGATTAGTTTCAATTCAGCAGGGTAAAATGCCTCAAATGTCAAAACAAAAGGCTTAATTCTAACTCCAGGCCAGAATGGATGGCAGATTTTAACTGCTGTGTCGCATTTGAATGGCACCGGTCAGCTGTTCACCAGTTTCAGGTGGAGAATGACAGGTTGTTGGGGGGGGGGGAGGGGGCAAAGGGGAGGGAGATGAAAATCAGGTGGTTCAGAGATCGGCCACCGGCGATTTAAAAGAAGGCTGCTAGCAGCAAGATAAGTCTGGAAGGGAGTTATTGCAATGGTTTTGCAGCTTGAAGGAAAGTCTGGGGAAGCAGAGGCCTGGACTTCTCCTTGGAGTCCGGAGGAGCACGCCTGAACCTCTGGGCCCCAATTAGGAAAATATTTCCAATCACCTTAAAGGGCCTTGCTGGTTCTTGACATTTTTACCTGACGAGCTCGGGATGAGGTTAAAATGCCATCAAGGTCTCTGGTATGTCATGGGATCCCAATTTGCATATATTATACAGAACCCAGCAGAAGCCTCATCTGGTGCCAAAAGCCAGCAGCGACAGAGTGGGGAAGAGAGCTAACAAATTTTCACTGCACCCCTGCTACTTTCCTTCCGATAAGGGAGAGTTCGAATCCCTCCTCAAGTCTCAAATGTTTTAAATTCTGTAACACTATCTCTAACACTAATATATTATTTAAAATATGAACAGAAAAGTGTGGAAATACTCAGCAGGTCAGGCAGCATCTGTGGAGAGAGAAACAGAGCTAACCAGAAGCAGTTTTTTTTCTCTCTCCACCTGCTGAGTATTTCCACCATTTTCTGTTTATATTTCAGATTTTCAGCATCTGCAGTATATTGCCTTTTGTATTACTTTGATATGCTTTAAAACTACAAAAAAGTTATGTATGTGAAGCACTTTGAGATGTTTCTACAATGTAATAAGTTGCTAAATAATTATGAGACTTTTCTTTGAAATATATCAAAGTATTGAACTCCATACTATAGAACATAGTACAAATGAGGAAAACAAATAAAATATAATTTTGTTCCATCTACAGAGACTGAGAAGACTTCAACCTCCTATACAATAGTGCTAGTATCCTTCCAGTTAGATGGTTCAGATTTCTTCACGTGGGTCCTCCAAATTGCATGGATTGTTAACTAGAAGATATCATATGCTGAAACTGTGGTGTCCTTATACCTTACTATAGAATCACACGAGGCATGTACTGCAGACAAAGTCACTACATGACCTGAACCTTTATTCCCAGGACCAAGAAGTGCTGACCCTGCGTGGGACCTCCCTTTATATACCTGGATGACCAGGTGAGGAGTGTCTCCCACAAGTCCACCCCCTGTGGTCAAGGTGTGCATTACTCAGGTGTATACAGTGTACAGTGTTGTTACATAAAGGTTACAGTTATGTGAAGGTTACAAACATGACAGAAACATTGACAATTCTACCTTCCTTCTATAGATGCTTTTTTTTTACAAAAGAGGCTCACTTGTTGAATCCTAAGCCATGTTCATAAACTATAGTTGATTGTTTTAGGTTTTCTACATGTACACTCCAATCATCCCTGTATGAATTTTCTGCAATCTATACTTGATAAATTGAAATTTCCCTGCATAATGCTTCATAGGTCTAAGTTTCCCCACAGAGCCCGTCATAGGACCTGTTCACAGCTCTAGTTTTCTCACACCATACCAAAAGTGTCCATATTTCTGCAACAAGCTGCCACTGTGATTTCCAGTGCTAGTTTTACAATGTTAATGTTGATGTAAACTTGTTGTGTATAAAAGTATATAAGGATATAAATACATGTAGAATCACACATTTTGGAAACGATTATCTGATCACGTCATTTTGGTTTTACTTTTCCCAAATTACCAGTGATTGAGTTTGCGTCACAAAATGGCTCACTGTGACAAAACGCAGGTGTTTTGTCTTGTTTTATTTCATGGCTGTCCCTTCAAAGTATATCAGCACTTTTAAAAAAAACAATTGCATTTCAGACTCTTGTACCAAGCTTATTTTGATACAATGTTTGTCAGTTGGAAGCTGAAGTGAGAAATAATTCAAACTTAAATATTGCTGTGTGATTGGTTATGTTTTAAAATGGCTGACACTTCTATTGCAAATTGGAATGGTGGGTTATTCAGAATCCAGGAAATCCTGGCAATTCTTTTCTGGGATGTAAAAGGAGCTGTTCTGTTTAAATTAAAGGGTCAGTTTGAAAAAGAAACAATCAGTTTGAAACCCCTGAAAAAGAGAAAAAAATGGATTGCGTTGGTTAGTTGGTCAGATGGTTAGAGCTTGGTGCTAACGCCAAGGTCGTGGGTTCAATCCCCGTGCTGACCAGTTACAGTGTCTGCTGCTGCTTTGCCCGAAGGGCTGTGAATACTTTCTGGCATGGACTGGTTGGGCCGAATGGCCTGATTCTGTGTCGTATATCTTATATCTTATGAATTTCCAGGAAACAGATTAATTAGACTCCCACAATAGTAGGAAATTAAATGGAAAAATACTGTACTGTTTTAAAGCTACTTACAAAAAGTTAACTTCATTCTTAGAATTGTGATCTTTTTATTATTTTGTCCATTCATGAAGTTAGGTGGAATGATATCTAAATATAAGTGTGTTATCTGACTCATCTGTTCTGTAATAACTCTGTCAATTTAACCTCAGTAGTGGGGAAGCTTTTTAGAAACAATAATCAGGCAAAAACTAACAGTCACTTGGACAAGTGTGGATTAATCAAGGAAAACTAGAATGGATTTGTTAAAGACAAATTGTGTTAAACCTACTTGATCGCACTTTTTGATGAGGAAACAGAGAGTGTTGATGAGGGCAATGTGGTTGATGTGTACATGGATTTCCATAAAGGCGTTCGGCAAAGTGCCACATAATAGGCTTGCCAGCAAAGTTGAAGCCCATGGAATAAAAGGGACAGTGGCAGCATGGACCAAAATTGGCTAAATGATAGGGAACATAGAGTAGTGGTGAACAGTTGTTTTTCGGTTGGAGGAAGGTACACAGTGGTGTTTCCCAGGGGTCAGTACTAGGACCACTGCTTTTCTTAATATATATTAATGACTTGGATGTGGATGTACAGGGCATTATTTCAAAATTTGCTGATGACATAAAACTTAGAATGTAGTGAACAGTGAGGAGGATAGTGATAGGCTTCAAGAGGACATAGGCAGGCTGGTGGAATGGAACACGTGACAGATGAAATTTAATGCAGAAAAATGATACTTTTTGGGAGAAAGAATGAGGAGAGGAAATATAAACTAAAGGGTACAATCGGAAAGTGGGTGCATGAACAGAGAGACCTAGGGGTATATGTGCACAAATCGTTGAAGGTGGCAGGGCAGGTTGAGAATGTAATTGAAAAACTTACGGGATACTGGGCTTCATGAATAAAGGTATAGAGTACAAATGCGTGGAAATTATGATGAGTTGTATGAAACATTGGTTTGGCCTCAACTGGAGTATTGTGTCCAATTATGGGCACCGCACTGTAGAAGGATGTGAAGGCCTTAGAGAGGGTATAAAAAAGATTCCAGGGATAAGGGACTTCAGTTACATGAATAGACTGGAGAAGCTGGGTTGTTCTCCTTACAGCAGAGAAGATTGAGAGGAGATTTTATAGAGGTGTTCAAAATTATGAGATTTCTGGACAGAATAGATAGAGAGAAACTGTTCCCATTGGCAGAAGGGTCGAGAAGCAGTGGACACAGATTTAAGGTGATTGGCAAAAGAACCAAAGGCGACACGAGAAAAATCTTTTCTATACAGCGAGTAGTTAGGATCTGGAATGCACTATCTGAAAGGATGGTGGCAACAGACTCAATCACGGCTTTCAAAAGGGAATTGGATAATTACCTGAAATAAAAAGATTTTCAGGGCTACGGGGAAAGGGGGGGGGAAGTGGAACTAGCTGAGGTGCTCTTCCAGAGAGCCAGCACGGGTTCAATGGGCCGAATGGCCTTCTTACGTGCTGTATCCATTCTATGATTCTATGGGCTCAATTTTCCCATTTTTTTGCCATGCACCGCTTTTTTTGTCCTAAATTAAAATATCCAAGTTTCCCCAAAGATTGTGTGCCAGCGTAACTCAGTTAGTTACCATTTTTTTAGGTTAGTTTTTTTTGGCCTATATTTCTCCTAGGATGGCGTATGTGACCACTCGCAAAAAACCTTCTCCGCGCTTAAGCAAAACCAGTGCACATTAAAAAATCGGCGCAGAAAGATGCCATTTTGTTTAGGCGAAGTTTTGGAGGGAGTGAAGAACACATTAAATGTGCATCATGAAGCTTAATTTTTTAGCAGAAAATGGAAGTCTAATGTAATTCTTTAATTTTGGAGTTTTTTTTAAAGTGCCACATCACCACCGAACATCTCCAAACCGGACTCAAGGGTCGGAGCGTCGGCTGGCAGAGTTGGTCCCTCGCCCAGACACAGGGGCTCGATGACCAGCTTCAACAACAGAAGCCCGCACGGGCAGGGGTGGGGGATGGGGAAGACGAATTGAAGGGATGAGAACCCTTATACTATGCAAAAGAAGCCTGGGGAGGCGGGGAAGGTGGGGGGTGGGGTGTTTGCCAAGCCCCCGTGTCCGGGCAAGGGAACGATTTTGCCTGCCGACCCTCGATCGGTCAGTGGCGGGTGGTACTTTGAAGAAAATTTAAAATTAAAGAATTGCATTGGACATCATTGCCTCAAATGTCCTCACTTGAATGCCTAGCTTCCCATTCTAAGCAAGCCTATTGCATATGTGCATTCCTTGGTGTGAACCATACGAGGGCGTCGAGCTTGGGGAGGGAGAGAACAAAGAAGCTTTTCCTGTTATTTTGAGCTTCTTGAGATTGTTTAAATGGAGAAAGATTGCAAAGTGCTGCAGTACAGTGGGACCTGGGGGTATTTGTGCATGAAACACAAAAGGATAGTATGCAGGTTCAGCAGGTGATCAGGAAGGCCAATGGTATCTTGGACTTTATTGCAAAGGGAATGAATTACAAAAGCAGAGAAGTCTTGCTACAGCTATATAAGGTATTGGTGAGGCCACACCTGGAATATTACGTGCAGATTTGGTTTCCATATTTTCGAAAGGATGTACTTGCTTTGGAAGCAGTTCAGTGAAGGTTCACTAGATTGATTCCAGGGATGAGGGGGTTGACTTATGAGGAAAGGTTGAGTAGGTTAGACCTCTACTCAATGGAATTCAGAAGAATGAGAGGTGATCTTATCGAAACGTATAAGATTATAAGGGAACTTGACAAGATGGAGGCAGAGAGGATGTTTCCACTGATGGGCGAGACTAGAACTAGAGGGCATGATCTTAGAATAAGGGGTTGCCCATTTAAAACCGAGATGAGGAGGAATTTAGAGGGTTGTAAATCTGTGGAATTCGCTGCCTCAGAGAGCTGTGGAAGCTAGGATATTGAATAAATTTGTCAGAAATAGAGAGTTTCTTGAACAATAAGGGGATAAGGGGTTATGGGGAGCGGGCGGGGAAGTGGAGCTGAGTCCATGATCAGATCAGCCATGATCTTATTGAATGGCAGAGCAGGCTCGAGGGGCCATATGGCCTACTCCTGTTCCTATTTCTTATGTTCTTACGTACGCTTTAATCATGGGGGCAATACTGACAATGCCATACCTCGTGCAAACCTTCTGTATGATGGATTCGATGTCATGAGGAACCTCAGAGCATGTAGGATGATGGGCAGCAGGCCTTACCCACATCGGGTATATCGAGGCAGGCGTTCATACCTGCACCTGAGTGATCCAGACTGTGTGAGAATATTGCGTTTCCGCAAAGAAGTTGCAACCGCGATCTGTGAGTTAGTAACAGCAGGCCTGCAACCTAGAAGCGTCAGGAGGACTGCTTTGTCAGTTGAAGTGAAGGTTACAGCAGCACTTTCATTCTATGCATATGGATCATTCCAGGCCACAACTGGGGAAGCGGGCGCCATTTCTCAACATGCAACACATATCTGCATTCAGCAGGTGACTGCTGCACTATATGCCCAAAGGAATGACTACATAAAGTTTCCCATGACCACCCAGGCAATGCATGACAGGGCTGTGGGCTTCTCCAGGATTGCTGGCTTCCCAAAGGTACAAGGCTGCATTGATTGTACCCACATCGCCTTGCGAGTACCTTTGGAGGATTACGAGATGTACAGGAACAGGAAAGGCTTCCACTCTGTGAATGTGCAGCTCATGTGTGACGACATGTATCGCATCATGGCAGTTGATACCCTGGGAGCACCCATTATGCGTTCATCCTACGCGAGAGCATTATTTCTGCCATGTTCTGCCAAGGGCAGAGCTGACCACTGGGAGACAAAGGGTACGGCCTCGCCACCTGGCTCATGACGCCCCTACGCATAACCCGGACGGAAGCTGACCGGGAATACAACATGTCACACATTGTGATACACAGCATAATAGAGAGAACCATTGGCATCTTGAAACAGCATTTCCAATGCCTGGACCATTCCGGAGGCTACTTGCAATACTCCCTGAGATTGTCAGTCAGTCATTGTTGTGTGCTGCATGCTGCGTAACTTAGCCATCATGAGGGAGCAACACCTGGTAGTGGAAGACCCACCTGAGGTGAGAGTGGCTGATGATGATGAGGAAGATGCAGATGATGATGATGAGGAGGAGGAAGAGGAAGCCATGCAACTAACTGAACCCGGAGCACGATGGCGGAGGAGGGTGGGCCATCGTGCCCCTTTATCGTTTGCTCGAGCCTTGCACCAGCAGCTCATCCATGAACGCTTTGCTGCCTGAAGGTTCAGCGGCAACTATTCCAAATGGACCATGTTTACTGTTTGGACCTGTTCCGTAATGTTGTGTTGTGTTAATGGAATAAATAATGGAAATTATTCTTCTTTACTTCAAAAAGTTATGTTAATAATGGAACAATAATGGAAATGATTCAGTTATAATTTAAAATATATTTTATTCAACAGTTTAACAAACACTTGTTTGTACTTAACTTGAATTTAATAAAAATATTCTAGTCTCAAACTTTAAAGTTTTCAATTAAGATCACTTACAAACTCTAAGATCGCTTACAAACTTTTAAACTTGTAAATATACATTACTTAAAAAAATTGTTTAATTTGAGAACAGTTACAACAGTAACAACAATAATAAGAACAACAACATCATCATTATTTTCATAGGCAGTTCCTCGAAATCGAGGAAGACTTGCATCCACTCGAAAAATGAGTTCTTAGGTGACTGAACAGTCCAATACGGGAATTACAGTCTCTGTCACAGGTGGGACAGACAGTCGTTGAAGGAAAGGGTGGGTGGGACTGGTTTGCTGCACGCTCCTTCTGCTGCCTGCGCTTGTTTTCTGCATGCACTCGGCGACAAGACTCAAGGTACTCAGCGCCCTCCGAGATTCTCTTCCTTAAGGCGGTCTTTGGCCAGGGACTCCCAGGTGTCGGTGGGGATGTTGCATTTTATCAAGGAAACTTTGAGGATGTCCTTGAAATGTTTCCTCTGTCCACCTGGGGCTCGCCTGCTGTGTAGGAGTTCCGAGTAGAGCGCTTGTTTGGGAGTCTTGTGTAAGGCATGCGAACAACGTGGCCTGCCCAGCGGAGCTGGTCAAGTGTGGTCAGTGCTTCGATATTGGGGATGTTAGCCTGAGTGAGAACACTGACGTTGGTGCATCTGTTCTACCAGGGGATTTGCAGGATCTTGCGGAGACATCGTTGGTGGTATTTCACCAGCGATTTGAGGTGTCTACTGTATATGGTCCATGTCTCTGAGTCATACAGGAGGGCGGGTATCACTATAGCCCTGTAGACCATGAGCTTGGTGCCAGATTTGAGGGCCTGATCTTTGAAAACTCTCTTCCTCAGGTGGCCGAAGGCTGATCTGGCGCACTGGAGGTGAACATAAGAACATAAGAATTAGGAACAGGAGTAGGCCATCTAGCCCCTCGAGCCTGCTCTCCATAGCCTTTAATTAATGGCTGACCTGGCCGTGGACTCAGCTCCATACCTGCCTGCTCCCCATAACCCTTAATTCCCTTATTGGTTAAAAATTTATCTATCTGTGATTTGAATACATTTAATGAGCTAACCTCAACTGCTTCCCTGGGTAGAGAATTCCACAGATTCACAACCCTCTGGGAGAAGAAATTCCTTCTCAACTCGGTTTTAAAATGGCTCCCCCGTATTTTGAGGCTGTGCCCCCTAGTTCTAGTCTCCCCGACCAGTGGAAACAACCTCTCTGCCTCTATCTTGTCTATCCCTTTCATTATTTTAAATGTTTCTATAAGATCACCCCTCATCCTTCTGAACTCCAACGAGTAAAGACCCAGTCTATGCAATCTGTCATCATAAGGTAACCCCCTCATCTCCGGAATCAGCCAAGTGAATCGTTTCTGTACCCACTCCAAAGCTAGTATATCCTTCCTTAAGTAAGGTGACCAAAACTGCACGCAGTATTCCAGGTGTGGCCTCACCAATACCCTGTACAGTTG
Organism: Pristiophorus japonicus; assembly: GCF_044704955.1. Taxonomy (NCBI): domain Eukaryota; kingdom Metazoa; phylum Chordata; class Chondrichthyes; family Pristiophoridae; genus Pristiophorus; species Pristiophorus japonicus. Next base: position 41,402,983 of record NC_091991.1, on the reverse strand, counting down.
CAGCAGGACCTCTCTGCTTTTGTACTCCATCCCTCTTGCAATGAAGGCCATCATTCCATTCACCTTTCTGATTACCTGCTGCACCTGCAAACTAACATTTTGGGATTCATGCACAAGGACCCCCCAGGTCCCTCTGTACCGCAGCATGTTGTAATTTCTCCCCATTCAAATAATATTCCCTTTTACTGTTTTTTTTTCCAAGGTAGATGACCTCACATTTTCCGATATTATATTCCATCTGCCAAACCTTAGCCCATTCGCTTAACCTATCTAAATCTCTTTGCAGCCTCTCTGTGTCCTCTACACAACCCGCTTTCCCACTAATCTTTGTGTCATCTGCAAATTTTGTTACACTACACTCTGTCCCCTCTTCCAGGTCATCTATGTATATTGTAAACAGTTGTGGTCCCAACACCAATCCCTGTGGCACACCACTAACCACCGATTTCCAACCCGAATAGGACCCATTTATCCTGACTCTCTGCTTTCTGTTAGCCAGCCAATTCTCTACCCATGCTAATACATTTCCTCTGACTCCGCGTAGCTTTATCTTCTGCAGTAACCTTTTGTGTGGCACCTTATCGAATGCCTTTTGGAAATCTAAATACACCACATCCTTCGGTACACCTCTATCCACCATGCTCGTTATATCCTCAAAGAATTCCAGTAAATTGGAGCTGAGGGTGGATTCACTCTGGAGCATCCACGATGCTGAGAATGACGTGAGTATCACGTGTAGTGAGTTGGTCTTACCACAGGAGAAGGGTCCACAGCCAGATAGGGAATGGAAGACCAGCAGGAAGAGCAGTGCAAGAAAGATAGTGGCGGGGTCCCCTGTGGTCATCCCCCTGCAAAACAGATACACTGCTTTGAGTACTGTTGGGGAGGATGACTCATCAGGGGAGGGCAGCAGCAGCCAAGTTCATGGCACCGTAGGTGGCTCTGCTGCAAAGGAGGGCAGGAAAAAGAGTGGGAGCGCGATAGTGATAGGGGATTCGATGGTGAGGGGAATAGATAGGCGTTTCTGCGGATGCAACCGAGACTCCAGGATGGTATGTTGCCTCCCTGGTGCAAGGGTCAAGGATGTCTCGGAGCGGGTGCAGGACATTCTGAAATGGGAGGGAGAACAGCCAGTTGTCGTGGTGCACATTGGTACCAACGACATAGGTAAAAAAAGGGATGAGGTCCTACGAAAAGAATTTAAGGAGCTAGGAGCTAAATTAAAAAGTAGGACCTCAAAAGTAGTAATCTCGGGATTGCTACCAGTGCCACGTGCTAGTCAGAGTAGGAATTGCAGGATAGCGCAGATGAATACATGGCTTGAGCGGTGGTACAGCAGGGAGGGATTCAAATTCTTGGGGCATTGGAACCGGTTCTGGGGGAGGTGGGACCAGTACAAACCGGACGGTCTGCACCTGGGCAGGTCCGGAACCAATGTCCTAGGGGGAGTGTTTGCTAGTGCTGTTGGGGAGGAGTTAAACTAATATTGCAGGGGATGGGAACCTATGCAGGGAGACAGAGGGAGACAAAAATGAGGCAAAAGCAAAAGACAGAAAGGAGATGAGGAAAAGTGGAGGGCAGAGAAACCCAAGGCAAAGAACAAAAAGGGCCACTGTACAGCAAAATTCTAGAAGGACAAAGGGTGTTCAAAAAGCAAGCCTAAAGGCTTTGTGTCTTAATGCAAGGAGTATCCGCAATAAGGTGGATGAATTAACTGTGCAAATAGATGTTAACAAATATGATGTGATTGGGATTACGGAGACGTGGCTCCAGGATGATCAGGGCTGGGAACTCAACATCCAGGGGTATTCAACATTCAGGAAGGATAGAATAAAAGGAAAAGGAGGTGGGGTAGCATTGCTGGTTAAAGAGGAGATTAATGCAATAGTTAGGAAAGACATTAGCTTGGATGATGTGGAATCTATATGGGTAGAGCTGCAGAACACTAAAGGGCAAAAATCGTTAGTGGGAGTTGTGTACAGACCTCCAAACAGTAGTAGTGATGTTGGGGAGGGCATCAAACAGGAAATTAGGAGTGCATGCAATAAAGGTGCAGCAGTTATAATGGGTGACTTTAATATGCACATAGATTGGGCTAGCCAAACTGGAAGCAATACGGTGGAGGAGGATTTCCTGGAATGCATAAGGGATGGTTTTCTAGACCAATATGTCGAGGAACCAACTAGGGGGGAGGCCATCTTAGACTGGGTGTTGTGTAATGAGAGAGGATTAATTAGCAATCTCATTGTGCGAGGCCCCTTGGGGAAGAGTGACCATAATATGGTGGAATTCTGCATTAGGATGGAGAATGAAACAGTTAATTCAGAGACCATGGTCCAGAACTTAAAGAAGGGTAACTTTGAAGGTATGAGGCATGAATTGGCTAAGATAGATTGGCTAATGATACTTAAGGGGTTGACTGTGGATGGGCAATGGCAGACATTTAGAGACCGCATGGATGAATTACAACAATTGTACATTCCTGTCTGGCGTAAAAATAAAAAAGGGAAGGTGGCTCAACCGTGGCTATCTAGGGAAATCAGGGATAGTATTAAAGCCAAGGAAATGGCATACAAATTGGCCAGAAATAGCAGCGAACCTGGGGACTGGGAGATATTTAGAACTCAGCAGAGGAGGACAAAAGGTTTGATTAGGGCAGGGAAAATGGAGTACGAGAAGAAGCTTGCAGGGAACATTAAGGCGGATTGCAAAAGTTTCGATAGGTATGTAAAGAGAAAAAGGTTAGTAAAGACAAACGTAGGTCCCCTGCAGTCAGAATCAGGGGAAGTCATAACGGGGAACAAAGAAATGGCAGACCAATTGAACAAGTACTTTGGTTCAGTATTCACTAAGGAGGACACAAACAACCTTCCGGATATAAAAGTGGTCAGAGGGTCTATTAAGGAGGAGGAACTGAGGGAAATCTTTATTAGTCGGGAAATTGTGTTGGGGAAATTGATGGGATTGAAGGCCGATAAATCCCCAGGGCCTGATGGACTGCATCCCAGAGTACTTAAGGAGGTGGCCTTGGAAATAGCGGATGCATTGACAGTCATTTTCCAACATTCCATTGACTCTGGATCAGTTCCTATCGAGTGGAGGGTAGCCAATGTAACCCCACTTTTTTAAAAAGGAGGGAGAGAGAAAGCAGGGAATTATAGACCGGTCAGCCTGACCTCAGTAGTGGGTAAAATGATGGAATCAATTATTAAGGATGTCATAACAGCGCATTTGGAAAGAGGTGACATGATAGGTCCAAGTCAGCATGGATTTGTGAAAGGGAGATCATGCTTGACAAATCTTCTGGAATTTTTTGAGGATGTTTCCAATAAAGTGGACAAAGGAGTACCAGTTGATGTGGTACATTTGGACTTTCAGAAGGCTTTCGACAAGGTCCCACACAGGAGATTAATGTGCAAAGTTAAAGCACATGGGATTGGGGGTAGTGTGCTGACGTGGATTGAGAACTGGTTGTCAGACACGAAACAAAGAGTAGGAATAAATGGGTACTTTTCGGAATGGCAGGCAGTGACTAGTGGGGTACCGCAGGGTTCTGTGCTGGGGCCCCAGCTGTTTACATTGTACATTAATGATTTAGACGAGGGGATTAAATGTAGTATCTCCAAATTTGCGGATGACACTAAGTTGGGTGGCAGTGTGAGCTGCGAGGAGGATGCTATGAGGCTACAGAGTGACTTGGATAAGTTAGGTGAGTGGGCAAATGCGTGGCAGATGAAGTATAATGTGGATAAATGTGAGGTTGTCCACTTTGGTGGTAAAAACAGAGAGACAGACTATTATCTGAATGGTGACAGATTAGGAAAAGGGAAGGTGCAACGAGACCTGGGTGTCATGGTACATCAGTCATTGAAGGTTGGCATGCAGGTACAGCAGGCGGTTAAGAAAGCAAATGGCATGTTGGCCTTCATAGCGAGGGGATTTGAGTACAGGGGCAGGGAGGTGTTGCTACAGTTGTACAGGGCCTTGGTGAGGCCACACCTGGAGTATTGTGTACAGTTTTGGTCTCCTAACTTGAGGAAGGACATTCTTGCTATTGAGGGAGTGCAGCGAAGATTCACCAGACTGATTCCCGGGATGGTGGGACTGACCTATCAAGAAAGACTGGATCAACTGGGCTTGTATTCACTGGAGTTCAGAAGAGTGAGAGGGGACCTCATAGAAACGTTTAAAATTCTGACGGGTTTGGACAGGTTGGATGCAGGAAGAATGTTCCCAATGTTGGGGAAGTCCAGAACCAGGGGTCACAGTCTAAGGATAAGGGGTAAGCCATTTAGGACCGAGATAAGGAGAAACTTCTTCACCCAGAGAGTGGTGAACCTGTGGAATTCTCTACCACAGGAAGTAGTTGAGGCCAATTCACTAAATATATTCAAAAGGGAGTTAGATGAAGTCCTTACTACTCGGGGGATCAAGGGGTATGGCGTGAAAGCAGGAAGTGGGTACTGAAGTTTCATGTTCAGCCATGAACTCATTGAATGGCGGTGCAGGTTGGAAGGGCTGAATGGCCTGCTCCTGCACCTATTTTCTATGTTTCTATGTTTCTAAATTAGTTAAACATGATTTCCCCTTCATGAATCCATGTTGCATCTGCTTGATTGCACTATTCCTATCTAGATGTCCCGCTATTTCTTCCTTAATGATAGCTTCAAGCATTTTCCCCACTACAGATGTTAAACTAACCGGCCTATAGTTACCTGCCTTTTGTCTGCCCCCTTTTTTAAACAGAGGCGTTACATTAGCTGCTTTCCAATCCGCTGGTACCTCCCCAGAGTCCAGAGAATTTTGGTAGATTATAACGAATGCATCTCCTATAACTTCCGCCATCTTTTTTAATACCCTGGGATGCATTTCATCAGGACCAGGGGACTTGACTACCTTGAGTCCCATTAGCCTGTCCAGCACTACCCCCCTAGTGATAGTGATTATCTCAAGGTCCTCCCTTCCCACATTCCCGTGACCAGCAATTTTTGGCATGGTTTTTGTGTCTTCTACTGTGAAGACCGAAGCAAAATAATTATTTAAGATCGCAGCCATTTCCACGTTTCCCATTATTAAATCCCCCTTCTCATCTTCTAAGGGACCAACATTTACTTTAGTCACTCTTTTCCGTTTTATATATCGGTAAAAGCTTTTACTATCTGTTTTTATGTTTTGCGCAAGTTTACTTTCGTAATCTATCTTTCCTTTCTTTATTGCTTTCTTAGTCATTCTTTGCTGTCGTTTATAATTTTCCCAATCTTCTAGTTTCCCACTAACCTTGGCCACCTTATACGCATTGGTTTTTAATTTGATACTCTCCTTTATTTCCTTGGTTATCCACGGCTGGTTATCCCTTCTCTTACCGCCCTTCTTTTTCACTGGAATATATTTTTGTTGAGCACTCTGAAAGAGCTCCTTAAAAATCCTCCACTGTTCCTCAATTGTGCTACCGTTTAGTTTGTGTTCCCAGTCTACTTTAGCCAACTCTGCCCTCATCCCACTGTAGACCCCTTTGTTTATGCATAGTACACTCGTTTGAGACACTACTTCCTCACTCTCAATCTGTATTACAAATTCAACCATACTGTGATCACACAGTGGAGTTGAACCTCGTCGTCGATGTCGGCCCTTGCTGATAATAGGCTCCCAAGGTTTTCCAGGGCTACGCCAACACAACAACAACAGCAGCAAAGAAAGGCTGCACCCATCTCTCCTCCACCTTATTCGAAGACCACCCGCTGTGCTTGGTTGTGTTGACTTCACCCCTGCCCGTAGGCGGTGGCGCAGCGTTTCTTGGGTTGGCACCAAGCTTATTCTTTCGAACATCTCGGGTAATACGCCCTTCTTGATGGGGAGTGTGGGCAGGTGGTAATGTGAAAGGCCTGTATTGGGCATCTTCAGAGGCTGGTCTGAGGACTGGAGTGGGAGTTGATTCTGTCAATGGGCGCAGGGTCTGGGCGTGTTTCCTTATTGCAGCAGCTAACTCCGACATTCTCTCCCTCATGTGCCCTGACAATATCTCAACTACGTCCAATATTCCCTCCCGCATGTTCGCCGACAGTGTATCAGCTACCTGTGATATTCTCTTCCTCATGTTCACAACAGTGTGACAACTACTTGCGACATTCCCTCCCTCATTTGCACTGACAGTGTATCAGCTGCCTGCGACATTCCTTCCCTCATGTGCCCGGACAGTGTTTCTCATGAGAGTGTTGTTATTGCTCCCAATACCTCATCACCCACCCCACTGATGGTGTCCAGGAGTGATCGCGTAAGGTCAATGCTCTCCGCACTCATCACCATCATCTGAACCACATCTGTTAGATCCTGCACCTCATAAGAGTGCTGTCGAGCTCTCCTTCCCCTCCTCACCCTGGGTGTGGCTTGCTGCATCCCACTGGGACCCGCAGCCTAGATAGTGGGGCCCTAGGTGTGCCTCGTTGCATTGCTCTGGGACCCGCAGCCTCGGACGGTGGGGCCCTGGGTGTGCCTCGCTGCACCCGACTGGAATCCCCAGCCTCGGTATGTGAGAAACCATGGAATGTCCCAACACTCGTACCACTCAGGAAAGGGCATGGCACCTCAATGGGCGACACCTGCACCTCCTCCAGAGTGAGTACAACAGTGTGGACTTCATGCATCACCTCCCCCTCCCCCTCACCTCCATGCTCTTGGTCTGGAAGGTGGGATTAGAAGATGTTCTCCTCTTCAGGCTCGTCCGCATCTGAATCTTCTTCTGCATCGGCTTCAGCCTCGTCAGGGTTGGCCTCAAGTTCTGTAAAATATAACAGAACAGACAAATGGTTAGCAGCAGAGGAGGGGGCAGGGTGGGTGGCATGACTAGGCTTACACAGTGCAGGCAGCAGGCTGATTTGAAGGACCACGATGAATGATAGCACATTGCATCAACCGAAGCGTAGCTGATGGAGACATCCCCATGAACCGAAGCATGGCTAGCCTGCGCAGTACTTAACATTTAGCAAAGCCAGACTGTGGAATTTGCAGGATTTACCCTCTCCCTCGAGTGTGGGCCCAGCTTGTGCAGTGGTGGTTGCTTTTCTCCAGGCAGGACCCATCAAAGCAGCGACCCTCTCTTCCAGATGTGTCAGTGGCTGCAGATTTGTCGGGCCTCCTCCTGTTCAAGTTCCTTCCCTTTTGTTGTGTGCTGCCTTCCTCTGCAAAGATGAAAATATAACCATTTAGAGAGGGTGTCTTTCTGCAGTGTGGGAAATATACAGATGGTCACAGTTACAATTGCAATTCCATTGAATAAATGAAATTATTACTTACACTAACTACTTGACCAAGGTCCTGCCACTTCTTTTTGCACTGGCCTCCAGACCTCGGGGTGGTCACCATTGCACAGTAATCTTCTGCAAGTTGGTTCCAGTGTTTCTTCATTTCTTTTGGTGAAACTTTTATGTGACCTCTGCTGGTGTCCAGCTCGTGGCATCTGGCCTCAATCACAGTAACTAGTGCCTCCACTTCATCCTGTAAGAAATTCTTGGTCCTTGAACAGCGTTGCATCTTGTATTGCGACTCCGATTTTTCCAATGAGAATTAAAGTTCTCACACACAACTGGCTCTTTAAAAATGGCTGAATGCAGACCAGGAGCTGTATTGGGCATGCGCGCCCATAGCAATCATGTCAAAAACTTTTTTTTTTTGGCGCATACACGGAAGTGGGGGGGGGGGGGGGGGCGGGGTGGCGGGAGGGCATCGTTTTTTTGGTGCAGACACTAGGCTCCATCCCCCCGAAGCCAAAGGACAGGCTGCGCAGCACCAATTTCAAAAAATAGAACAGGGAAACTTGCAAATTATTTTTTTGGAGTAGTCGGGGCCAAAACAAAAAGGTGTAACTCTTACAATATGCCAAAAAATGGCTTTGGGGAAAATTGACTCTATGATTCTAACTTTAACTTAAAAGGAGATCTGATAGGAGCACTCCTTAACCGAGCTGCTGTCTTCGACGCAAGTGTCCTCGATGCCATCCCGCAGCATGCTACCTGCCACCACCTTAGCACAACCCCAGCCCAGCACGAGGTTGAAAAGGCCATCCGACAATGGAGGAACAACAAGGCCTCAGGAGCAGATGAAATCCCTGCCGAAGCACTAAAGCATAGCGGAGAAGCACTATTGGCGTGAATCCATGAACTCATTTCTCTTATTTGGAAGGATGAGAACATGCCAGGGGATCTCAGAGGCGCTGTAATCGTGACCATTTTCAAGAAAGGTGACAAGTCCAATTGCGGTAATTACCGAGGAGTTTCCCTGCTGTCTGCAAAGGGAAGTCATCACAAAAATCCTCCTCAATCGCCTTCTCCCAGTGGACGAAGAGCTCCTTCCAGAGTCGCAATGTGGATTTTGCCCACTAAGGGGCACAATGGACATGATCTTCACCGCTTGTCAAATTCAAGATAATGCAGGGAGCAGCACCAGCCTCTGTACATGGCCTTCCTTGACCTCACAAAGATTTTCGGCACTGTCAATCAGGAGGAATTGTGGAGTGTCCTCTCAAATTCGACTGTCTTTAAATGTTCATCACGATCCTCCGCCTGCTTCACGATGACATGCAAGCCGTGATCCTGATTAACAGATCCACCAGAGACCCAATACTCGTGCAGACCGGGGTTGAGCAAGGCTGTGCCATCGCACCAATGTTCTTCTCGATCTTGCTTGCTGCAATGCTCCATCTCCCCCTCAATAAGCTCCCCGCAGGAATGGAGCTAATCTATAGAACAAACGGGAAACTGTTCAACCTCCGTCACCTCCGGTCCAGATCCAAGGTCGTCCCATCCTCTATCATTAAGTTACAGTATGCAAACAACACTTGCATTTGTGCACACTCGGAGATCGAACTCCAAACCATCGTCAACACCTTCACTGAAGCGTACGAGAGTATGGGCCTTACACTAAAAATCCATAAGACAAAGGTTCTCTACCAACCTGCCCTCGCCACACTGTACTGTCCCCCGATTATCAAGCTCCATGACGAGGCCTTGGACAATGTAGACCATTTTCCATACCTCGGGAGCTTACTGTCTACAAGGGCAGACGTCGATGACGAAGTTCAACACCGCCTTCAATGTGCCAGTGCAGCCTTCGATCACCTGAGGAAGAGGGTGTTTGAAGACCAGGACCTCAAACCGGCACCAAGCTCCTGGTCTACAGAGCAGTAGGGATACCCGCCCTCCTATATGCTTCAGAGACAGGGACGATGTACAGCAGACACCTCAAACGCTGCCTCTGCAAGATCCTGCAAATCCATTGGCAGGATAGGCGCACCAACGACAGTGTTCTCGCTCAGGCCAACATCCCCAGTATCGAAGCATTGACCACGCTCGATCAGCTCTAATGGATGGGCCACATCGTCCGCATGTCTGATACTAGACCCTTAAAACAAGCACTCTACTCAGAGCTCTGACACGGCAAGCAAGCCCCAGATGAACAGAGGAAATGCTTTAAGGACACCCTCAAAGCCTCCTTGAAAAAGTGCAACAACTTCATTGACACCTGGGAATCCCTGGCCCAAGACCGCTCAAAATGGAGGAGAAGCATCCCAGAAATCACCAAACACCTCGAGTCTCTTCGTCGAGAGCAAGTGGAAGCCAAGCGCAAACAGCAGATGGAGCGCACGACAACCCGAGCACCCCACCCACCTGTCCCTCCAACCACCATATGCCCCACCTGTCACAGAGACTGTAGGTCCCGCATTGGACTCATCAGTCACCTAAGAACTCATATTAATGTAGAACCATCCTCAACTCCAAGAGATTGCCTAAGAAGAAGATCCATTCTATGATTCTATGATTCTAACTTAACTTAAAAGGAGATCTGATTTGATGCCCTGCTGCTTTTGAAGATAGGAGTTGGATCTTATGGAGCCATAAGCCTAGTAGCTCAATGCACTTACTAGACAGAGTCTGCTTTTGCTTTCCTAGATTGCAATGCAAGGATACACACAGGTGCGGTGGCTGAATGGCCCCCGACTGTGCTGTATCATTCTATAATTCTATGATAGATATTCTCAATGGTATGGGAAATTAGATGCCACCTCATGAGAGTGATCTAAGATATGAGAGCTGAAATAATGTAGGATAAGGAAATTAGAAAAGACTCCAAAATATCACACCCGTATTAGTTGGCATAATCACAGGTTAAATATTCATGAGTTGTCCACAGCTTTAGAGATGCTATTAGTGTAATAGAATTAGTTTTACATTTCATTCTAGATCCCACTGTTTTTTTAAGCTGAGACATTCTCTTTCTTAAAGTAATTTTCTCCTTATCCCTCCATGGGTCTCTCTCCATCGGATAGAAGTGCTAAGATCATCATTAATGCAAAGCAGCTTCATACCTATCCTCCTTGCTGGGAATAAATTAAGTAATCTGATTGGAAAGAAATATTTTTACTTTTGTTGCAAAGTATTGTACCAAGTTTGTGGATGACAGTTTGTTAAATAGGAAAGACTGAAAACAGTTTGTCAAGAAAAAATAATTAACTTTGTTATTGCTGCAAATAAACTGATAACTAGAGTCATTCACTATAGCAAGTGGAGGAGTTTGCCAAGGCCTTCAGAAGGATTCATGTGATCTTTCCACTCTTCCTTTAGAGTTGCTTCATGCATTTTACATGTTCACTGTAGAGAGCCTTTTCTAAAAGTACAACAAATTGTTAGTGCTTTGCAATTGTACATTTACAGTCTTGTGTTTTCTTGACCATATCAAAAAACATTCTTTTGTACAGATGTAGCTGTTTTGAGAGTATTTTGTGCACCACATGATGGATGTCTTTTCCAATCAAGTCAACAGTGAGTGTTCATGACAAAGGCTCTCCATTATCATCTCTTGGCCCATTTCCTTAGAGGGTAAATACCTGGCTCTTATAATGGCTTGTTTTCTATCTGCATTGGAGCCCATTCCTGCTGCTGCTGCTAAACTGAGTTAACATGAATAGGATTTCTTGATGATTTGGGATAGTTCTATATTCACTATATCATGAGAATGGGAAATCACACCTTGCAAGGGTTCACGACTACGGGAAAATGTAAGTCACTACATTGACAGAAAGGGAGACAGCAATAATATTGATCTGGGATTTTCCTCACAAGTCACTGGGCCAATAAACAGGAGCTTTGATTCAGGAATAGGTTGGGTGGGCATGACATAGCGAACAATTGGGCTGGAGCAGGAGGCTGAGAGCAACTCCACCCATAATTTTTTTGTCCCACATTACAAAATATATGTAAAAATTCTGTGGATTTTTCAGTCATGTTTTGCTAAATTGTCATTTCTTTAGTTTGTGGATGCACAGCTTGCACGTAGTGGAAGATTACAGATCAATTTAACACAGCTTAACTCTTTTACTTGCACATATCTATATTTGTGTTTGAACCAACTACGTTCCAGTTGATACTCTTTATATCTGTTTTTGTAGCTATTTTCACTTTTTATTTGAACAATAAAATAATATTTCAGAATTGTGGTGCATTTTTTGAATTAAATTCATACAATTTAAAAGAAATATGCAGACAAATGTTCAGTGAAAAATTCAGAGCGGCAGAACTTAGTGACATTTTAACACATTACCCTGCCTGAGTGCCCTAATATGTGCTCTGTATGTGAATCCACATGGGTGGTTTGAAAGGAATGCCTATTTACAGGGCTACCTCTCTTCACATGGGCAAGAACCTCACCTTATTGTGTTTGTCAGGTGACCTCCTATCTCTAGTGCAAATGTACAATTATTACATTTACATAACCAAAACTGACCAATGACAAGGTTAAGGACTTTTGCATTAACTAGAATTAATTAGTTAATGAATAATTACTCTTGAGGTGCTAAACTGACATGTTTAGCTGAACAATGAATGGACTTGTAATTATAAAGATGATAATTGAGGAAATTAATCTGCAGCGTGGTATGTATCAATTGCAAAGCTATAGACTTAAAGGAAATAGACTCTACTGGTTAACATTGACTTGCTTAAAAGGCTACAATGTTAATATTGCGAATAGTATTCAAATGCTTATATAACTGTTTTGGACACAGACAAATCATGCTAATTTTTTGATACATAGCTCAAGTGTTACTGTCATTATATGTATAAAATTCTTGACTCTTAACTTCTCCCCCAATTTATATTGATAGTGCTGTTTCCAATGAGCCAGTTTGTATGGTCTAAAATTAAATGGTAAGTTCAAAATGGGTACATTTGAGTAATTTCTCGAATATCCAAATTTTGACCAATTCAGACCCCTTGAGATTTACGTTGGCCTAGATTTTCAAGGGAGTAGATTTTCTGCGAGGTGAACTTCGCCCTGCAGCTGCCTGATAGTCCTGGCAGGAGGCCTGGTTCATTTTGAGAGCCAAGCCTCGTTAGCATTTAGCTGTCAGGCAGTGGACAGAAAACAAATGCCCTGGGGCAGCCTAGTCCGCCTTCGGGCTGGCAGAAGGTAGGTGAATGGCATAGGGTCCGATCTTGGGGAGTGGGACTCTGAGCCGCAGCAGTCCAGGCTGCTTTTGTACAGTCCAGAGTAGCTCTCCTGCTGCTCCCTGCCCAACAATGGAACAAAACTTACTTCTTCAGCTGGTCCACCAGGCAATACTGGGCGAAGAGTATGGAACATAGGCTCCTCCCAGTACTGCCCTAAAATGGCAAACAGAATCCTATGTACATTATAGGACCCCAATTTTCATATTAAAAGAGTCTATTAAAAGAGACTTAGGCTAGCACCCCAGCTGTCCAGTAGTAGGCCTGGGGGAAGATTGTGATGGACATCGCGACAGCAGGTATGGGGTGGTAAGTTATTTCGCACCATTTTCGGGGGGTGAGGCCTCGAAAACTCCCCCACAGTGATATACAAGGATAGTCAGAAAATATCCATTTGTACATGAAGAATGTTTCAATCCTGCAGTAGTTCTATCCAATGTCAGGGTGAGTAACTGTTATTTTCCATTGTATATTAAGCAACGCATTTTCTTTCATGTTGGATGCACTAAAAGTGACCTATTGCTCAAAAAAAAGAGCGAGGTCAGTTTTCACTGTACCCACTGAGCGGGATATAGGCACCAGCATGTCAGTGACTGTGATGCTGTACCCACTGGGCGGGGTATGGGCACCAGCGGGTCAGTGACTGTGATACTGTACCCACTGGGCGGGGTATGGGCACCAGCGGGTCAGTGACTGTGATACTGTACCCACTGGGCGGGGTATGGGCACTAGCGGGTCAGTGACTGTGATGCTGTACCCACTGGGCGGGGTATGGGCACCAGCGGGTCAGTGACTGTGATACTGTACCCACTGGGCGGGGTATGGGCACCAGCAGGTCAGTGACTATGATGCCAACACACTGCCAGCCGTTTCCTGCCTGGCCTAAACAGTTAAAATATCTATCAGGACCCCAGGATTTGCTCTGAAATTACGGCAGCACAGCGGGTGAAGTTCCCAGCAAAGTCACCCCATAGAAAATGATAACATAAATATGTGTATTGGAATTTCTGGTGTTTTACCAGGAAGTTACATTCATAATCATTGCTCACTGTACAAGGGGGCCTAAAAAGATCTCCAGGGTCAATTTAAACAGGTATCAAGACAGGTGCATTGGATTATTTTGCCATATGGACTAACCTCTGACCAACACATCAGCTGGAGCCTGCACTTATTCATAGCCCACCCAGTAAGCCACATTATCTGCAAGATAGAACTTGTATTTATACAACGCTTATTATGTCTATCAGGATATCCCAAAGCACTTCACATGAATTACTTTTGAAGCACGGTCATTATTGTTGAGCAGCAGCCATTTTGTGCACAGCAAGGTCCCACAAACACCAATGTAATAAACGACCAGTTAATATTTTTTTGTTTTGGTGATGGGAAAAATAATGGTCAGGACATCCGAAGAACTCTCTGCTCTTCTTTGAGTAATTCCATGGGACCTTTAACCACCACTGGAACAGGTAGTTTAATACCTCATCCAAAAGACAGCACCTCCCTTACTGCTGCACTCAGATGTCAGCCTAGATAATGTGCTCAGGTCCTGGAATAGTGCCTGATCCACAATCTTCTAATTCGGATACAACATGCTGCCTACTGAGCCAAGCAGGCAGCATGCACCTGCTGAAATCAAAATTCACTATAACCCGAAACACAATACCAACCAATTAAACATTTAAATATTACAACTAAACTCCAGTGATAGCATACAGTGCAAACTGCTACCAGACCACAATACCTTCACCTCTTAACATGCAGAAAATGGTGCAGCTCCCAAACTTAGCTGCTAGAATACAAAGTTACAGAACTTTGAAGGGTGGCACACTGTACTGACACCTCAGCCTCTGACTTGGCATATCCCAATAAAACAATTTTCACTTCATTAGATAGTCTTGATATCTGTTTGGTACCCACAATACAAAATACCAGCTCTACCTCACATCAAATGGGTCAACTATACCCATATCACAGAAGTCTTGTACTTTCGAAATACATATAAATACAGAAAATAATACATTCTCTGGGAAGTAGGACACTGTTACTGAATGGGTTAGTTTCATGTTGAAAAATAAACTGTATTGAGGATTTTCTGTTTACCTGCATGAATGGAATAAGCTTTTAAGACCATTTATTTGATTGTGAAAGCCTTTGGCATTAATATTTGGCTGAAGAGCTCATGCTCTTTACTGAGTGCTCTGTGCACAGTTAGCTCAGCACCAATGAATGTTTTTTTGATCTGATGGAAAACATGAGACTGAGTAAATGCACAAATTTGGGGCATTAAACATTTGACCTAATTTTGGAAACTGCACTCCACAATACTGCAGTGTCACAGTGGACATGTGAAATGCAGAGTTAAGTTGGATAGTTGTAAACACTGTGACTGTTAACCTTCCTATGGAGCATGTAAATGGTTTGCTATTGACGTGCTCTCCCTTTTTCAGTTGGGAGCTTCCCACCCACACAAGGCATGGCCCAGGGGGGCTTATTTCAAGTGCCAGTGCAGCAGAGACCCAACAACATAGAGTTCTGCTCTTATTTCTTTTCCTCATCACTTGGAATTGAAACACGCAGGGCAGAGAAAGATTGGTCCTGCTATCTCCTTATATTGAAGAGAGGCACATATTGAACTGCTGCTGTTTCCTATTTTGGAGGGGGGAAGCCAGTTAAAGAAAGTAATCTGGGATCTGTAAACATCCCAGATTGAACCCAGTGGTTGTTTCTATAAGTCCAGCATAATAAAGCACAGAGCCAATTTTCCTCTTTCTGACAGTAGCCAGCAGGCCAAAACATTGCCTAGATTTTGTGCAGCTACAAACCTTGCTGACCTGCAGCAGTGCGCAACTTCTCTTCTCCGTTTGGGAGTGAATGTTTGTTCCCAGACGGTAGTCCTGTCTGGCAGTCATCCAACATATTTAAAATAGCTAAACTTGCAAATACGGCCAGGTGTGAGTTTATCAATATTGGACCCTTTGAGTGTTGCACTTTTACTGAATATTGATTTAGTTTTGTATATAACATTGAAGTCTAGATTTTCTGTTTGGGCAGAAGCTTGACCAGAACGCAGGTGGTCATTAGTATGCTGACCCAATGTTTAATTATGGGCTCAACCTTATTAAGGGAGTCACAGGGAGGGGAATCTGGTGTTGCTGCAGGAGTTAAAGGCCTGCAGAAGCTTAAAAGGACAGCTCTTGTTGTTTGTGGCTTTTTAAGGCAACCTTAGCGCTTCATATAGTGTCTGGAAGAAGATCAGTTGTGCAGAAAACACCCCGCATTTCAGTTGAGACTACAGAATCTCAACTGGAGTAAGTGAGGCACAGGTAAGGACTATGTTGGGATGGAAAAGTGCCGGACCCCAGACGAGCAGCACAATAAGAATGGCAGGAGGTGGTTACCAGCATGAATGACACAAACACCGTATTATGCATCTACAGGCAACACTGTGCAGAAGTTTGATGACCTTACTAGGTTATTTTCCATTCATTCAATATACTAAGTGTTGTGTATCTGTAAAGCATGCACTCCCATGTTCCGCCATCAGGGAGCTCATCCCCTGAAGTCCCTTGGGACTTCAGCGGATGAGCTCCCTGGTGGTGGATTAAAGACTGAATGTCTTATTCAGAGTGTCTTATTAAAGACTGGGGTCACTGTTACTTTCACCTCCCTGTGTGCAGCCTCATCTGTGTGAGGAACACAATAACTGGCGATGAGAATACGAATCCAACGCAAAGATGCAGCAAACTGTGGGCTTCCTGGAGAAGTTCTCAGAGGGTGAGGACTGGGAAGCCTATGTTGAATGGCTAGATCAGTACTTTGTAGCCAACGAGCTGGACGGAGAAGGAAGGAAGCGCTGCAAAAAGGAGAGCGGTTTTCCTCACAGTCTGTGGGGCACCGACCTACAGCCTCATGAAGAATCTTCTGGCTCCGGTGAAACCCACAGATAAGTCGTATGAGGAGCTGTATACACTGGTTCGGGAGCATCTTATTATGAGGGAGAGCATGCTGATGGCGGGTATCGGTTCTACACGTGCCAGCGATCTGAAGGTCAGGAAGTGCGAGCTATGTCGCTGAGCTAAGGCGACTTGCAGGACAATGTGAGTTTGATGGCTACCTGGAGCAAATGCTCAGAGACTTTTTTGTACTGGGCATTGGCCACGAGACCATCCTACGAAAACTTTTGACTGTAGAGACACCGACCCTCAGTAAGGCCATTGCGATAGCACAGGCGTTTATGTCCACCAGTGATAACACCAAACAAATCTCTCAGCACACAAGTGCTAGCAATGTTCATAAATTAACTGGAACTGCGTTTGCGAGCAGAAATGTACAGGGCAGAACCCACGAGTCTGCAACTGCCAGCAGGCCTCAGGTGATCCAGATGACTTGGAATCCCCAACAAAGGATGAATGCAAGGCAATTCACACCTTGTTGGTGTTGTGGAGGCTTCCATTCAGCCTATTCATGCCGCTTCAAAGGGTATGTTTGCAAGAGCTGTGGAACAATGGAGCATCTCCAATGAGCTTGCAAACGAGCTGCAAGCTCTGCAAAATCTGCTAATCACCACGTGGCAGAAGAAGATCCATGGTGGATCAAAGCAATTTCGAGCCTCAGAGAGAGGAGGCAGATGCTGAAGTACACGGGGTGCACACATTTTCGACGGAATGTCCACCTATAATGCTCAACGTAAGATTGAATGGCTTACCCATAGCCATGGAACTGGACACCGGTGCTAGCTAATCCATCATGAGTAAAAAGATGTTTGAGAGACTGTGGTGCAACAAGGCATTCAGACCAGCCCTGAGCCCCATTCACACGAAACTGAGAACGTACACCAAAGAGCTTATCACTATCCTGGGCAGCGCCATGGTCAAGGTCACCTACGAGGGCACGTGCACGAACTGCCACTCTGGATTGTCCCGGGCGATGGCCCCACACTGCTTGGAAGGAGCTGGATGGGCAAAATCCGCTGGACCTGGGGTGACATCCGAGCGCTATCACATGTCAATGAGGCCTCATGTACCCAGGTTCTTCACAAATTTCCTTCCCTTTTTGAGCCAGGCATTTGAAACTTGGTCCCAGAGGCACGACCCATTCACCACAAGGCGTGAGCGGTACCACATACGATGAGGGAGAGAGTGGAAATCGAGCTGGACAGGCTGCAACGCGATGGCATCATCTCCCCAGTGGAATTCAGCGAGTGGGCCAACCCGATTGTTCCAGGACTCAAAAGTGATGGCACGGTCAGGATTTGCGGTGATTATAAAGTAACTATTAATCGTTTCTTGCTACAGGACCAATACCCGCTACCTAAGGCAGATGACCTATTTGCGACGCTGGCAGGAGGCAAGACGTTCAGCAAGCTCAACCTGACTTCGGCCTACATGACGCAGGAGCTGGAGGAGTCTTCAAAGGGCCTCACCTGCATCAACACGCACAAGGGACTGTTCATCTACAACAGATGCCGTTTGGAATTCAGTCGGCTGCAGCGATCTTCCAGAGAAACATGGAGAGCCTACTCAAGTCAGTACCACACATGGTGGTCTTTCAAGACGACATATTGTTCATGGGTCGGGACACTGCTGAGCACCTACAAAACCTGGAGGAGGTCCTCCAGCAACTGGATCGTGTAGGGCTGCGGCTGAAGAGGTCGAAATGCGTCTTCATGGCAACAGAAGTGGAGTTTTTGGGGAGAAAGATCGCGGCGGACGGCATTCGGCTCATAGACGCCAAGAGAGAGGCTATCAGGAACGTGCCCAGGCCACAGAACATTACAGAGCTGAGGTCATTCCTGGGACTCCTCAACTATTTTGGTAACTTCCTACCAGGGTTAAGCACCCTTTTTAGATCCCCTACATGTGTCATTGTGCAAAAGTGAGAACTGGGTATGGGGAAAAAACCAAGTAATTGCTTTTGGGAAAGCCAGAAACATTTTATGCTCCAACAAGCTGCTTGTATTGTATAACCCGTGTAAAAGACTTGTGCTAGCATGTGACATATCGTTGTACGGAGTCGGGTGTGTATTACAACAAGCTAACGTTCTGGGGAAGTTGCAACCTCCCGCTTATGCTTCCAGGAGCTTGTCTAAGACCGAGAGGGCCGACAGCATGATTGAGAAAGAGGCATTAGCGTGTGTGTTCGGGGTAAAGAAAATGCATCAGTACCTGTTTGGCCTCAAATTTGAGCTGGAAACCGATCACAAGCCCCTCATATCCCTGTTCGCTGAAAGCAAGGGGATAAATACTAATGCCTCAGCCCGCATACAAAGGTGGGCACTCGCGCTATCAGCATATAACTATACCATCCGCCACAGGCCAGGCACCGAGAACTGTGCGGATGCTCTCAGTCGGCTACCATTGCCCACCACGGGGGTGGAAATGGCACAGCCTGCAAGCCTAGTGATGGTGGCGCAGCCTGCAGACTTGTTGATGGTCATGGAAGATTTGAAAATGATAAATCACCTGTCACAGCTCGCCAGATTAGGACTTGAACCAGCCAAGATCCTCTGCTGTCCCGAGTAAAAAACTGTGTACTGCATGGGAGCTGGGCCAACATCCCCGTTGAAATGCAAGAGCCAATCAAGCCATTCCAGCGGCGAAAGGACGAGCTGTCCATTCAGGCAGACTGCCTGTTGTGGGGTAACCACGTAGTGCTACCAAAAAAAGGGCAGGGAGACGTTCATCTTGGATCTCCACAGCACACACCCGGGTATAGTAATGATGAAAGCGATAGCCAGATCCCACGTGTGGTGGCTCAGTATCGACTCTGACTTAGAGTCCTATGTATGGCAATGCAGCGTATGTGCTCAGTTGAGCAACGCGCCCAGAGAGGCACCAGTAAGTTTGTGGTCCTGGCCCTCCAGACCATGGTCGAGGATCCATGTCGACTATGTGGGCCCGTTTCTCGGTAAAATGTTCCAGGTGGTGATGGATGCTTTTTCAAAATGGATTAAATGTGAAATAATGTCGGGAAGCACTGCCACCATTGAAAGCCTGAGGGCCATGTTTGCCATCCACGGCCTGCCTGACATACTGGTCAGTGACAACGGGCCATGTTTCACCAGTGCCGAATTTAAAGAATTCATGACCCGCAATGGGATCAAACATGTCACCTCGGCCTCATTTAAATCAGCCTCCAATGGGCAGGCAGAGCAGGCAGTACAAACCATCAAACAGAGCCTTAAACGAGTCACAGAAGGCTCACTCCAAACCCGCCTGTCCCGAGTACTGCTCAGCTACCGCACGAGACCCCATTCGCTCACAGGGGTGCCCCCGGCTGAGCTACTCATGAAAAGGACACTTAAAACCAGACTCTCACTGGTTCACCCCAACCTGCATGATCAGGTAGAGAGCAGGCGGCAGCAATAAAATGTAAACGATGGTCGCGCCACTGTGTCACGGGAAATTGATCTGAATGACCCTGTGTATGTGCTAAACTATGGACATGACCCCAAGTGGATCGCGGGCACGGTGATAGCTAAAGAAGGGAATAGGGTGTTTGTAGTCAAACTAGACAATGGACAAATTTGCAGAAAGCACCTGGACCAAACGAGGCTGCGGTTCACAGACTGCCCTGAACAACCCACAGCAGACACCACCTTTTTCGAGCCCACAACACACACCCAAAGGATCAACGACACCACGCCGGACCAGGAAATTGAACCCATCACGCCCAACAGCCTAGCAAGGCCAGGCTCACCAAGCAGCCCTGCAGGGCCAACAACACGCCAGCCCAGCGAGGGCACAGCCAACACACCAGAACAGACATTTGTACCGAGGCGGTCCACCAGGGAAAGAAAGGCTCCCGACCGTCTCACCTTGTAAATAGTTTTCACTTTGGTGGGGGAGTGATATTGTGTATCTGTAAAGCATGCACTCCCATGTTCCGCAACCAGGGAGCTCATCCCCTGAAGTCCCAAGGGATCCCAGCATCCCTTGCGAGCATTGTATATAAGCCGACCCCTAAAGCCTGTTCCTCACTCTGGAGTGTCTTATTAAAGACTGAGGTCACTTTTGCTTTAACCTCCCTGTGTGCAGCCTCATCTGTGTTAGGAACACAATACTCAGCACCCCTGATAATTAAAATTTCCTCCCCCACAAACTGCCTTAAAATAATTTCATTGCTGGACACGATTGTCCATTATGCTGTAAGTTTAATTTAGCATTATCTCCCTTTCGAACTGTTCTTTCCCTCACACTTCCACGCATTCAGCCTAAAGCAGTCCTGCCATATAATGTAGTTCCATGATACTAGGATATGCCATTATAACCCCTGTGTGGAGCAATTACCAACATGTACACTATCTCATGTACCAATACTTGGGTCCCATTGAATATCAACATGACAATTGCAAACTCTCACTTCTATTTTTTCCATTAAAGTCGCTGTAAAGGAAAATTAGACAGGGTGTTTGATGGTTGGATGATCCACTACTGTTCATTTTACATCACCAACAAAGATTAACTTTACCCAATTTGTGTCAGAGATTTGAGGTTTTTGATTACTGTTTCCATGGAAGGGGCTCAGAAAGTAGTTTTGTTTAATGTTTATTGTGATAGAGCTGACAAATGTAGATTAGGATTCAGATGAACTGAACTAGAGTGTTTTGCACAATGAAAGTTAGTTAGAAAGTCCAGTGAATATTCACACCTTTTATCGTTTGGATAACTTTTTTTGCACCCAGTATAGGCTGTCTGCTGAGGATCCATTCTTGAGCTGCGGAGGTAGACGATTCTATTGACAGGTTTTTTGGCAAATCATTGAATGGGGAAGACATCAGAGGTATACTACCTTTAGACTTCTTGTGAATGCAGCGAGAGAAAAGGGGGAAAAAAGGCTCATAGTCAGTCAGTTGGAGCAAGAGACTGTCAGGGACAGTCAAGCCTGTTGATGTCAGTTAGTTGCATCACAAATTATTTTAGTTTTAAAAAAGCAAATACAAAACTGCCAGCAGAGTATACTGCAGGAAAGCTATGCTTTAAGAATGGGAATGGTTGAATTGATCTTGTTATGACAAAGAATACCCATTACCTTTGGATGGCCAATAACAAAGAAACGGGACAACCAACCAAAGGCTTCACTGAACACCATTCAATCAAATAAATCAAACCTTCTATCAGTCTGCCCCATGGTGAATTTTCTGCATACTCATCTCAATGCAAGGAGTATCCGCAATAAGGTGGATGAATTAACTGTGCAAATAGATGTTAACAAATATGATGTGATTGGGATTACGGAGACGTGGCTCCAGGATGATCAGGGCTGGGAACTCAACATTCAGGGGTATTCAACATTCAGGAAGGATAGAATAAAAGGAAAAGGAGGTGGGGTAGCATTGCTGGTTAAAGAGGAGATTAATGCAATAGTTAGGAAAGACATTAGCTTGGATGATGTGGAATCTATATGGGTAGAGCTGCAGAACACCAAAGGGCAAAAAACGTTAGTAGGAGTTGTGTACAGACCTCCAAACAGTAATAGGGATGTTGGGGAGGGCATCAAACAGGAAATTAGGGGTGCATGCAATAAAGGTGTAGCAGTTATAATGGGTGACTTTAATATGCACATAGATTGGGCTAGCCAAACTGGAAGCAATACGGTGGAGGAGGATTTCCTGGAGTGCATAAGGGATGGTTTTCTAGACCAATATGTTGAGGAACCAACTAGGGGGGAGGCCATCTTAGACTGGGTGTTGTGTAATGAGAGAGGATTAATTAGCAATCTCATTGTGCGAGGCCCCTTGGGGAAGAGTGACCATAATATGGTGGAATTCTGCATTAGGATGGAGAATGAAACAGTAATTTCAGAGACCATGGTCCAGAACTTAAAGAAGGGTAACTTTGAAGGTATGAGGCGTGAATTGGCTAGGATAGATTGGCGAATGATACTTAGGGGGTTGACTGTGGATGGGCAATGGCAGACATTTAGAGACCGCATGGATGAAGTACAACAATTGTACATTCCTGTCTGGCGTAAAAATAAAAAGGGGAAGGTGGCTCAACCGTGGCTATCTAGGGAAATCAGGGATAGTATTAAAGCCAAGGAAGTGGCATACAAATTGGCCAGAAATAGCAGCGAACCTGGGGACTGGGAGAAATTTAGAACTCAGCAGAGGAGGACAAAGGGTTTGATTAGGACAGGGAAAATGGAGTACGAGAAGAAGCTTGCAGGGAACATTAAGGTGGATTGCAAAAGTTTCTATAGGTATGTAAAGAGAAAAAGGTTGGTGAAGACAAACGTAGGTCCCCTGCAGTCAGAATCAGGGGAAGTCATAACGGGGAACAAAGAAATGGCGGATCAATTGAACAAGTACTTTGGTTCGGTATTCACTAAGGAGGATACAAACAACCTTCCGGATATAAAAGGGGTCAGAGGGTCTAGTAAGGAAGAGGAACTGAGGGAAATCTTTATTAGTCGGGAAATTGTGTTGGGGAAATTGATGGGATTGAAGGCAGATAAATCCCCAGGGCCTGATGGCCTGCATCCTAGAGTACTTAAGGAGGTGGCCTTGGAAATAGCGGATGCATTGACAGTCATTTTCCAACATTCCATTGACTCTGGATCAGTTCCTATGGAGTGGAGGGTAGCCAATGTAACCCCACTTTTTAAAAAAGGAGGGAGAGAGAAAACAGGGAATTATAGACCGGTCAGCCTGACCTCAGTAGTGGGTAAAATGATGGAATCAATTATTAAGGATGTCATAGCAGTGCATCTGGAAAATGGTGACATGATAGGTCCAAGTCAGCATGGATTTGTGAAAGGGAAATCATGCTTGACAAATCTTCTGGAATTTTTTGAGGATGTTTCCAGTAAAGTGGACAAAGGAGAACCAGTTGATGTGGTATATTTGGACTTTCAGAAGGCTTTCGACAAGGTCCCACACAAGAGATTAATGTGCAAAGTTAAAGCACATGGGATTGGGGGTAGTGTGCTGACGTGGATTGAGAACTGGTTGTCAGACAGGAAGCAAAGAGTAGGAGTAAATGGGTACTTTTCAGAATGGCAGGCAGTGACTAGTGGGGTGCCGCAAGGTTCTGTGCTGGGGCCCCAGCTGTTTACATTGTACATTAATGATTTAGACGAGGGGATTAAATGCAGTATCTCCAAATTTGCGGATGATACTAAGTTGGGTGGCAGTGTGAGCTGCGAGGAGGATGCTATTAGGCTGCAGAGTGACTTGGATAGGTTAGGTGAGTGGGCAAATGCATGGCAGATGAAGTATAATGTGGATAAATGTGAGGTTATCCACTTTGGTGGTAAAAACAGAGAGACAGACTATTATCTGAATGGTGACAGATTAGGAAAAGGGAAGGTGCAACGAGACCTGGGTGTCATGGTACATCAGTCATTGAAGGTTGGCATGCAGGTACAGCAGGCGGTTAAGAAAGCAAATGGCATGTTGGCCTTCATAGCGAGGGGATTTGAATACAGGGGCAGGGAGGTGTTGCTACAGTTGTACAGGGCCTTGGTGAGGCCACACCTGGAGTATTGTGTACAGTTTTGGTCTCCTAACTTGAGGAAGGACATTCTTGCTATTGAGGGAGTGCAGCGAAGGTTCACCAGACTGATTCCCGGGATGGCGGGACTGACCTATCAAGAAAGATTGGATCAATTGGGCTTGTATTCACTGGAGTTCAGAAGAATGAGAGGGGACCTCATAGAAACGTTTAAAATTCTGACGGGTTTAGACAGGTTAGATGCAGAAAGAATGTTCCCAATGTTGGGGAAGTCCAGAACCAGGGGTCACAGTCTGAGGATAAGGGGTAAGCCATTTAGGACCGAGATGAGGAGAAACTTCTTCACCCAGAGAGTGGTGAACCTGTGGAATTCTCTACCACAGAAAGTAGTTGAGGCCAATTCACTAAATATATTCAAAAGGGAGTTAGATGAAGTCCTTACTACTCGGGGGATCAAGGGTTATGGCGAGAAAGCAGGAAGGGGGTACTGAAGTTTCATGTTCAGCCATGAACTCATTGAATGGCGGTGCAGGCTAGAAGGGCTGAATGGCCTGCTCCTGCACCTATTTTCTATGTTTCTATGTTTCTAAGACTAAAATAAGTAACTTATATATTGCCTTTTATGTCTTTCGTGTTTCACAGCCAAAGGATTACTTTTAAAAAGCAGTCACTGTTATGTAGGCAGACAGAGCAGTCAGTTTGGACACAGCAGCATTCCACAACAGGAATGAGATAAATAGAATAACTAATTCTATTTTTTTTGATGATGGTAGTTGACAGATAAATAGTGACTTCAAGGTACAGCGCGTGCTGGTGCAGGAGAGCGATGGCT
This sequence comes from Pristiophorus japonicus, assembly GCF_044704955.1. Taxonomy (NCBI): domain Eukaryota; kingdom Metazoa; phylum Chordata; class Chondrichthyes; family Pristiophoridae; genus Pristiophorus; species Pristiophorus japonicus. The sequence goes on along the minus strand of NC_091991.1, from coordinate 41,378,201 downwards.
GTGAAGAGGGTGACTGGATTGGATGTCACCATAACCCAGATCGGTGATTGGAGCGTGGGCAGGTAGAGCAGGAATGGAGATGTCGGGGCGCAGGAGCAGTGAGAGATTGTGGAGCGACGTGATCGGGGCCCAGGAGAGGCGTGAGTTTGTGGCCCAGAAGAGGCGAGGGTCCAGGGGCAGCACAGGCCAGCCCACACTGTGATATGTGTGCGCACTAGGTCCATGCAGTGCAGCAGAGCTGGTCTCCAGTCATCTTGGTTAATCCTTGCCACTGGACCAAGACCTAGGTCTGTCAAGCCTGTGTGATGGTTAGTGTGCAACGGCCACCACACGTAAAAAGAAACCACGCACAAGCATCTTCCACCCTTCAACATGCAGTTTGGGACCTAAAATATTAGGTCCTTCATTGAAAGACCTATGAACTCATCCCTTTTTGGCGTGGAAGCAAGTCATTCTCAATATGAGGAACCGCCTATGATGATGATGAGTGACCAGGACAAGCATAATTCAGGGTGATCCGCAAGGAAGGGTTACCACGAATGTCTCTCTGTCATCACTTTATGTTTTGTACAAATAAACTCTTATCTTTTTCAGTGAAAGAACATGTGGAAGTATGGAATAAAAAATGCCATTTGGCCCAATAAGCCGATTCTCCTGAGGGAACATTTTGCAAAGTTTTTCCATGTTCTGGATCTGGAAGGTGAATCATGTGGAATATTTATCTCACCTCACATCCTACATTATTAATCCTTGACCAGATGTCTTTGTTGGTAAGAAATGTTCATGTCCCCTGTAGTTAAGGAACCATTACATTTTATAGAGTATTTCAACATCTCCATCTACATTAATCTTTATAACCTTCAATCCTGTTCCTAACCTATTTATTTTTTCAGGTATTTTTAAAAAGTGCATTAGTCCACACAGTGTTAACTGTTTTCTCTCTGAGGTGCGCTCTATTATTAAGCAAGGGCAAAAAAACATTCATAATGTCCATTTTTGCTTAGAGCTTGTTAACACTAAGATCAGCAGATGTGAAGATTTTCAAGCTCTAAGTACTTTTGACTTTGGGTGATAGTATAAAGCGGGCAATCTAGAATCAGCCGCTCATCATACATCTCTCCTGATGTTCATTTTCATTGAATGTAGTTCTGGGATACTGGGATATGCCATCATTTTACTATCAGCTCGTTTTGCGCTACTGGCGTTGACCAATTTCACCCCCAATATTCCAAATGTACCTCACAAATGTTGCAAAAAAGGTTTAAAAATAAAACTAATTAAGACTGATTTCTGAATGCTCGCTACTGGAAGGGAACCTGACGAGGACTCAGTACAGTAAAAATTCATGAGCAGCATACCCAACATTTTATGATATGCATGGCCAGCTGTCAAAGGCATCTCCTGATCAATCATCTTATCAAATGTCTTCAAGATAACTACTGACACTTGATTTACCTTGTTGATTACAGTTTCAAATACACTGGACACTTTTGGTAAATGGTCAATAATCATTCCTAAATGTTTCTCCTTTCCAGCTTTGTGAATGGGCATTGCTCCAGTTCCAATGTTCTTAGTCACACCTTTGAGCAAATGAAAGTACAGCCATTATTTATGAGCCTATTTGCTTAATTGGACAGACTTCATTTATACACTGTCAGTCTTTCTGATATTATCTATCTCTTCACCCAAGAGGCATTAGATTCTATATTATTATACAAGACATACCCTGCTCCAAATCATTTATGAATAGTATGAACAGGTGGTTGAGAACTGTACTATTGCTTTTAATAAGCATAAATAAACAGAAAACCCTAAACTCAGTATTTTTGCAACATTGGCAACATAGTGGAAGCACCAGTAAATACAATATTTTGTATTTCTCCAATGCTTATGCAAAAAGATGAAAATAAATAATTTTATATACGCTAATTGGTATTAAATCATATTTGTGGACAAACTGGCATTATGATTAATAAGTCAGTCCTAACCCTTTAAAACACTAAAAGAATCAGTTTCTACTGTATTTTCTAGGTACCAGTTAATACTTGATGTGCTTTAGCAAGTAATTAAAGCTAGTTTGATCATTTCAAGATTGCACCTGTTATTTTGTCCTTCAGCTGTATGCTGGTCCCTGAACAATTTATATGCATTCATATATTATTGATTAATTTAAGATTTAGTTCTAAACAGTTCTAAAATATAAGTTGTATAAGAGAACGTGGTATGAATAAAATGCACGCACTTGTTTTAAATTGTCTTCACCAATTTTTTACTTTCACATAAGTAATAGCTGGTCACCATGCAAATAGTAGTAAATATGGGAATTGGTCACAGTTAATTATGATTAGATTTCTCCAAATCAAGTTAAATATGCCATTTGATTATGGCATATCAATATAAATCGACATGCAATCCCAAGAGGGATCCACTTTGACTACTAAAACACTGGTTAGTGTTTCATATTTAATCATTTGATACTTTCAGCACAGGGCATCTCCGTGAGGTTGGAGGTTAAGAGTTTCTATTGATTTTCATGTCTGAATTTACTGTGAACACATAACCAGCAGCCAGACTCCTGGCAATGTGTTTGATTGCTAGTCAGTGAATACTAGGTTTGTCATCAAAGAAATATTTCTAGCTATTCTATTATACCCTCTTCGGATGAGGTGTAACTGTACATTGCACTCTCTTCACCTCCTCTATGCTAATGATGAGCTTCATCCACTGATATGTTGATATTTCCAAATAATTATTTGGAATAATTTTACAGTCAATTTGCAACTCTGAATAGTAAATGAAGGCTGAATAACTAATTGAAAGCACAAAAGTCGACATGCCACTTTGCCACCTCTCTTATATAATCATTAGAGGGGAACAGCGGCCTATTAAAAATGCACATTTCAACAGTTCACTCAATAATGCAATCTTCTGCCAAGTGTTCCCAGCCATGGACCTGAATGTTTTTTTTGAACGATCCAGCCTGTTTAACAATACATTATTTCACCACCAGGGCTTATTTTCTACTCGCTCCTGTGCATTATGGGTAGGATGCCACCATTGTGATTGACTTCTTATATTGTGGAATTATGTCAAAGTATGAATAATGGATCAAAATAAAATCAATACATGATTTTTTTTTTAAGTGAATAATAAAATAAGTTCATTGAAACTTTCATAAATTGAAATTTGCAGAGCTTATAATGCAAGTCACAATTTGACAGTTCTAACAGAACATTAAGCTGGAGGTTTAGTTAAATTAAGCATTCTATAGCAATGTTTCTGAGGTAACTGTAAACAGTAGATTCTAATACTAGAGATAACATCGAGTTTAATCTTGAGACCGAATTCATAGGTTTAGTAATTACTACAATACATACTAGAGTTGTACATATATATACATAACAATGAACTTTAGTAGATGCATCCCTATTGGACAATCTCCAAATACAGGGAATGTTATTTTGTGCTCATCAGGGTGAGGGTTGGTAATGCTGGAGAATGAAACACTCCTATTTTAGGCACCCAGTGTAAGCTTTAATATTTGGCAGAGCATAGATAGACAACAAATAAAGTTGTCTCTGCACTGATCCAACAATCTGCCTCAGCTCCAACCATACAAGAGCATTCCTATTGCAACAATGTGACATTGTGCAATTTTCCATATTAACCATCATTTAGCTACTCTACATGAGTTTGCCAATTAAGGCTAAATGCAGGGCAGTTTTTGTGCTGGGCTCTGGCATTATTTATAGTCAACAGGCAAGCTGCAGGGCGCTAAACAGACGTCCCGACACAGCTCTCCAGATTCGGCAAAGGCAGGAGCTGGCGTCTGGAAACGGGGCGTCAGTAGCCCAGATTATTTTTGTGGGCCCCGGAGGTGCACTGCTGCATAATTCAAGACTTACCTTTGTTGGGCCTCTTCCCTTCCATCGCCCATGGAACTGGACGAAGCCTACACTTTGCAGGCTCCAACCATATCCTAAATAAAAAGGCGATCGTGGTACTATTTAAGTCATAGGACCCAGATTTCTATACAAAATGGGGCCTATTACCTGAAACAGGCAAGTACTTTGGACACCCAGAGGTAGGCCCAATTTTAAAATGGTGCCGGCTGCATTGCTAGTGGGACGGACCCCATTTTGAGGCTGTTACTGCTGCGCTAATGCCAAGCAAAGGCAGTGAAAATTGACCCCAGAGATTGTCACCTCATCAATCTGTGCTGAATTTAAACTCAGAAGTGAAAGACCACTATCTAACCCACTGCACTGGCACCAAATGTCCCTACCTCCAATGTTATTTTTAATACATTTGTAGTTAAATTAATTTCAATAAAATTCAACTTTAGTGCAATGTTGGTCATTGCATAAAGTTATTGGCAGTAATGAGTTACCATTTGTCTAGTACATTTGTAGGAAAAAAGCTTTGTTAAATGGGCAATGCACAAATAAATGTGTGATCTGTTTTTTAAATTTTGTTTCAAAATAATAATTTTCTTTTCAAGCATTTTATAGCATCAAAGCACCCTACCACTAAAGCAATGTAAGAATGTAAATAACCTTGAGTGATTGAAAGACATGTTTCAATTCTTGTGGTTCAAGAACTCTCTATCTTCAACATTCTCTTTCAGTGCAGATTTTACATTATTGTCCTGACAAGTAACCAAAAGCATATTGAAGGACAAAAGCCTCACTGTGCTACAATGGCAAGATTATGTGTTATTAAATAAAATCCAACACAATTACTAGTAGTAAAATAGAACTGTTGTCAGGAAAAATTCATCATTTTGGACCTGACTGGATGAAAGAAATTGAGTTCTTTTTCCTAAATATGTTAGAATCTGTAAAAATGAATGACAAATTAAACTGACTGATATACGTTAAAAAGGGACGATCCAAAATTAAGCATCTGGAATCATGTAAAAATATTTTTTACGATCAGGTCCTTAACATGTTTTTAAGCATTTGGAGGTTAAGGCGAGAAGGTCAGTGATTTGAAATATCTATTTGGACACAGTAATGTATGACTGGTTTGATGTGTGACCCAAGCAGTTCTGCAGAAACAATTATTCTGGATACATTTTAAAACAATTAAAAGATTTGCTACTGTACTAATGCAGTTTTCTTTCCCTGCAACATAACTGCAGATACCTGGGATTGTTTAATTTCAGCAAAACCAACCCCTATAAAAACTGAGCTATTGTGTGTTTTTTAACCTAATGCTGCTGTTGTGATGCAGAGAAATTTTGGGTCTGCATTAAAATGAAAGTGGTCATATAACTTGGAATCAAGTTAGCAACCTGACTTTCAAATATGCCAAAGCAAACGTTGTGATGGATAGCCACATCTCTTGTATATCACGAAAGGGGCAATTTTAATACTTCCTCGACTGACGGAAACTAAGACTTACCTGTTGACACCCCGCTCCCTTACCACTGTCTTCCAATTTAACCTGCTCTTCTGAGTAGGTGGTAAGGACACCTGGCATAAACTGGTGGGGACCTTTTTTAAATATGCAGATTGGGTTGTGATGACATCTTCATGGCCCGACTGCTATTTTAACCAGTGGGCTGTGTAAGAATTCGGTGAAAACATCGACAGCAAAAGCATATACTATTGGACTTAAGTTTTGGACATTGCTTGGACACATTTGCTGTTACTGCATAGAAGCCAGGCAGCCTGATGTGGGACAGGTCCAAACATGGCCCACAGGAATACACATCAGGGGGGCAGGAATCAATGGTTGATGGACGGGCCCTTTATCATGCAATCAGTGAGAGATCAACAAGATTGGTGGGTGCTCAAGACACAAAGGAAGCTCTTCGACCAGCCAGACCTGTTGGAGCCTTATCGAGAAAACAGACCAGTAACAAAGGAACAGGCTGAAGACATGATTTTGCTCTTTCAGTTGCACTGCCTCAGGTGAAGGACAGTTGAACTTTTGGCGTGAGAAGAAACATTTTTGCAGGTATAAGAGTGGTAGGTTTTGGCTGCCATCTCTCCCTCGCTCCTCTTCGATGCTTACTTGCTTCGTTCAACGTACAAGGACTGAGCACTCCATCTAGGATGGAGAGAAGAAACACCATCTACGAGCAAAGAGAGCCTCACTATTTCGACTGGGAAGCTGACCTTGAGGCTGGGCTTGAATACCACAGATTGGTGCAGAACCAGAAGATACGCCTCATCGGGAGAAGTAGCGAGTAAGCCAGAGGGATAATTGGTGAGCATTTATCCCAGCCCACACATCTTTAAGACCACTGCATAGTGTGAAGGGGTGTCGTGTGTCCCAACCAAGCCTTAGGGGTTTAAGGGGAGGTTTTCTGCAAGGATCGTAAGCATATGCACAATTCTGTTGGACAGATTCGGTGGTGCACTTTTGAATCTGAGCAGGGGCGTTTTAGATGTCGGTATTTCATGTTAGGGGCCTGTTCAGACGGGCCAGGATTGTGTTTTGTACTGTGTTTGTTTGTTTTACACTATTAGGGTGTGTTTTAGTGGGTGCAAGTGTGTGCTTTAACTTGAATAAAAGCATTGTGATGGTTGAGACTGAAAGATCTGGCTATAATTGTGTATTTCTGTTCACCAGTATAATTCCAGTGTCTAGAACTGTTGTAAGGTGGGTGATTCGAAACCACCAAGGGCAAAACCACTTACAGGTGAGTGAGGAAGCCTTTCCTGCCAGGTGAACCTAATAGGAAGAAGACTTGGGCTAGAAGAGTCCTAAACAGGTACAACAACAACAACAATAATTAGTATTTATACAGCACCTTTAACATAGTAAAGCATCCCATGGTGCTTCACAGGAGTGTTACCAAAGAAAATTTGACACCGAGCCAAATAAGGAGATACTAGGACAGTTGAACAAAAGTTAGTCAAAGATATAGGTTTTAAGGAGCATTTTAAAGAAGGAACTAGAGTAAGAGAGGCGGAAAGGTTTAGGGAAGGAACTCTAGAGCTTAGGGCCTTGGTAGCTGAAGTCACAGCCGATGGTGGAGCGATTAAAATCAGGGTTGCTCAAGAGGCCAGTATTGGGTGAGCGCAGATATCTCGGTGCGTTGTAGAGCTGCAGGAGGTTACAGAAATAGGGAGGGCATGGCCATGGCAGGATTGAAAACAAGGATCAGAATTTTAAAATCTAGGCATTGCTTAACCTGGAACCAATATAGGTCAGCGAGCACAGGGGTGATGGGTGCTAGTTAAGATACAGGCAGCAGAATTTTAGATGACCTCAAGTTTACAGAGGGTAGCACATGGAATAGTCAAGTCTAGCGGTAAAAAATGCTTGGATGAGCGTTTCAGCAGCAGATTAGTTGAGGCAGGGGTGGAATCGAGCAGTGTTACGGAGGTGGAAGTAGGCGGTCTTAATTATGCTGTGGATTTCGGAAGCTCATCTCGAGGTCAAATATGACACCAAGGTTGCAAACACTGAGGTTCAACCTCAGACAATTGCCAGGGAGAGGGATGGAGTCGATGTCTAGAGAACCGAGTTTGTGGTGGGGACTGAAGACAATGGCTTCGGTCTTCCCAATACTTATTTAGAGGAACTTTCTGCTCATCCTATTACTGGATGTCGGACAAGCAGTCTGACAATTTAAAGACAGTGGAGGAGTTGAGAGAGGTGGTGGTGATGAGGTGGAGCTGGATATCGTCAGTGTATATGTGGAAACTGGCACTGTGTTTTCGGATTATGTTGCCGAGGGGCAACGTGTAGATGAGAAATAAGAGGGGCCAAGGATAGATCCTTTGGGAACAACAGAGGTAACGATGCGGGAGTGAGAAGAGAAGCCACTGCAGGTGATTCTCTGGGTATGTTTAGATAGATAAGAATGGAACCAGGCACGTGCAGCCCCACCCAGCTGGATGATGGTGGAGAGGCGTTGGAGGACAATGGAATGGTCAACCATGTCAAAGGCTGCAGACAGGTCAAGGAGGATGAAGAGGAATAGTTTACCTTTGTCACAGTCATAAAGGATGTCATTTGTGACTTTGATAAGTGTCATTTCAGTACTGTGGCAGGGGCAGAAACTTGATTGAAGGGATTCAAACATGGAGTTCAGGGATAGATGTGTACGAAATTGGGAGATGACAGCACGTTAAAGGACTTTGGAGAGGAAAGGGAGATTGGAAATGGGCGGTAGTTTGCAAGGACAGAGGGGTCAAGTGTTTTTTGAGGAGGGGCGTGATGACGGCAGATTTAAAGGAGAGGACTCCTGAGGAGAGAGAACCATTAACAATATCGGCTAACATGGGAGCCAGGAAGTGAAGATGAGTGGTCAGCAGTTTAGTGGGGATAGGTCAAGGGAGCAGGAGGTGGGTCTGATGGACAAGATGAACTCGGAGAGGGCATGAGGGGACGTTTATAAACCTTTTCTTACTTTCCTTCTGCAGCCCGGTAGAGCAAGAGTACTTGTCCGGGCTCTACAAGGAAAGTTTATGCTTCCCCTGCCTCGGGCTCAATGACCTCAATGTAAGTGAAAATCTAGAAAGAGATGCAGAACAGTTGTCTGATCTTATATCGCTCATTTTACATTATCGGCCAAAGTCTAAATTATTCCCTGTAACTGTTTACCTTCTTGGGCACTGAATGTAATGACAAGATTCAGGTGGTTTGATGCATCAAAGCTGTAACAATGGATTATACCATTTCAGATGAAAGATTACAGCATTGCATGGTTGTAGTTTAGTAGCAGTTAGTTTATGTAGCTGAACTAGTTTACTGGTTATGTAGTCATATCACCTTTAATGTGATGCACATTATGATTCTCACATGAATAAAGGACTCATATAAAATTCATATTATGACTCATGTATTGTTCTCTTAGCATCACGAAGGAAATTTACTTTTGGCATATGTTTGATGTGATTTTAGCATGCCGAGGAACCCTCATGCCTAAAATGTCGGTAAATGCGCACCCTTGAGTTTATTCAAGTGTTTCTGCATTACAATATGCATCAAAGAAGTTGAAGGTTTATAAGAAGGGCAACTGAAGTTCCCATTGCAAAGACTTCATCATAAAGTATTGACTGAGGTGCATAAAAATGTTATCTTGGTTCACTATTCTATGTATTTATGTGTCAAAAATCATCAGATACTCCGTAAAAGTACTTGCTGGTTTATGACATTATTTTGTAAGTAGTTTTTGTCACCAGTGTGCAAATCTAAATGGTGATAATTGTTGCCTGTGGCCCTCTAGTGTACATGAAACTGCTAGAGTTTATGGTGTGAGCACAGAATTGAAGAGTTAGACAAATGCACACACCGTAAAAGTTAAATACATAGGAGTGTAAAGTGCATACGAAAATAAATGAAACAGAAAACAGTTTAGGTAAATCAATGCAAAAAAAATGTAGAAAGACAGAGAGAAAGATGTAAGCTCGCAATTTTAACTCGGGGCGGGAATTGTGCAGCGTGAGGCTGAGGAGATTTTAACTTCCAGGGCTTACCTGCATGCCTCCCAGGCTAGTTTCACACCTGAGACTGGGAGCATGCAGCAGTTCTTCGGTAACACGAGTGCAATGTCGAAAGAAAGACACCGCAGACAAAGTAATAACAGAGAAGAAAAGGATGGCGGTATCTGAGTTCAGACACAGGATCGAAGTCATCTTAACCCTGACAAACAGTGATTGGCAGACTGTTGCAAATGCACCAGCAGCACTATGATCAGGAAAAGCAATCAAAAATCATTTCTGGCCCCAGAGAGATGACCCTAATGTGCAAAATAAATTTTTGACCCCCACTGCCACAATTCTCCCTTGTGAGCCCAATTGCCCTTCTTCATGTTTCTGATCAAGCTAAGCAGCAATCAATATTAAACTATGGAAACAAATATGACTGAGGGCTACTAATATATCATTTCTTCGGATTGTGACTTATGGCACATGACATACACAATGCAGAAAGGAGCAGAATGAAATTGAAAGTAGGCGTTCTACGTCTGCCTTCCCAGTACATCCCCAAGGACAGTCATCATGATTATGTGTCCTGATTTGGCATTTTTCAAATAAAAATTGCAGGAATTGGTTCCCAAAGCTTTATTTGGAAGGGTGTCTGTGTGGAAAGAAAAAAATGTAGTCAGCAAGGACAGGAATTGTTCATCATGGGTAGAAACCCATCCTGTCAGAGAGAGAATTCAGAGAAGATGCAACAGTCTGGTCTGACTACAAACTGATATTCTTTTCAAGATACCATTAGATGATGGGGATGTGAATAGTTGCCTTATAAAATAAAATTTCTGTTTGTAATTCTTTTATCTTCACAACAGCACTGACATAAAATATTCCAGAATAATGAAAGGTTGCGATACTGAGCTTATTAGCAGTATGCAGATTGAGGTGTGCAGGTTGCAGCAATTATTGTTCAATTTTACATGTAATTTCCTTCCATCTATGGTACAAAGATTAAGATGATGGGATGTTTTCCCATTGTATGATAATCGAGATATTTTCGATTGAATGAGAGCTGCGATATTTTTCTCATGCATTACTGTTAACAGAATTGACTTCAGTAGTTATAAGATATATTATAAGCTAATGCAAGTGCTTGGTACCATTGGCATTATCTGATGTATAGCCTTTGTCACAACCACTCATTAACTGAATCTTTCAACATTTCTCTTTAAATCCTTAACCTAAAGCTCTGTGTTGATTTGGAATTAGTGGATTTACCACCAGCCTGTGCTAGAATGATGGGCTAAATTTATTTCCTTGGTTGCTTTTAATGATAAGCCTGTGAGCAGTATGAATTCAAGCTGGAAATGACAGAATTCTAAGTTAGTATCCTTTACTCACTTTTTCTACTGCACTACCTTGCCTCCAGTTAGAAATTGACCACAGTTTTCAATAATGGTTCAACGTATGAAGGCAGTTATACTGCCATTTTCATATCATGCAAAGAGGTTTGGAAGTGGGTGAGTGGGGCAGTGGGTGGGACATCAATGTGATAAGTAGAAATGCAACTTGGCTGTAAGGACCCAACTGGACACTCAAATCCCACTCCAGAGACTTGTGCACAAAAATCTAGACTGACACTACAGTGCTGGAGGGTGAACAGCTAATTGTTGTGGTACATGTAGGTACCAACGATATAGGTAAGAATTGGGAAGAGGTCCTACAAGTTGAATTTAGGGAGCTAGGAGTTAAATTAAAAAGTAGGACCTCAAAGGTAGTAGTCTCTGGATTGCTACCAGTGCCACGTGCTAATCAGAGTAGAGGGAGCAGAATAGTTAGAATAAATACGTGGCTTGAGCAGTGGTGCAAGAGGGAGGGATTCAAATTCCTGGGACATTGGAACCAGTTCTGGGGGAAGTGGGACCTGTACAAAAGGGACAGTTTGCACTTGGGCAGGACTTGAACTGATGTCATGGGGGTAACATTTGCTAATGCAGTTCAGGAGTGTTTAAACTAATATGGCAGGGGGGTGGGAACCTATGCAGCGAGACAGGGTGAAGTAATATGGAGTCAGAAACAGATGGTAGAAAGGTAAAAAGCAATAGTGGAAGGCCGAGTAAACAAAGGCAAGAAACAAAAAGGGCCACACTACATCATAATTCTAAAAGGACAAAAGGTGTTAAAAAAACAAGCCTGAAGGCTTTATGTCTTAATGCAAGGAGTATCCGTAATAAGGTGGATGAATTAACTGTGCAAATAGATGTTAACAGATATGATGTGATTGGGATTACAGAGACGTGGCTCCAGGATGATCAGGGCTGGGAACTCAACATCCAAGGGTATTCAACATTCAGGAAGGATAAAATAAAAGGAAAAGCAGGTGGGGTAGCATTGCGAGTTAAAGAGGAGATTAATGCAATAGTTAGGAAGGACATTAGCTTGGATGATGTGGAATCTATATGGGTAGAGCTGCAGAACACCAAAGGGCAAAAAATATTAGTGGGAGTTGTGTACAGACCTCCAAACAGTAGTAGTGATGTTGGGGAAGGCATCAAACAGGAAATTAGGGGTGCATGCAATAAAGGTGCAGCAGTTATCATGGGTGACTTTAATATGCATATAGATTGGGCTAACCAAACAGGAAACAATACGGTGGAGGAGGATTTCCTGGAGTGCATAAGGGATGGTTTTCTAGACCAATGTGTCGAGCAACCAACTAGGGGGGAGGCCATCTTAGACTGGGTGTTGTGTAATGAGAGAGGATTAATTAGCAATCTCGTTGTGCGAGGCCCCTTGGGGAAGAGTGACCATTATATGGTGGAATTCTACATAAGGATGGAGAAAGAAACAGTTAATTCAGAGACCATGGTCCAGAACCTAAAGAAGGGTAACTTTGAAGGTATGAGGTGTGAATTGGCTAGGATAGATTGGCGAATGATACTTAAGGGGTTGACAGTGGATGGGCAATGGCAGACATTTAGAGACCACATGGATGAACTACAACAATTGTACATCACTGTCTGGCGTAAAAATAAAAAAGGGAAGGTGGCTCAACCGTGGCTTTCAAGAGAAATCAGGAATAGTATTAGAGCCAAGGAAGTGGCATATAAATTGGCCAGAAATAGCAATAAACCCGGGAGAAATTTAGAACTCAGCAGAGGAGGACAAAGGGTTTGATTAGGGCAGGGAAAATAGAGTACGAGAGGAAGCTTGCAGGGAACTTTAAAATGGACTGCAATAGCTTCTATAGATATGTAAAGAGAAAAAGGTTAGTAAAGACAAACGTAGGTCCCCTGCAGTCCGAATCAGGGGAAGTCATAACGGGGAACAAAGAAATGGCAGACCAATTGAACAAGTACTTTGGTTCGGTATTCACTAAGGAGGACACAAACAACCTTCCGGATATAAAAGGGGTCAGAGGGTCTAGTAAGAAGGAGGAACTGAGGGAAAACCTTATTAGTCGGGAAATTGTGTTGGGGAAATTGATGGGATTGAAGGCCGATAAATCCCCAGGGCCTGATGGACTGCATCCCAGATTACTTAAGGAGGTGGCCTTGGAAATAGTGGATGCATTGACAGTCATTTTCCAACATTCTATTGACTCTGGATCAGTTCCTATGGAGTGGAGGGTAGCCAATGTAACCCCACTTTTTAAAAAAGGAGGGAGAGAGAAAACAGGGAATTATAGACCGGTCAGCCTGACCTCAGTAGTGGGTAAAATGTTGGAATCAATTATTAAGGATGTCATAGCAGCGCATTTCAAAAGAGGTGACATGATAGGTGCAAGTCAGCATGGATTTGTGAAAAGGAAATCATGCTTGACAAATCTTCTGGAATTTTTTGAGGATGTTTCCAGTAGATTGGACACGGGCGAACCAGTTGATGTGGTGTATTTGGACTCTCAGAAGGCTTTCGACAAGGTCCCACACAAGAGATTAATGTGCAAAGTTAAAGCACATGGGATTGGGGGTAGTGTGCTGATGTGGATTGAGAACTGGTTGGCAAACAGGAAGCAAAGAGTAGGAGTAAATGGGTACTTTTCAGAATGGCAGGCAGTGACTAGTGGGGTACTGCAAGGTTCTGTGCCGGGGCCCCAGCTGTTTACGTTGTACATTAATGATTTAGACGAGGGGATTAAATGTAGTATCTCCAAATTTCCGGATGACACTAAGTTGGGTGGCAGTGTGAGCTGCAAGGAGGATGCTATGAGGCTGCAGAGTAACTTGGATAGGTTAGGTGAGTGGGCAAATGCATGGCAGATGAAGTATAATGTGGATAAAAGTGAGGTTATCCACTTTGGTGGTAAAAACAGAGAGACAGTCTATTATCTGAATGGTGACAGATTAGGAAAAGGGGAGGTGTAATAAGACCTGGGTGTCATGGTACATCAGTCATTGAAGGTTGGCATGCAGGTACAACAGGCAGTTAAGAAAGCAAATGGCATGTTGGCCTTCATAGCGAGGGGATTTGAGTACAGGGGCAGGGAGATGTTACTACAGTTGTACAGAGCCTTGGTGAGGCCACACCTGGAGTATTGTGTACAGTTTTGGTCTCCTAACTTGAGGAAGGACATTCTTGCTATTGAGTGAGTGCAGCGAAGGTTCACCAGACTGATTCCCAGGATGGCAGGACTGACATATCAAGAAAGACTGGATCAACTGGGCTTGTATTCACTGGAGTTCAGAAGAATGAGAGGGGATCGCATAGAAACGTTTAAAATTCTGACGGGTTTAGACAGGTTAGATACAGGAAGAATGTTCCCAATGTTGGGGAAGTCCAGAACCAGGGGTCACAGTCTAAGGATAAGGGGTAAGCCATTTAGGACCGAGATGAGGAGAAACTTCTTCACCCAGAGAGTGGTGAACCTGTGGAGTTCTCTACCACAGAAAGTTGTTGAGGCCAATTCACTAAATATATTCAAAAAGGAGTTAGATGTAGTCCTTACTACTAGGGGGATCAAGGGGTATGGCGAGAAAGCAGGAATGAGGTCCTGAAGTTGCATGTTCAGCCATGAACTCATTGAATGGCGGTGCAGGCTCGAAGGGCCGAATGGCCTACTCCTGCACCTTTTTTCTATGTTTCTATGCCCTGCTGAGGGAAAGCTGCACTGTCTGAGGTGCCGTCTTTCAGATGAGATGTTAAACCGAGGCCCCGTCTGCTCTCTCAGGTGGATGTAAAAGATCCAATGGCACTATTTTGAAGAAGAGCAGGTGAGTTATCTCCGGTGCCCTGGCCAATATATATCTCAATCAATATCACCCAAAAAGTAGATTATCTGGTCATTATCACATTGCTATTTGTGGGACCTTGCTATGTGCAAATTGGCTGCTGTGATTCCTACATTACAACAATGTCTGCATTTCAAAAAGTACTTCATTGGCTGTCAAGTGCTTTGGGACATCCGGTGGTTTGAAAGCTGCTTTATAAATGCAAGGCTTTCTTTTCAGAGCACTGTAAAGTCACGCAACATGGAAACCTTTCCGACAGGGTGTCTCAGACTACTCTGAGCTTGCCTCGGTATAACTGTAGTTGGTTTTTCCAGTTCTGAGGTGGTCTATTTGACCTCCTGAGAAGCTCTAAACCACTTCATGGAATAGTTTTAGTGTTAACAGAAAGTGGCACCCACCCCTCCCACTAAAGTTCTCCAAACCAAAAGCTCGGGAGCAGATCTTTGTGCATGTTCTGTTGTCACTGTATCTCTGCACTTCATCATATCAGATCAATGAGCACTGTGGCAAGGGTCTGTCAACTGTGCATCACAGCCAGCAAGTAATGATCCTGGGTCATTAACTGCAATATAACTGCAGCCTTAAATAAACATCAATCGCGTAACGACCCACAAAGTAGATTTTCATTTCTATGTTAGAATCAGGGCAGTACACAGATGGCCATTCCCTAATGTAGTGGAGAGTCTGCACTCTACTCTAATATACATCAAGTACTAAAATGGTATGCAGGCGTTAAAAGCAATAAGAAAGAAAGAAAGACTTGCATTAATATAGCGCCTTTCATGACCACCGGACATTCCAAAGTGCTTTACAGCCAATTACGTGCTTTAGAAGTACGGTCACTGTTGTAATGTAGGAAACAATGCCAGACTTATGCCAGTGCGAAGCCAACTGTACAAATTTTGCAATGCAAACAACGTTAAATATGAAGGCCCAGATTTTGCAGCCAGCTGCGATGGAATGGCACTGTCCATTCATTACGCTTACAGCTGCCCACAGACTTTTCATGGGCTTTGAGTGGCAACTTACAGTTACTATAGATCGTCTTCAGCACAGTGCCCTCTACAGGAGATCTAAGGCGAGTGTGAGCAGAGCAAGCAGCAGTGTGTCTCTTCAACCAATCAGATTGAAGAATTCTCACTGAGACACGCTCCAAGCCAGAAAGTATAAATTAGAATATTTAATACACTGTAAAATCATGTGCAGACAGTGAAATAACGTGAGGGAAAGAAAGATGGGCTTAAGAGAGAGAAATAAAAAAGGTAGAAAGAAAAAATTAAAACAAATGATTTAAAAAAAAATCTCCCAACATTAATTCAAATCTGAAGGAACAGGACTCCACATTTGTAAAAGTAAATTTGCAGTGTCAGAGAGGTTGTTTGGTAGTAATTAAGATTTATCACGCTGTTAAAAATGTACATACACCTGAATGCGCAAGCCCTAACTTTTTCTTGTGTGTTTAGTGGCTAACTAGTGGGTAAGTAGCACAACTTCACGCCCTTCATGTGTTTTAATGCTGAGTCTTTCAGTGAGGTACCAGTGTAGCGAAGCTTGTGGAGGAGCAGGGCATCTCAGACAGCAACTTCCTGATTTTGCATTTAACTGTACATGTGCGGATGCCAGAAGTTGCTGTCCGATTTAGTCCTGAATAATGATGAGCACTGATAGCACCACTATTATTCTTAATGCAAAATCTGGGCCAATATTTCTAAAACACAGTACTCAGCTAGATGTAGAACATCAATATAATCTTCTTTTCATAAAATGGTGTAGGTTAAATGCCCTAAGAATTGTCTTAAAATAAAGTCAGTAGTCAGACTGACTACTGGAAAAGGGAAGGTTGAATACTAATTAAACCATGAAGGTTTATATAAACAAAACATTCCTTACCATTGACAGAAAACAAACTGTCAAGAACACAGGCTTGGTGGTGGCTCATTAAGGGGCTCAGTCTCAATTTGTTCTTAGTTTAATTCAAGTTATTTAAGTAGTTCTTGCAGTAGTCTTTGAAGGAGGTGGTGGATGAGTTTTGTATATGTAGAAGGGAGTCTCTGCAAAATTCAAAAGTGCGTCTCTGATAGAGAGAGAAAGGTTACAGAAGTTGAGATTGTATGGTTATACCAGTCAGAAACATGCAGATATAAGTGGGTCAATTAAATGTTCAAGTTTTCCTCAGATAAAGGGAAGTGAGATTTAATCCAACTTGTCCAGATACATCTACCAGCATGTAAGGTGACTTACCCAGGAGCAGAGGATCCAGGAGGATGGATAGCACCACTGCAGACAGAGGTTCATCACTCTGATGTCTCAGAAGGTTAACACCATCCTCGCTGAGTGTTAGAAATATGCCAGGATTAAAGCTATCTCTATTCACTTTAATAATCATGATCGACTGTAAAACCAATCTGGTGGATACATTGCGCCCGAAGTTGATGAAGGTCTCTGTCCGCCCAAATGCCACCCAAAGGACCGCCGATGGCCGCCGAGGTCCCTGGTGGTTCTTTGGATGGGATATTCATGATGAAGGTCCCTTGAAGGTCGGCGGGTGGCAAATGAGTGACTTACATCGCCAATCTTGGCGGCAGCCAGCAGGAGCTCCCAATCTTGGCTGGCAAAGGCGCTTGCCGCCCAAGTGCCACCGAGGATGGAGTCGGGCCCACGGAGGGTCGAAGAGCTGGAAAGAAAAAGCATCAACAAAAAAAAAATCTGAAGACCTTCAGGGCACCCCATCCAGGCAAGTCCCTGTAAAGAAATAAATTACAAAAAGTTCACTAATCTTTTTTTCAGCATCTTCCTACTTACAGTCGGGGACAGACCAGCAACTAGCCAATGGTCCACCCCCGTTCTGCTGCCGACTCCCGCCCGCATTAATATCGCATCAATGCTGGGGGGAGCTCAGTAGAGCCATTCGGCCGTCCGCTGACATTGGTGCGCACTTCCTGGCGGCTCTCCCCTCCCGCACGCTCCAGGCCACATCGAAAGTGGCACTGGGCGGTTTGACCAGAGGAATGTCGGTGGCAATTGGTGGTAGTGGGCGGTAAGGCCATCAATTTTGGCTCCATTGTGTTTAATCAGAATTTAAGACAGAATATAACACATTAGTTATATAGCAAAAACATACAACCGTAACAGATAGTTAATACCCATCTTGATCGGACAAACGGCTGGCGCAGTCTCTTTCTCTCGTCGAGAGCTTCCTTCGGTAAAGCATGGGATCACTCTCGAAAAGTGTTCGATCAGCTTGACTTCTGTTCCGCTCTCCCCTCCACCATCTGTACTAAACAGATCTCTAAGCGTTACTTTTATTCTCTTTTTAGGGGTGGGCCTGACCCTGGATATTAAGAAGACCTTTTGACCTATAGAGCTTTCCCTAAAAACTTAATATCCAATAAGACTTCTAGTTCTTTGTCTTGATTCTTGTTTCAAGAACCTGCCTTAAAAATGTCTTATGATTCTGGTCATATGTCACTATCTGTTCACACAAACACAGGGTTTCTTCCTGTGGAACTCTCTCTCAAGTCTTTCTTCCTGATCCTGAGGCCAACCCAGAAAACTGCTCACTTTAGAATCGTTATCTCTTTTACGACGTAGCAACATGTTTATGTTAACTCTTACAATTTACATTGATTCTAAGCCTTTTCTATACAAATTGTCTGAAAGATACATAAACAAACTGAAGCTTCAACTTGAAAATGGTTAATGGTTGTCATAGTGCAAAATATTATAACATCTTAGCAGGGTACCAAGACATTAGCATTTCTGAGCATCTTCAATAGACAATTCATCTCCAGTTCAAAACAATGATCTAAACACAGCATTCATATCAGTTTTATACATTCGTAACAGTTTTATACATTTTTAGGTATACTTGATTTCTAACAGGAGGAAGGCGAGGTAACCAATTCACCCATGCCAATTCATAACGACGAGGAAGTGTAAGTTCTAGAAACACTGCTAGCTCTTAGCATATATGGGTTGATTGTGATCGAAGCAAAGAGGCAGCCACGAATTTGAGACCCTAGCCTCATTTACATCGGGCCGATGAGATGCATGGCGCCAAACAGGTCTCGTGATGCAGCTCGCCAGATTTAAGCCAACCTATATCGGACCATCTTGGCCTCCAGCAAAGTAGGTCTGAAGAGGGGGCTGTCACGGGGTAGCATCGGTCCGCATTGACTTTAATGTGTTCAGTGGACTAGCTCTCTAATGCTGTTAACTTGGATCTACTTAAGGATTCTAATCTTTAAATTAATCTTAGCAATTTATATCAATCTCAAACACTGATCGCAACTGTAAATTTATAAACAATTGTTCCTGTTGAATTGCAGTGACATCACTAAACTGCCCTTTTAACCTCTGTTACCTATTTCGTCACTGAACCAACATCTACTATTTATATCCACACTTGATATTTAGATTCAAGTGCTGCTAACTATGATTCTAAGGTTATAATTAATTGTTAGTTCATGACTTGGTTATCTGTCTTCTTTAATAATTAGCAAGAAAGGATTAATTCATTTACTCAGTAGTTTGTGTGGAGCTTGATGGGAGATTGGTAGTGTAAATGTTAATATAATCGAAACTGGCTGAAGTAAGGCAATTCGGTAAGACAAATTTAAGTATCATTAACTCCTAGGCATAAGCTGGGTGATGAACCACAGATAGTTCCTTCACGCTGCGTTAAGGTGAAAGGGTTAAAGGTTCGGCTGGTGCCCTTGATGATTATCCTCATCAAGTTATTGATCCCAGTGCTTTTACAATGGGGCGCATTAGGTCTTGTTTTGAAATCAAATTGTTAAGTGATTGCATTTTTTTTTCCAATTGTTGAAAGAATGTTTAGATTTCTTCATTTTGCACATCTGGAATGCCAAGGCTTCCTCTGGGTTTATTGGTTTAACCTTTTTTGTTAAAAATGCATGTTTGCTACTGTGATGTAAGGATGTTAGATACAACTGTTGGTTTTCATAAAAAAGACCTAAGTTTAGAATTGAAGAGTTACAAAAATCAAATCGCAGAGGCAGTGAAAGCTTCCAACCCATCAATACGTGAATGCAGACAGAGCATGGTTAGTAAGAAAAAAATAAAATGTCACAAAATGGAGAGCAAGGTTACCAGCTAAGGGGCTTACTGAACATAAATAATGTTCAAATGAATAGCTGAATAGAAATTGAAAACCTATAAGATTAAACAAAAAATCTGAAAAAAATGCCTTTATCTTATCCTCTTTTGCTGCCTTCACACTGCACTCCTTTTGCCCTGAGGGTAGAAAATGTTCAATGCCCGAGATTTCTTCATATTGATCAACAGAAAGCATGCTCAGTGCAGAAAGAGGAGCCTCCCTGATGATTTTTCACACTTGTAGATCTCAGAGAGATACTCTCAAAGTCTAGTGGACTGTACAAAATGTGACAACATGCACCTGCCTTGTGAGGTTTCCAAGCTTTGTGATCTATGCTTAAATTTATCAATTCAAAATGTAGCACTGTTTTATCAGAACTGACTTTCGGTTATCTGTGAAAAAAATGAGTAAATCGCTAATAATGCTTACGAGACTTCAAAATAATTCACTTTGTGAGATACTTTGAGATGTTTCAAATCACTGATATAAATATATTTGTTATGAATTTGGGTCTGCCATCAATACCTTCACAGATTCAGTGGTGTCAGTCGCTCCCATAAGTGGTGTAAGGGCCTTACTGTTATGGGAGTTGGCTCACACTGGCCTTTATCTACATACAATAGTGTGATCCAGGGCTGTAACAACAGTATTGCCTTGTGACCTAAACCAATGCCTGAATCTTTTGCATCTGTAGTTCTTCAATCTCTCCAAACATTCACAAGGTGAGGTAAGGCTTGATTCAAATCATTAAGCTTTTTTATTCCATAGTAAGGTGAACATGCAGAACAACAGTTATGATTAGATCTTCTTAGTTCAATTGGTATAATTTATCCACAATGATATACTTCAGTGGATCATCTTACTTAACTAAAACAGAATAACTTCTCTGTACTCTGACTTACAGCCCAATGCAGAGCCTCCACTCTCAAAAGACTCCTGTCTAATTTTTAACCTACTTGCACCACTTTGCTGACTCATTGCTTCCTCGTTAGACATCAAATGGAATCCACCAGCCTAACTTGGCAATGACCCCTGCTGAGTTCAAATGAATAAGATTATCGCAGTAGCAATGAGTGTGAATAGCCATTGGGATGTCAATGGCTTAGTCATTGATGCCATCCCTCTCCCCAATGTCTGAGGCAGAACCATACTGTTCGCAGCCTTGGTGACATATGTAACCTGGAAATGAGCTTTTGACCACATAACCGCAGCGTAACTAAGACAGCCTATTTCCACCTCCGTAACATCGCCCATCTCCGCCCCTGCCTCAGCTCATCCGCCGCTGAAACCCTCATCCATGCCTTTGTTAGCTCTAGACTTGACTATTCCTACATTCTACTGTGCAGCCCCCGAGGCACAGACCGCTCATCACGACTGCGTGGCGATGATCCGGCCGAGATGACCCGAACGCACCTTCCCAGCTTCAGAGGCAGAATCCCTGGGAAAGTAGATCGCGGCAGTCGACATCATGGACAGGGAAAAGATGGCATCCAAACCATGAGGTGCAGCGCTAATGGAGCAATGACATGTGGGTCCACACAAGGAAGACGATTGGGGTAAAAGTAGTAAGGCCATTTTAAAGGAGGCCAGCAACCCACCATTTTTGAATGAACTGTTTGAAATTGGTAACCAATATAAAAGTCCAGCTGTAATGAGTAAAATATTGTTGAGCGATGTCGGGTGCAAATTGCAATCAGCCAATGTAGCGGGAAAACACCTAACGGTCGTATACAGGTCCAGCGGGCTACCTAGTGCTGTAGCCTGCATCCCCGGAACCAGAACAATGTATCATAAAGTGTCCCCACAGCTGACAGAAATAGATAAGCCGCAGCGCAAACAATCCCCGGAGAGCAGAGGAGAGTAGCGATACCCTGCCTCAGATTGGTTTAACATTGCAGGCACCCGATGGCATGAACCTCCACGGGCCAGAAACAGTAAACTGCACCTATGCTCGCAGTCGGCTACCGTCGCCCACCACCCGGGTGGAAAAGACGCAGCCCACAAACCCACTCGCCATCACAGCAATGCCCAACAGCGAAGGGTCACCCGCAACGGCTCCTCCAAACGGGACCCGGACCAGCCAGGATCCCAAACTAGAGAGTGCTCAAAATAGTGCCCTCAAGGAAACCGAGTCAACAGTCCCCTGCGAATTGCTAGACAAGACGAGGCAGCCCCACTGTCACTTAGACGAAACGCTCATTCGCTCAGACCGCTTCCCAGGGAGCAGCAGTGACACTGTGTAAATGAAAAGGACAGGGAGGTCACAGACACATCAGCTGTCTTTGGACCTGCTCGACACTAGGAGTAACACCAAGAGCCCTGAGCTCTGGCAATTCGAGCAAAATTAGCTCACCTCGCCCACAGACCCACTAGC
Organism: Pristiophorus japonicus; assembly: GCF_044704955.1. Taxonomy (NCBI): domain Eukaryota; kingdom Metazoa; phylum Chordata; class Chondrichthyes; family Pristiophoridae; genus Pristiophorus; species Pristiophorus japonicus. The sequence goes on along the minus strand of NC_091991.1, from coordinate 41,356,097 downwards.
ATGGGGCGCTGCGCTGCCACCAGACGATCCGGATCTCATCCGGCCGTGCTGGAACTAGACTGTCCTTGTGTACCTGTACTGATATACCTGTACTGATTCTGTAAATGTACCACACAAAAAGAAACGCAACTGTAAAAGTTAAAGCACATGGGATTGGGGGTAGTGTGCTGACATGGTTTGAGAACTGATTGGCAGACAGGAAGCAAAGAGTAGGAGTAAATGGGTACTTTTCAGAATGGCAGGCAGTGAGTAGTGGGGTACCGCAAGGTTCTGTGCTGGGGCCCCAGCTGTTTACATTGTACATTAATGATTTAGACGAGGGGATTAAATGTAGTATCTCCAAGTTTGCAGATGACACTAAGTTGGGTGGCAGTGTGAGCTGCGAGGAGGATACTATGAGGCTGCAGAGTGACTTGGATAGGTTAGGTGAGTGGGCAAATACATGGCAGATGAAGTATAATGTGGATAAATGTGAGGTTATCCACTTTGTAAAAACAGAGAGACAGACTATTATCTGAATGGTGACAGATTAGGAAAAGGGGAGGTGCAACGAGACCTGGATGTCATGGTACATCAGTCACTGAAGGTTGGCATGCAGGTACAGCAGGCGGTTAAGGAAGCAAATGGCATGTTGGCCTTCATAGCGAGGGGATTTGAATACAGGGGCAGGGAGGTGTTACTATAAATGTACAGGGCCTTGGTGAGGCCACACCTGGATTGTGTACAGTTTTGGTCTCCTAACTTGAGGAAGGACATACTTGCTATTGAGAGAGTGCAACGAAGGTTCACCAGTCTGATTCCCGGGATGGCGGGACTGATATCAAGAAAGACTGGATCAACTGGGCTTGTATTCACTGGAGTTCAGAAGGCTGAGAGGGATCTCATAGAAACGTTTAAAATTCTGACGGGTTTGGACAGGTTAGATGCAGGAAGAATGTTCCCAATGTTGGGAAAGTCCAGAACCAGGGGTCACAGTCTAAGGATAAGGGGTAAGCCATTTAGGACCAAGATGAGGAGAAACTTCTTCACCTAGAGAGTGGTGAACTTGTGGAATTCTCTACCACAGAAAGTTGTTGAGGCCAATTCACTAAATATATTCAAAAAGGAGTTAGATGTAGTCCTTACTAGGGGGAATCAAGGGGTATGGCGAGAAAGCAGGAATGGGGTACTGAAGTTGCATGTTCAGCCATGAACTCATTGAATGGCGATGCAGGCTCAAAGGGCCGAATGGCCTACTCCTGCACCTATTTTCTATGTTTCTATGTTTCTGTGTAATCCACCCAACAAATGTGCCAAGATGTAAATGTAAAACCCATGTGTTGAACTTGAATGCAACTTGCATGTAACGAGCCATTAACATGATCTCTGTGTGGGGGGGAGAATGGAGTAGTCATGGACTCACAACTAGAAACCACTGGGACCTCCACTGGCAACAAATCTCACTATCAACCCACCCAAGCTAGAAGTGACCCTCCAATGGTCAACCAAGAAGAGCAAAGCCCAGGTCACCGTCAATGTACGAGTCAATTTGCATTAAAGACTTGTGGGGAAGTGATGCCATGTAGACCATGTACACTAACTTTATAGTCACAAAAGGTGTGCCACCAGAGGGCACTCGATATAAAAGGCTGGCCACCATGCTTGTGCCTCACTCTGGAGTTACAATAAATGGGACTAAGGTCACAACAGCTCAAGTACAATACTAGACCTCTTGGAGTCATTCATAAGAGTATTCAAGACATAACAGGTGCCAAGCGATCAGCCCGGCACTTAAGTAGAGTGGTGGGCTGAGCGATCATGGCTCGGACTCAGCAAAGAACCTGGATCAGAAGCGGCAACCAGAAGGTAACTTAAAAAAAAAATTTTACTCGTCAACCTCGTCTTTAAATTTCGCTCCGGTAGTGGCCGCCCGCCCACCCGAGACCCGCCTCCTGCAGCTGTCGGTGCTTTTGCCTGGCGCTGCTGCAGGGGGCAAAGGTGAATATTGGGGTCGGGGTGCCAAGGGGGCGATGCACGCGGCAAAGACATCTCGATCTCTGGGTGCAGGAAATCGGGGTGCAAAGCAATAGCATCACCTTTAAACTCCCGGTCAATTTGGCCGGAGTCGTTGCCAGCACCGCGCCCAGGCGGTGAGGCATTTGTGCCCTATTAGCACCCCCGCGGGCGCTAATGAGGGGCACAAATGCACCGAATTTCTAGCCCCTTGAGGTGATTCAAAACTCGCTTCCCGTGTCCTAACTCGCACCGACTCCTGCTCACCCATCACCCATGTGCTCCCTGACAAACATTGACTCTCGGTAAGCAACACATCAATTTCAAAATTCTCATTCTGGTTTACAAATCGCTCCATGGCCTCGCCACTTCCTATCACTGTAATCTCCTTCAGCCCTACAATTCCACCGGCCCCCCACCCCCCCACCCCCACCTCCCCCCCGCCCCGAGATATCTGTGCTCCTCTAATTCTGCCCTCTTGAGCATCCCTGATTATAATCACCAAACCGTTGGTGGCTGTGCCTTTTGTTGCCTAGGTCCTAAGCTCTGGAATTCCCTGCCTAAATCTCCCTGCCTCGCTACCTCTCTTTCCCCCTTTAAAACACTTCTTAAAACCTACTCTTTTGACGAAGCTTTTGGTCACCTGCGCTAATGTCTCCTTATGTGGCTCGGTGTCAAATTTGTTGTCTCATAATACTTCTGTGAAGCGCCTTGGGATGTTTTACTACATTACAGGTGCTATATAGATACAAGTTGTTGTTGTTGTGTCAAGTTATTTTTGAGTGCCATATCAGAAAGTTCCGATGCCCCTTCGAAAACCTAATATACACTTACCAATCCTGTTGGCGGGAAAATCTAATCTCCTGTGAAGTTTAATAGACTAGTAACCTATTACATCAAGAAAGCTTCCCACCCCACCCCACCCCCCCCACAGCCGCCCCCTCCCCCGCCTCTCGGCCGTATGGTGGAACCCTCTGAAATCGCGAACATGACCTATACAAAAAGAGGTTTTCCTGTTATTATACTGGCATTTATATTGCACTTACCACATGAAACATTCAATAGTAAATACCTGATGATACAAAATTCGAATTTGCTTATATTTCCATTTATAGATAATCTACTTTTGCTGGTAGTTGCAAGCAGTGTAGCACTAAGCCCAGTAAGTGGAAAAGCCAACTTTGAAATTTGTCGTTATTTTGTGAATGAAATAATAAAAATGAATTTATGCCAGGAAACTGATATTGTTGGAGGAAGAATGTGCTTGGCATGGACAAGGCAGGGGGGGCAGGAAGAACGCAGCCTGGGAGACCAAAACCTGGAGAGAAGAAAGAATACATTAATATACAAACTCAAAATAAAAGAGCTTAAATTTTAATACTGAAAAGTAGGTTTAAAATAATTTACTTGTGAGAAACAAAATCAGTTTGGGAAAAATCAAGATGGCATTCGAGCTGGGACAAGAAGCTTAATTTAGTAAATATTTTTTCAGATATCTCTTAAAGAGGAGAGAAAAATCCCAAATTTTCAGTCTTTAAATATTTAAAAGAAAACTTTAAGCAAAAGCAGATGTTATTCATGTATAATAGGATCTACCGTATGTGACACCATGCATGGGTGAATCTGTGATAGATGAGATGTGACACTCTTTACACTGAAAACTCCTAGCACAGTGATATTGTCGGGTATTTTGTGTGTTCAACATTAGTAGTTAGGAGCCTAGAGTTTCCCAGAAAGGTGTAATAGACACTTCTCAAGTCTTAGCTGTGAATATTTGTATTACATTTGTATCACCCTAAACGTGGTCACTCGGGAATTGATGCATTTTGGTTTTACAATGTAATCCGCTTGTAGCAGATGTGCAGATCTGATAGGTTCGGTTTGCATGAAGTCCGTTGTAACCAGATAAATCAGGTCAGCCATTTTTTCATTGTACTGTCGAGGATCATAAGCTGAATGTAGGTGTTAAAAGATGAGAACAGGAACAATTGCATTTATAAGTGGCAAACGGGGATCCATCTGTAAAACATAATGGGCTGTAATTTGCCGTCAGCGGCGAAGCATTTCCCACAAAGATCTCGTGATCTCTGTGGTGAGAGGTTCGGCTTTTCTGACGTACAATTGAAATCAACGTAGTATAGTGCGAATCCCATCGTGCGAACTGCTGTGATGTCAACAAACTATCTGAGCAGCCAATCACATTGCAGAATTCTCACAGTTAATTTTTAACTTAATGGAGAAATTTGACACTACTAATTTGTTTTCCGGGGTCAAAACGGCTGTTTATCAATAGTTATTACTTATATCGCTGCTAAAAACCCAGTTACACCTCATTTGAATAGGTCTAGCTTTTTATGGGGTTTCTAACAGCGATCTTTGTTCAGAAAAGGAGAAGTTTTCGTCAGATCAGTGATTTCACTGATTGCCGGATCTGGGGTGGGGGGCCCACAACACAGCCTGTGGAGGAGCAGTGAATGACAGACCGCAACATCAGGATTTCTGCGTTTGACTGCGCTTGCGCTAAATCCTGAAGTTGCGGTCCGTTTGAAAGTGCTGCCAGTTCACCATCATAAAGACTGCAAGTTCCAGGCTAATGTTCAACGTTCAGGAATATTTGCTGGGTTATTGTAAGTACAGAGTCCTGGGACAAGCTGGAGTGTTTCGAAAGTGCAGATCAAGAAACTGGGATCTAGAATCTTGGGCCGCGATTTCACCTACCGGGTCGGGAGCAAGGTGGGCGCTGTCGGGGGCAGGTACCAACCCCACTGCTGTCCCCATGCTGGTTTCCCCTACGACTTTCCCCTGATTGGGCTTGTTAAGCCCGCCTTGCGAGGTATCCAGCCAATTAAAAAGAAGTGGGTCTGATGACATCATTCGATTACGAGTCATCAGCCAGTTTCCTTAAAGGGACCATGGCCAACTTTATTTTGACAGTTGTGCTGTTAGTATTCCGCAGCATTGAGGTGCTGCAACCACTGACAAACACTGCACAAAGGTGCAGGGTTGCACCCAGGCTCTCCCATGATTCCCTCCATATGCTTATCGAGGGAGTCACAACACGCAGGGAAGTTCTCTTCCTTTCCAATGGGTAGAAGAGACCTCCCCAGGAGACCAACACAGCCTGGTTGCACATTGCTCAGGAGGGCACAAACAGGGATGTCGTCAGGCGGACCAGGCTGCAGTGACGCAAACCTTTCAATGATCTCAGTAGATCACAAAACATTACTGCAAAGCCACACTCAACCTCATCCTGCTGTGCCACTCATCACATTCCCATCACTCTTCCTTACCTACCCTACTCCTGCTCATCCTTACTCACACCAACTTACCTTGCACCTCCACCCATCCCTCCCTCTCTATCTACATTATCACTTCCCCATATCACTAGCCACCCCTCACATTCACCCTTATCCTTGTCCAATCATACCAACTAACAACAAATAAGGGTAAGCACTTGGGTCTTTTAGCCAATGTTCATCTAAAGTTTCTGTTAATGTATTGTCACTATATTGAAATCTTTGGGGCCAATTTTCATCAAGGCCTCCGCCTGCCCAAAGTGCCGCCGATGGCCGTCGAAGAACCGGACGGTACTTTGGGTGGGATATTCATGGCCGAGGTCCCTCGAAGGTCGACGAGCAGCAAATGGACGACGTATGCCGCCAATCTGAGCGGCAGCGGGCGGGAGGTCTCATTCTCAGCAGCAGAAGCGCCTGCCGCCCAAGTGCCGCCAAGGATGGAGTCGGGCCCATGGAGGGTCGAAGACCTGAAAAAAAAATCTCCATAAAAAATTTTAAAACTATCCGAAGAAATGTTTCTTTTAAATATTCGCTTACCTTTTTTTCGGGTTCTTCATACTTACCGTCGGGGTCAGACCAGCCTGCAGACAGTGGTCCACCCCCGTTCTGCTGCCGACCCTCGCCCGCAGGAATCTGGGAACTCGGCGGGCGGGAGCTCCGATGCACCACTCGGCCTGCTGCTGACCTCAGCGGGCGGTTCCCGGCGGCTCTCTCCTCCCGCCCGCTCCAAGCCATCTCCAAAGTGCCACTGGGTGGATCTTCTCGAGGAATGTCAGCCAGAGTGGGTGGCAGTCGGCGGCAGCAGGTGGTGAAGTGATGAATTTCAGCCCCTTTATTTTCAACACATTGCCGCCTTGGACAGATTTGTGTGCACCTTTGGAAGTGGCTTAGTGAGTTGTAGTGAATGGTGAGACATAAGGGTAACCCCCGCAATGGTGATGTGTGTGAAAGGAATGGCTTGGCCATTGCAGAGATGCTTTATGGTGCTGGTGTGAGGTGGTGCCAACCTGGCGCATCACGTGGCAGCCCAGGGTGTACAGCATCAAGTGAAGTAAATCTGGCCATGGTGAGGCCATCTCTGGCCTCCCGGGCAGCAACGTGGTCAGGTGCTGATGCACTGTGTCCTGCGCAGCATCAGGTGATTGCGGAGAAGGTTGGTGTTGTTGTTAGTGATGCTGGTGTGCCTGGTGATGTTGGTGTTGGGCCTGATCATGGTGAGATTCTGAGGACCAAGGTGAGATTTTTTCAAGGGCACCGATGCTGCTGGAATAGATGACAGCTGAAGTTGAGATGTCAGAAGCGATCTATCAGTGGTGAGATAGGTTGTTCCAAGGAGGTACCAGTGGATAGAGAGTTTACTCCAACACTTCAAAACTGCATAAAACTCAAAAGTGTGTTCCAAATCCTGAAGGTTCCAGCTTCTAACATTGGAAAGTGAACAGCTATGAAATAGTAGCTTTTATACCACCTTTGCAGCTGTCACCTATTCAGAGCAATAGAGAATCATTGAAAACCTGCCCTACATGCCCAACATGATCTTAGAGCACTGTGAAACTCATCAAAAAACTGGAAACCTCTTAACTATTTAGCAACCTCTTAACTATTTCAATTGGCTCACCATCCACTTAGTGTCGGGTCTGTAAAGCGCAGGCAGACCCGGCACTTGAGAAACTGACAAGGAGGTGGGTTCACAGCAGGATCCCAAACCGCTGTCAATCTTTTAGATTTTGACAGCAGAACCGCCTCCGAACAGACTCTCTGGACACCGGCAAGATTCCAGCCTAGGAGTGTGAAGCAGGAGACTGGGATCCCCCGGGTAGAGAGTGAGGCAGGAGAACAGGACCCTGAGCTGGAAAAAGTGGTAAAATTAAAGAACAAAGTTGCCTTTATTTAGTGACTTTTACAACCTTAAGACAGCGTAAAGTGCTTCACAGCCAAGTATTTTTGAAGTGCAGTTATTATTATAATGTAGGGAAATGTGACTGCCAACTTGCAAACAGCAAGGTCCCACACACAGCAATGAGATAAATGACCAGATATCCTGTGTTAGTGATGTTGGGTTGAGGAGTAAATATTGGCAGGACACCAGAACTCCCCATCTCTTCATGTTTGCATTTTCACTCTCAATGTGGTCACCGTGTAATAACTGTGCTGCATCCAAGGACATTTTAAGAAGGAAAGACTTACATTTATATAGCATCTTTTACACCATCAAGACATCACAAATCGATTCACAGCCAATTAAGTACTTTTGAAGTGCAGTCATAGTTGATATATAGGAAATGCAGGAACAAATTTTCACATCGCAAGGTCCCACAAACAGCAATGTGATAATGACCAGATAATCTGTTTCAGTGAAGTTGATTGAGCAATAATTATTGGCCAGGAAACAGGGCGGAACTCCCCTGCTTTTCAAATAGTGCCGTAGGATCTTTTACGTCCACCTGAAAGTACTGAACAAGTTAATAAAACATGAGATGGTGTAGTTTAGATGTGGAAAAGATGCTTTCCTCAGGCTGCATCACATTCGAGATCCACCACACTTTGAATGGAGCGGCGGCAGAAAGTGATTCACACCCAGGATTGAATGAATTACTGGTTCTCAATTATGCAATCTATGAGGAAATACCGAGCAGAGGCCAAGCCTTAGGAAAGGAGTGGGAATCACCAAGGGTCACAATCTTACAGCTTCCAGCTGCCTATTATTGAGAAGTGGGGTAAGTGCACAGCTCAGGGAGACTTCAGAAGGAAAAAAAGAGAAAAATGAAATAATGAACACAAAGGACATCTCTCATCTTTTTTTCTCAGAGAAATAAATGTGAAACTCAAATTCGGAAAGTTCATGAATTTGTGTATTTTATTTTAATCTACAAAATTAGAAACATAGAAACATAGAAAATTGGTGCAGGAGTAGGCCATTCGGCCCTTCGAGCCTGCACCGCCATTCAATGAGTTCATGGCTGAACATGCAACTTCAGTACCCCATTCCTGCTTTCTCGTCATACCCCTTGATCCCCCTAGTAGTAAGCACTACATCTAACTCCTTTTTGAATATATTTAGTGAATTGGCCTCAACAACTTTCTGTGGTAGAGAATTCCACAGGTTCACCACTCTCTGGGTGGAGAAGTTTCTCCTCATCTTGGTCCTAAATGGCTTACCCCTTATCCTTAGACTGTGACCCCTGGTTCTGGACTTCCCCAACATTGGGAACATTCTTCCTGCATCTAACCTGTCTAAACCCGTCAGAATTTTAAACGTTTCTATGAGATCCCCTCTCATTCTTCTGAACACCAGTGAATACAAGCCCAGTTGATCCAGTCTTTCTTGATATGTCAGTCCCGCCATCCCGGGAATCAGTCTGGTGAACCTTCGCTGCACTCCCTCAATAGCAAGAATGTCCTTCCTCAAGTTAGGAGACCAAAACTGTACACAATACTCCAGGTGTGGCCTCACCAAGGCCCTGTACAACTGTAACAACACCTCCCTGCCCCTGTACTCAAATCCCCTCGCTATGAAGGCCAATATGCCACTTGCTTTCTTAACCGCCTGCTGTACCTGCATGCCAACCTTCAATTAGTCAATGTGCTATCTTCCCCTCAGTTCTTTCTCTAACCCATTAAACTATTTTGGTTATTTGGAAATACAGGTCAGTCCTGGTAGGATAGCACTGGATGACTTGCCACCAATGTTGCTCCATATCTGACCAAAGACGTGTGAACTTTGGGCAGGCCAAAATAAAGTGTTAGGTTTTCTTCCCTATTGGTGGTTGAAAGTTGCAGGGTGCACTATCTTGGGTCCTGCTGAGAACTCATCACTATCCAAGGCTTCAATTGTCACACAGCATTACCTATATCGAGGGATATTTGCTCTGGCCATTATGTAGTGACATTCTAAATATATTCTTTTATTTATGCAATTAGGTTAATTATAATCATTTTGAAGATCAGGTATGCTCTCAGTGTGTTCGGCTCTCTTATCTTGTCTGAGAAAGGATGAACAGTTATGTTATTATTCTCTCGCTGAGCGTTCCACCCAGAATATAGGAAAATGGGGTCAATTTTCATTAGCTTACTTAGCGTTAACGGAAATGTAACGACCTCAAAATGAGGTTGGTAACTTTACCATTAACACCAGCGATACAGTCAGCTACATTTAAAAGGAGCCTACCACCAAAACAGCTGTCCGAATTGCTATTTTAGATCAGAACCGTTCGGAGTCTGCGCCTGCACATTCTGATCAGTTCCACAGGCAATGGAACCGAAGAGGCCTGGCAAAGGTAAGAACCGAATTATTTTTGTGGACCTCGGAGGAGCAGCAGTGCTCCACTGAGGCCCACAAAAATATTCTTGACCGCTGCCACCCCACGACCCCCACCCTCTGCAATCACGACTGACCCCTCCCCTCCCCAGCTGGTGGCTGCCCCAGCCCGATCTTGACGTTTCAATCCGGCGAGCTGCATCGAGATGTCTGTTCGGCGCCCCACTGCTCATCTGCCAATGCAAATGCTGTTAAGTTTTGTGGTCCTTATTGTTCTAACTCGGTTGCCTTTCTTGTTCTGGAACCCTGTATGTGATAATGCATTTGGCATTGTGCCCACCTTAAAGGCAGCATCAGATAGCATCGCTGATGTGTTAGATTAGCAGCAGTTCTATCACCAGTGTGAAAGAGCCATAGCACGAGGCAGTCACTTTTGAAATGTTCTGTTATTGTATGAGTGTATGGATGCTGATGGAGGCCTGAGCCAATCATTGAATCCTAGAACAATATTTTCTGCTACTAATCATTAATGTTATTTTACATGCAAAAATTGTTCTTTTGGATTTTTACACATGAGACATTGACTCAATGGCTGGTAAAATGACCAGTGTATACCCACAGCACAGAAAGGTATAGCTGGCAATGATTCCAGGACATAAATCTGACGGAGCTGCTTGATACTGTCATGAAAATCTAATAGTTTAGAACTATCATTTGAAGCCTGAAATGAGGCTGCAGCTTTAAAATCACCATTGCACATTTTCTATCTTTATGCCAAGTATATAAATTGATGGGATGGGTTTATTTAATGTTGGGTCTGGTTTTTTTTTTGCTGACTCAAATTTTAGTGCAAACATTGATTAGCAGAGCACTCTATTGGGGTAATTTTAACTTTTTGACTATAGTGTAAGCGGGGTGTTATCCGATTGGATGTCTGTTATACCCTTCTTCTGATTTTTATTCCAATGGAAGCTAAAAGTTTACACAGTTGCTGAAAGTTAAAATTTCCCCCATTCTACAGCATTAACATGATCACCAGAAATGACAAAAATTATATTTCCAGGTGATTATCAGAAAATAATGTCAGTACATGTAATTAGTTGCTATTCTCATGCTGAGCTTTGTAGAGCTGGTCAAATGTAAGTGTGCACCTTATAAATAGTTCTGAAAAATGGTTTTGTTTTCGAATAGTAATCAAAGAGTCACCATCTTCATTACTGTTTTTTTTCTCGTATTGCAATGCTGTACATTGCATTGGAACACATTATTGCTTCACATGTGTGTACTATCACACTGACAAAAATAATCCACAGCTCTTCTTTCCTCCTAAACTAGAAAAAAGGTTTACAAAGCATTCCTCCCCCCCCCCCCCCATCCTCCCCAGGGGTGGGCAGGACCCTTGCCATCCACTGACCCAACCAAACCCCAAGGACTGCTGTCATGTTATCCTGACCCTTAAATTGTGTGTAGTTTTCAACGTGTGATCCTTAAATATATTTTCAATCACCTTAAATATATGTATTTTTAAAAGATACCAATCATCTTAAATATATTTTCCTGTGCACACCACAAGACAAAACTGCCCAATGACTTTACATTATGGGCCTGAATTCAAGCTCTCCATGGGCGCATACGAGGTGTGCATGCGCCCGTTGTGTCCCCACAAGTTCCGGGTTGAGGCAGGCGATGCGCATGCGCCTAAACCCGGAACTTGCGATCTGTCAAGAATTCTCTTGGCAGATCGCATACCTCCAAAACTAAAGGGCCTCTGTGGGTGGAGAGTTGGGTTATTTGCCCAACTCCTGCCCAGCAAATGTCCTTCAAATTCTTACGACTGGATAAAAGCGGGTGTAAGGCCTGCTTTTATCAGCATAAGAATTTTAAAGCACAGAATAATACATGTTTTTCAATAATTTAAACATTTAAATGAAGTAAGTTTATTTGTAGATCCTTTAAAATACGTAAATTTACATTTTTTTAAATTACATTTTTGTTTTAAATAATTAATTAAATTCCATTTTGATCAATTTTAAATATGTGATTTTTTAAATTTATCTTAAGTGCTTGTGTGTTTTTGGCGGTATTCCCTTTCATAATTATGGTGATACAGAATTATCATAAGTATGAATGGGAATAGCCCTGCTCTGATAGGTTGGGCCGGCTCACGTGATCCCAGTGATGCATACAAAGCACGTACGCTGCTGGGATCCATGTGCCTCTATGCAGACTTTCGTTTAGAGGCCCAGGACCAGAAATCTCCGAAACTCCAGGAGCAACAGATACTTTCGTAGAAATATTTGCGGTCGGAGGCATCTGGCCGCAGGAAGCCTCCCACTCCAAATTCTGGGCCATTAGATATGTGTTCCCTTTTCTGTAATAATATAAAGTAAAAACATTTTTGTGAAGACGTTGCGATTTATTACAATATAAAATGTGCCAAAATGACCAGACACAATCTGGATACTTCATTGCATTGCTTGACCAGATGAAACCAAGCAACAGAAAACAAATGAATACATAAAGAAGAACAGGGCTGAAGTAAAGTCTATTGGTCTCTTTATGTATTGTACATTTTTCCCACAGAAAGTTTAACATTATTATTGCATGCATTAGGACTATTATAGATATTCAGAATTTGAAAAGGTTTGAAACTGACATGCTAGATGATCACAACTTCAGAATATAAGCAGAATAATAATCCTCTAGTAGTTGGAACTCTGAAATTGTATTTGTTAATAGCTGTGCAAATATCCCTTAATTGGCTTGCTATACATTCTTGTGAGGTTATATAATTTTAAATGCTATATTCCTTTACAGTATAGAAATGTGAAAATTCTATATATAAAAGCATAATAAATCAAATGTAAAGAAATCAAAACATAGTTCTAAATAATGTTTTGGTGAATTTCTGTATACATCAATGGCCCAGTACTAGTATCTAGCACTTCACTGCTCACCCCCAGACACTGCTTCTTAACCCCAACAACAGAAGAGCACCCTTGTTGCACAAGAGTGATTTTCTACACTTCCCACACCATTTTTATGGCCTCTATGAATGAGGTTGCCAATTTAATGCCATATTGTGTCAAATTAGGGATGGTGTTATGCTGTGGTCCATACCCATTAGGATCTACATTATAATTGCCCAAAAGACTATTTCCACATACAACCAGCAGGGAGAAAAGAATTTTGTCCCATTAATCTGGGTCAAATTTTAACCTTGAACTCAGAGCTATAGGTCAATATCTAATCCACTGCATAACCCCGGCACTCCAATTATAGACGCTTAAGTCACATTGATACTAGAGTCTGAAGTGACTCCAGTAAAATTTAGTCAGAATCTTGTTAGCATAAAGTACTCTGGTAATTGGTAAGTGTAATGAAGGGTGTCACCAAGAAGGCAGCTAATTTCAATGTATTAATATCTGTGTTGCCAATCATAGAACCATAGAATCAAGCAGCACTGAAGGAGGCCATTCAGTCCATCATGCCCATACCGGCTCTTTGAAAGCTATCCAATTAGTCGTACAGCCCTGTAAATGTTTCATTTTGAAGTATATAGCAAATTCCCTTTTGAAAGTTACTATTGAACGTGATTTCACCATCGTTTCAGGCAGTGCATTCCTGATCATAACAATTTGCTGCGTAAAAAAAATGTTTCCTCATGTCGCCTCTAGTTCAGTCAGTACTAGCATGTGGAGGATATGAAGATTCTGGATTAAGACCTGCATAAAATTTACACAGTTGCACGTTTAGAGTCTGCAGAGGTCTTTTCTATGGTGGTGTAACAAAGAAGTGAGCAATTTGGTATTTGTGGTGCAGTGGCAGTTTTACTCCAGGTTCGGAACCCCTTTGGATTCATTTTGGCACACATTTTTAGTGTAAATGAGACATTACATTCTCAGCTTGAGGCAGCACAAACCAACGTAGTGATCAGCTCGCAAATGTGTAAAAGATTATGAACCAACATTGTGCTATGTCAGTGAATATGAGAGACTGTTTTAATCCACTGCTTGAAACTGTGAATAACGAAATATGGAGAATCTTCAGGACTTCAGGCTTGCCCTTTGTCTGTGTTTAACTCTTTGAAGATTGAAGGATTTTTATAATGACTATGTAAAATTAATCTGTTTTCCAGTCATCATGAATATTATAAAACCCAGACTATATGAAATATGCACCAATCAAACGATACTAAGAAGAGGAAAATGAAATGTATGTTTTTTTTTGATATATGCTTCACTAATGGGTTTTTAGCCTTCCCAGGATGAATACAAGTAAGAAGACAATCCATGCAGGCTTTTAATTTTTACACTTAGTCCTTATTAAATAATATTTCATATAATTGTCAACTTGCAAAATAGTATCAAGGTTTTACCAAAAAATGAAGCAAAATGAATTTGTCTGCAATTTAAAAGGGCAATTTTCACCCATTTCATCTTTTATTAATTTAATTTTACATACTCTAATTATCAGTGGAAATTCATCAATTTTAAGGAAAAATCAACTCCGAAAATTGTACGGAAAAATGTTGAAAGGACCAATGAAACACTTTTAGATGCAAAAAATGTGTCATGATATTATCTGTATGCACCATTTTTTTTCTTATAGATTGAAAATTATCACCTTCGTTCGTTTTTCTTTATATGGACATTGCTTCAGAATGGAATGCCTGCCGACACTATGCATATCAGATCAGCCTACTACGACTTCTTTGCACTATATTATTTGGCAATCATAAATTTGTAATTTGCATGAAATTGCTTAATTAAAATACAGTCACTAGGGGTATTAATTTCTCTGGCAGTTGAGATGAACCAAATGCAGACTACAGAACGTGTAAGATCCTGTCAAATGTAGCTGTAAAATAGTGAAAAATGTTCTCTTCGCTTCTTGCGTATGCCAGGGAAAGATTTCCTTTTTTAAATTGAAGCAGAAATGCAAACACTTAATTGTAAATGCCTTGCAAAAGGTAGTATTTTGAATATTGGGTACAAATAGAAATCCTTGATGAAGCATGAAATAAAGATAGATTTGAATTTTCCATCTTCACGTTTGAATATCTCTGCACCCTGCATTTCTTACCCTTTTGTCTTAAATATCAAAGGGGCAGCATACGTGTTAACATTTTAATAATTTCAAAAGCTACAAAAGAATGGGACAATGAAAAGGCTGAATGTACTGAAGTGGCACACATCAAATGAAAGAGTATTTTTCACGGTGCTGCTTAGGACTATTTTGACTGGATTCAGAACCCTTGTACCATTCACAAGCTACAAAGACACTCACAGTGATGTGGAGTCAAGGCCTAATTAAAATCCTTTAACAGATTGAAAGTCCAAGGATTGACACACATTCAAGAACTACAGTTCAAACGGGCTTGTAGCTGGCAGAATCAAACGGCTGGAAAGTGTGGCTTTGCTGCCCTCAACAGCTTTCCAGTGTAAGCACGCTACCCAATTTGTGAGGGAGCTAATTGGCTCTTTGATGTCTCAGGCTAGGTGTGGGAAAAGGATATGAAGCCCTTTTGCTACAGATTCACTGTTTATTTTAAAAAAACCTTTGGCTGTCTTTTTTCTTGCCTTGTCACCTTGCTGTTATCGTATATCACCGCTCTTCTCTGGGTCACAATTTTTGGACTAATTTTCACTTGCTAATTTCCCAGCAGAAAAGTGGGAGTGTTACGGTTCCCTGCTGCCACTGCTGATCAAATGGAACAACAAGGGCAATGCCTGCTAATATGGGAAGCTATTTAGTGGCACACTGCCTTTTGAAATGATGATGATAATGGATTCAGTCTGCTCATTAATGGAGCCGGAGTGCTCATTAGAGTGAACAAACAAGCCAGGTTGTCAGCACTGAAAATGCCAAATGCTTGTTTCCACTTTATCTGAGGAGTCTAGAGACAGTGATTTTACCATTTATTTCCCCTTTCTGTGCTTGACCCTTTAGCTCCCTGCATCAAAGTCCCTCATATGGTGTAGACTGTAAATTTGTACCATCTTTGTGGCTTGTCACTGATTCAAGGTCACATGTAACGAAGGACTGGTTTCTGTATAGTGCAACTATACTAGGGCTTTAAACCGATCTGCCCAAAACCGATGATCTCGGGAAAAATAAAGTGGGTGTGCCATGGCAATTAATTGTGAACCCTTCACAGATATTGTCTGAATCTTTGGCATCCAATTTAGTTAGTTTATAAACCCGGTGCTACATTATAAGTGAGAAAGTTTAGGACTACTAAATTTTTGCTACAAACCTGACAGATTCTCCATGGTGGTCCTGACTTCTGCACTTGTTGGTCATTCATATGCACTGTCAGTTAAATAGCACATGCCTGTTGGGATGCATTGAGTTATGAACATTAACTCATCCATCTGCATGGGCGTGAGTGAGCTGTGTTACATATGGTTAATTTTCTGCAATTCTCTGCTTTGTGATTTTTTTTATGCACCAGATGTTCAGTGGATTTTTTTTTAAGTATCAGTTGCTTCTTGTTTTTTTAACGATGCCTTGTGTTACATAGAGGAGGCATGTAACACTAGACACCATCAGGAGGTTGGTGGCTTAAAACCATTAATGCTGTGATCTAGCAGAAGTTTGTGTTATGGGAACCTAATTCTGCATTTATAGGTGTATTTACAAAATGAAAGTTGGAATATGTAAAGGAGTAACAGGGAAGGAGAACAGCTCCGATAAAAGCAACACAATGAAGACAGTGAGACAGAGACATGTAGGTGTAAAAGAAGAGCAAACAAGGATCAAGACATGAAATGTCCACGAGGAAAGCGAATAACTGCTGTCAAGGAAGCACAATAATTCCAGCAAATGGCAGATAGGACCATAAACTATTGATCATAAAGCACTACTGGTAAAAATGTGTGGAAAACACATATTTGCCTGAAACAGTAAGAGCCCAAAAATACCACTCCCTGTCCACCTTATAGTGTAACACTCAGGATGTGTTACTGTTTTTACACTTAAAAGAAGGAAAAATAAAAACATAATATGGTTTCCATATGTTTATTATGTACATATAAACATCACTGTGTTATATTGTACCATGTCAGATCATTTACAGGCCAAGTGTCAAAGAAATGGAACAGCATTGTTGTGGCCAACATATTTATTCAATATGCATGCAGTTATTTCCAAGTAAATCCATCTGGTTTCAATACTAATGATCATGGGTTTGGAATAAATAATATTTAAAATTAGCTGCTATATTTCTGGTTACTTGACCTCATTAATATCATCACACTGTGCCTGTGGAGCTGTACACTGCATAGTACTCCCTGATCACAAGACCAGAGATATGAGAACTGTATATTGAATAAAGTATGCTGATGTAACCCTTTAAAAATTCAGGAAACAATTTAAAAAGATGCAGAAATGTCCCACTGTATACTCTTATTACAAAATCTGTTCTTTTTTTACTGATTGCATTTCGCACTCACCAAAGTCTAGATGTTGCACACTATACGGTAATCAGTTTTAATATTGTGTATACAGTATTTTGATTTGATTTGAATTCGCATTTAAAGAGGTTTATTTGTATGTCTTGAATATTTTATTGTTTTCTTTCTTTGTAGAATTACTTTTTAAAAATTAAATGTGACAAATATTAACCCTTTTGAGATTGTAATACTACCTCAAGGATGATAGGTAGACACTTGATCCAGTTCATTGTGATAGTTCCATCCATGCAAAAGGCAGAGTGTGTGATGCTGGATATTCACTGGCAGTTCTTTGCAGTGAAGTGGATGGCACTCACAACCAGACAAGTAGTTTTCCATATGTGACCTATTGAAATGGACAAGTACCTGTTGATGAATTCCCAGAACCTGGTTTTTAAAAAAAATGAAGGTCCTATTTTTCTTACGCAAACACTTAACAAGAGTCCAAAGTACATAAAATATTCAAAATTATGTACACCTGTGGTTTAAAAAAAAAGCTGTTTGTCATAGCTTCAATACTCATGTGGCTGACAAAATATAGTCGCATTCTGTTAGGCATATATTGGAGCTTCTCTATTATTTTGTGATCTGTGTGTTCTGAATTTTCATTCAAATAAATCAGTATGGAAATCAATATTACAGAAAGCCAATAGTCAAATTATTAATACAAGGGGTATGTTTTGAAAAAATATTGCACTGTGCAATATTAACAGTATATCCTATATGCTGAAAGCTCCAAATTCCATATTTGTAGAAATATAACTTTGTATCTGCATGATATAAGGTACACTTGTGTACAGCCTTTACTATATAGGAAGTGATCTTTGAAATTGTTTTGTGTGTTGAATGCTAAGAGGATGTTCTTTCAGTAACCGATCCTTCTGTTCATAGCCCCACAGTTTGAAGACTCGCTGTTCCTGGTATTAATTATCTTTTGTTTGCCCTTGATAATCCTGAGGTCGGTATGTAGTTAATGAAGGCAGCAGAATCATCTCATGGTAAAAATGCTGGCATGGTAATTACTGCATCCCGACATGTGAAAAAAAGGAATGTTTCACACGTTAAAAAGAGACACACTTGGCAGAATACCTATATGAATAGAATAAATTATAGATATTGCGGCAGTACAATTTATTAAATACACCTCAGTAGTTAGGAAAAATACATGAAACATTCTGTAGCTTGCATAATAAAAAGTTTGAGATTGAAGTGTAGGAAAAAAAGGACATTGGTTAGAAAGTCTTAAATGCTTACAGCAGCATTTTACAGTTTCGCACGTAACACAATTTTTGTCTATATCCAGAGATCGCTGTTAATAAGGGAATCGCTCATCTCTTCTGTGCTTTAATTTTCCTTTCTGCTATTTCAGTGTATTGTCTGCTTTGAGAATGCAATCTTGTGTGGTCATAAGGACCAAATGATTATATAATCTTTCTATTGATGAAGCTGTTGAATAATAATTTGAACACTATGATGGCATTTTGCATCAAAATAATATAAAAATACAGATTTTTTTTTACTTTAAAAAGAAATGTGTGAATGAAGAATAGGATTTGTGGATCTGCACTTTCTAAAAATTAGAACGCAAAATATGTTTTTAAGGACAAAATTGTTCAATAGATGAATTTGCCAATCTACTGATGTTTCCATATTTTACCATCCTTTAGTGAGGCTCAGATGGATTGTGCTAAATTGTCCAAATTAATGTAAATAATGAAAATTTGAGTAATGGTAAGTTGTAAAGTTTTGATTGACTAGTGAAACATACTGAATCATTTTGAGACCAAAAATAAATCTAATCTCTAAATCAGTTGACTACATTTGTTTATATTCCTTTAAAATCAAGGTTAATGTTGGATGATTGCTAGATATAATTGACTTCACAGCCCCAGCAACCTTTCAGAGGGTGTTGTGCTTTGAGATGCATTAAACTGAACAGCTTTTTGAGCCATTTGTACTCAGATGTGATCTTGAGCAGAACAATATAGGTGCAGTTTGCTACCTTGTACATCTGCTGTTTTTCAGTCAGCAGTTCCAAAGAGAGGGCCAGAGAGCAGTATTACTGACTATCCACATTGTCAAAAATATCTTAGCGTTTTAAGGGGGGAAAAAATTATTAAAACAGGCAATCGATTTAATGCAGTTGTAACAGCTCTCTTTAGCAGAATTTAATATTTTTAGCCAGTCAATCAAAACTTTGTTACTTTGTTTACACAAATATGGATTTTAAAATGTATATATATAATTGTCCTGGAACAATAAAATGCCATTTATTAATAAAATCACATCTAAGTGGTTTAAATTCAAGCTGCTCTCACATAGCTGCAGATAATCCTATTAAGAAAAATCTGTCTGATGGTTTCAATTTTTCCTGCTGCTACACAACATCTGAGATTAAAGACTACCCTCTATTTTGGAAATGGGAATCCAGCACTGCATGAGAAATTCCAGCATTGGAGCTTAATCTAGCACTACCTCAGAAATCTATCATATTATTCTCGTTATGCCTCAGCTATTTCAAATAAAAAATTGTGGGGGTGAAATTGGACTTCAGGGTAGTGCCAAATGGACGATAGCGAATCGGCAGCCGGTTTTACATTCCCACCCGCACCGCCTGATTTTATTTTATTTTCTATGGAAAAGGAAACCAGACGGGATTAAAGCGGGCTGCCAATTCGCTATCGCCCGCTTTGCGCCACTGTGAAAGTCGAATTTCACCTCTAAAGTTTCCTCTCTGAATTTGGGATGTTCTTTTGTTCTTGAAATTGTAAAACTACAACAGATTTTATAGCAGCAAAAAGGAAATCATGGTTGTGGATGTCATAAATACTGCAAAGTGTATTGGAAATGTATATTGCATGTCATCATACTGTAACAATTTTTTGAGAATAGCTTCCTGTGCAGTTTTTTGGCTGTAAGCGCTTTTCACTGCAAAAATATATTTTTTAGTCTCAAATAAGATTTGAAAAAAACAATAGATACAGTGGTTATACACTGCCAACATTGCAGTTATTTCACCATAATATTCACATACATAAACCTAGAGAAAAACAGCTTTCTCGTGGAAGAAAGTTTTGCCAATTTATTTTTTAAAACGAATAAGCCAATAATATTTAGGCGGGTGAAGATACTATGGGACAGATAAATTCCTTCCTCTAAAACATCCTATGAGGAACATACCAGCACATGCTGTTGGAATACAGAAATGCAACTATTATTTGTTAACATATCCTCTTGCTTGAAATGTTTAACCCTTTCACCTAAATATAATGATTAACAAAATGCCTTTGGGATGCCATTAACCTATATGTATGTTTTCACAAGGTCCTATATTGTGCAAACATCAAATAGCCCCTGCTCATTAGCATTCTATGAATGTATTTGCCAGCAGAACATACATAGCAAATGTAATTCAAAAATGCCTTATAAAGACTATGGTCAGATCAGGTGAAAAATAAGTATAAATTTTCAGTTTATTCAGAGAATATTGTACATAATAACATAATTCCAGACTTTCTTCTCATAATCATCGTTAGACATTTACAGAACATTTTTCGGATAGGCCACCTGGCTGACAAAGTCTGCATTCTCAAAAGCGCAAAAGGAATTCAGTATTCATTAAATTAAGTAGTCAACCAGCAAGCTCAAGTAAAGTTCAAACAAAACAAGTCACCAACCAGTACTTAGTGCTGGACTGAGAGATTCCCAGTTAACACAATGTCCTGGAGTATGGATCAGTATGTCCTGAAGTTTAGAGGCACGTTTTGCTTGTTTCTTTATAATCAATTGCATTTACTCTTCCTGTCCATTAATTGTGGAATTGGGAGGAATGTTTCCCCTATTTATAATGTGCTCTTTCAAAATGTTCATGTTTTATTTAGGCTCTACTTACATAAGTAGCGCGTGATAAATCCAGACTAATACATGGCCAGGAGTGTGATCTGAACTTCTGTTTCACGAGTGGTAAGACTAATTCCCGAGTGCTGCAGGCAAAGCTGAAATCACAATCCCTCTGCACGACTGGGAAAAATCACAATGCATCTTCTGACTGTGTATGCTTATTCTATTACAAATGTGTGATTTTTTTTTTTAATTGATGAATCCACAGGAGTCTCACATTCAAAAAAATGCCCAGTAGGAAACTAGCATAGGAGTATATCAAGACCACTATGGATTGATATTTCCACTGGACTGAAAATATCATTTCATATTTTTCTGATATCAACACAAAGCACGCAAATTCATACATTTTTATGACCTGCATTTTTAGGCTGTCTCAATGTCCCCTTCCCCACTGCTTCCATCCAATCCTGATATAACTGTGTTTCAATGGCTAGTGCCTGTGGCCCAGTTTACAAAGTAAGTTTTTTTGTGTATAACAGTAGTGCTTGTGAGCTGCCTTTTCCTCTCCTATCCTTTGGACCCATCTCCCCATCTAACACCTCAGGACTCTTGCATTTTGTACTGGTGTTCAAACCTGAAATAGACAATTTGCAAACATTCAAAAAAAATCTGTGATATACAGTATGTAGTGCCAAAGCATGGAAGAAGTAGAACTAATACACAAGCTCTGAGGAGATACTAAAGCATAAGTTGTTCACCAGAAGTGACTTTAATTACTTAAAAATTGAACATTTTGCCACACTAGCAGAAACCAAACAGTGTGCTGGAAACTGAAATGGAAACTCAATGATAAAAGGTAAAATCACAGATATTTGAAAGCAGGAAATGGCCCAATTTTCAGCTGTAACACACATGTCAGCAGTCTGTTATTTAACATGAGTGACAAGAACACATGTGCTCGGTTCAGATTTCTCCCCTTTATTGTAACAACAGAAAATACATTGTGAACAGAGACAGACAGCAAATAATTCACTGAAACTACAGCCATGGTGCACAGATCAATGAACACTAATCTACCATTTGTTGTTTAATCAGACGTCTAATTTTTCAAACTGTAATCCAATCTTGTTTCATTTTCAAGGATTATTATAGAGCGGATATATTTTTAATGGCAATTTATCGGAAAACAGACAGTGTTCAGGCTGACTCAGAAAAATGTGACTTACTGCAGCTTAGATCCCATTTGATACTTTGGTGAGTGTTGCATTTAGAGTGCATTGACAACGATAGAGATTTACATCAGTTCATGAAATGTTGTCTTCCACAGACAAAGAGGAGCAAAACTAAGATCACTGAAGAAACAAGGAGGTTTTCTGTTTATTTTTATTCCATAAAGTTTGTGGCCGTTGCCATTGTGGCACCAACTTTCCTTTCCTGCATTTACCATGATTAGACTTGGCACACAAGTTCTAGGCCTATCTGATTACACCGAAAAGGCCAAATATACCTGTAGCGAATGGAAAATAGTCAAACTAGAAAAAGCACGCATCAGATCAAAAACTTACAATTTGGACCATTGCAGACATAACACTGCACGGAAAATGTTGAAGGCATTGAATTCTTTATTTTTCAAATTGAAATAGACATACTATAATATACTGGAATTACATGTCAGCAAAATAGGAAAGTTAGTTAAATACTGACTTGTGGTGGAATGTGCAGTTTGTGAATTTTAACTCCTTCAATTCTGAAGATTTCAGTACTGAAATAAAAATAAAGCTTATTCTGAGGCAATTAAATTAAGGACCTATCTATTATTGCTCATTTGCATTTCTGGTTTTCACTAGTAGAAATTAAATGAAAACTCAAATTTATAGAAATTTATTAAAAAATATTTATTTGTCAGATACTGGATGAAAATTGAGTCTACTTAGAAAACTGATTTGCTTAGAAAGTTAAACGTCCAAAGTTTTCTATTACAAATCAGATACATACACACAATAACATTATTGAATAATCAGAAATATACCCCAAGCAATGGTAAACTAATTCTATATTTGTTTACACCAAAACCAAGTGTACTTTGGAAAATAATTCTCATTAAGGTTCCATTTTAGATTCCATTTGTTTAACATCTTTGTCTAAGAAGAGATTTACTGAAATCTGTAAAGTGTTGCGCTAATAGATGTGTGCAATTGGGCTTGATCATAATTAAGCTACTGTTTGACTGTGATGGAGCCCAAGGGTTGACATGATTTCCAGATAAATAAATATGTCTCCCCTCTTTGTCTCCTCCGCTCCTCCTCTACTTGCTGGGCTACAGTTTCATAAACCTCTAGTACCTTTCCAAATAGACCATTATTCCTTTATAAGCTTTGATATAGCGTATCAACAATCTATTCAACTAAAGGGGGCATCACCATGGGCCCAATTCTGTCCTCACTTGATATGCACAAAGCAGTATACCCAGCAGCGATTGATGGATGCTGACCAGAAGTAAAACAATGGACGATTTCTTCCCCTTTCCAGCACAGTGCTGCTGAGGCTAATTGCAGCGTTGAAACACTGTCCCAGTGAGATCAGCATAGATCAGAACTTGGACCTTGAATCTCCATCACTCATTTACTCACCGAGTAAACTTGGTGAGTGACTGGACGTTTGCGGTAGAGAGGTAACTATTTTGCAATGTATGCATGCTGCAAGTTATTTGTATTGAATAATGCTTAACTGACGAAACTTCCTGAAGATCTTTGGGCTCAATTTTGCCCAAGCCCTTTTTCTGGCATATTGCCAGAGCTCCGCCCATTTTTTTAGACCAGAAATATGGCGGAAATAATTTGCCAAAGTTTCCCCGATCTATAATTCGAATTTGGCGCCACACAGTGTGTCCAATCGCCTCGGGTGGGTGGAGCCTGTTGTCTGCGCCGAAAAGCAATGCTCCACCTTCTGCACATGCGCGGGAAAAAAAATTACGTTTCTGACATTGTTGCAAAGGACGCGCATGCGCAATACAGCTCCAAGTTGGCAATCAACCATTTTCAAAGAGCCAGTTGTGTATGTGAGAAGGAATGCTGTGTGGGAGCATTGGAAAAATCGGAGCTGCAGCAGTACAAGATGCAACGCAGTGCAAGAACCAAGAATTTCTCACAGGGCGAAGTGGAGGCACTGGTTACTGTGATTGAGGCCAGATGGCAGGAGCGGGACACCAGCAGAGGTCACATAAAAGTTCCACCAAAAGAAATGAAGAAATGCTGGAACCAAGTTGCAGAAGATTACTGCGCAATGGTGAGCATCACAAGATCTGGAGGCCAGTATAAAAAGAAGTGGCAAGACCTTGGTCAAATATTCAGTGTAAGTAATATTTTCATTTATTCGATGCAATTGCAATTGTAAATGTGACCAGCTGTATATGTCCCACCCAGCAGAAAGACACCCTCTCTAAAAAGTTATGTTGTCATCTTTGCAGAGGAAAGTGGCACACAACAAATGAGAAAGAACCCAAACAGGAGGAGGCCCGGCAAATCTGCACCCACTGACACCCTTGGAAGACAGGGTTGCTGCTTTGATGGGTCCTGCCTGGAGAAAAGCAACCACCACTGCACAAGTTGGGCCCACACTCGAGGGAGAGGGTAAGTCCTGTAAATTCCACAGTCTGGCTTTGCTAAATGTTAAGTACTGTGTGGGCTAGCTATTCTTTGGCTCCTGGGGATATCTCCATCAGCTACACTTCAGTTGATGTAATGTGCTATTCATTGTGGTCCTTCAAATCAGCCTGCTGCCTGGCTTGTGCTGTGTGAGCCTACTCATGCTACCCACACTGCCCTCTCCTCTGCTGCTAACTATTTGTCTGTGTTCTGTTATATTTTGCAGAAATTGAGGCCGACCCCGACGATGTAGAAGAAAATTCAGACGAGGACCAGCCTGAACAGGATAACATCTTCGAATTCAACCCTCCAGACCAAGAACATGAGGGTGAGGGGGAGGGGGGGGGGAGGGGATGGAGCTGGATGAAGCCCCCACTGTTTTACTGACTTTGGAGGAGGTGCTGCTCATTGCGGTGACAGCCCCTTCCGTGACTACTGGTTTGAGTGCTGGTGGGACATTCATGGCTTCCCACCTTCTGAGTTTTCAGGTCCCAGTGGCGAGGTGCAGCAAGGCACATCCAGGGCCCCACCTTCCGAGGTTGCGGGTCCCAGTGGTGAGGTGCAGTGAGGCACACCCAGGGCCCCACCATCCCAGGCTGCGGGTTGCAGTGGTGAGGTGCAGTGAGGCATACCCAGGGCCCCACCATCCCAGGCTACGGGTTCCAGTGGAGGGGTGCTGTGAGGCAAACCATGGGGAGGAGGGGAAGGAGAACACGACCACGCTCTCCTGAGGTGCAGGATTTAACAGAGGTGATTCAGATGGTATCATTGAGTGACCTTACCCGATCACTCCTGGATGCCATCAGTGAGGTGAGTGAAAAGGTAGCAGGACTGTCGGGAGAAGTAACAGCAATGACACGAGAAATGGGAACCATGTCCGAGACCATCAGTGAGGGAATAGTGACCATGAGGGAGGGAATGTCAGAGGTAGCTGAAGAGCTGTCAGTGACCATCAGGGAGGGAATGTCAGAGGTAGCTGAAGAGCTGTCAGTGACCATCAGGGAGGGAATATCAGAGGTAGCTGAAGAGCTGTCAGTGACCATCAGGGAGGGAATGTCAGAGGTAGCTGAAGAGCTGTCAGTGACCATCAGGGAGGGAATGTCAGAGGTAGCTGAAGAGCTGTCAGTGACCATCAGGAAGGGAATGTCAGAGGTAGTGCAAACCACGTCACTGAACATGAGGGAGAGATTGTTGCAGGTAGTTGAGACAGTCTTGCTCAACATAAGGGAGGGAATGTTGCAGGTCGTTGAGACACTCAGGGTGCATGAGGGATGGCATGTTGGAGTTAGCTACTGCAATAAAGGAACACGCCCAGACCCTGTGCCCATTGACAGAATCAACTGCTACTCGCACTCCAATTCCCACACCAGCCTCTGAAGAGCTCAAAGCCGGGCCCTGCAACTTGCCGCCTGGACCCTCTAATATGGCGCCTGCCGCTGAGGCTCCCCCCCCCCGCCCCTTAACAGGTGCGCACTATCTGAGATCTTAGAAAGAATAAGCTTGGTACCAAGCCCAGAAACACTGCACCACTGCCTGCGAGCAGGGGTGGTGGAGTCACCAAGAACAAGCATGGCAGGCGGTCTTAGAATAAGGTGGAGGAGAGATGGGTGCAGCCTTTCTTTGCTGCTGTTGTTGTTGTTGTTGTTATTATTGTTGTTGTTACTGTTGCAGCTCAGGGAACAAGGTGGAGGTTACACCTTCTGGAAAGGGAAACCAGAGGCAGACTGTCGCCTCCATGGAGTCGGCTTTGCCATCAAAAACGAGCTGGTCGACCGCCTCAAAGATTCCTCTTGCGGGGCTAACAAACGCCTCATGATGCTTCGACTCACCCTATCCCAGAACCAGTGCTCCACAGTAATCAGTGCTTACGCCCCAACACTCGATGCGACAGATGAGGCCAAAGAGGGTTTTTATTCCAACCTCGAAAAATCCCTGACCTGCATCCCCGCGGGCGACAAACTGATCCTCCTCGGCGACTTCAACGCCAGGGTCGGCAAGGACACAGACCTCTGGGGAGGCGTGATTGGCAGAGAGGGGGTAGGGAAGGCTAACTCCAGCAGTACCCTACTCCTGACAAAATGTCTAGAACATGAACTCCTCATCACCAACACCTTGTTCAGCCAGAGGGACAAATACAAGGCATTGTGGCAACACCCTCGCTCCAAACACTGGCACCTGCTTGACTAATTCATCGTCTGAGCCAGGGATCGCAAGGATGTGCGCATCACATGTGCCACGACAGGAGCTGATGACTGCTGGATGGACCACCGTATAATGCGATCCATCATTGACATCAACATAGCCCCAAAGCGAAGGGGGCAGCAGAAGCAGTGTCGCAAAAAAGTCAATGCCGGGACACTTAAGGACCCAGCTAAGGGAGCCCTTTACATTCAGCGCCTCACAACTAACCTGGCGTGCCTTGATGACCCCGAGATGCAGAATGTCCACAGCGCTTGGTCTGCCCTCCAGGCCTCCATAACCAGTGTCTGCAAGGAGACGCTCGGTCACTCAACCAGGAAACACCAGGACTGGTTTGATGAAAATGATGAGGAGATCCAAGAGCTAATAGATCGCAAGTGCAGGGCATTTCTGGGCCCTAAACAGCAATCCAACTCAGGAGCAGCAAAGCAGCATTACATACGGCTAAAAGCTAAGGTCCAACAAAAAACCCGGGACCTAAAGAACATGTGGTGGATGGAGAAAGCACAGGAGATACCGCAGCTGACCGACAGCCATGATGTGCGAGGATTCTTCACCGCAGTCAAGGCTACATACGGACTAAACTCCCAAGGCCCCACCCCATTGCTGGCCAAGAACGGAGAAACACTCATCAAGGACACCGAGGCAGTCAGGGCTCGCTGGAAGGATCACTTCGAAGATCTCCTCAATTGAGACTCTGCCTTTGACTCGAGTGTTCTTGACTCCATTCCGCAGCATGCTACCCGCCACCACCTCAGTGAGACCCCAACACTGCACGAGGTAGAAAAGGCCATAAGACAGATAAAAAACAACAAGGCTACGGGAGCAGATAGAATCCCTGCTGGGGCACTGAAGTATGGCGGAGAGGCACTACTGGTGCGAATACACGACCTCATCTCTCTCATCTGGAGGGAGGAGAGCATGCCGGGAGATCTTAGAGATGCAGTGATCGTGACCATCTTTAAAAAAGGGGACAAGTCCGACTGCGGCAACTACAGCGGAATCTCCCTGCTATCAACCACTGGGAAAGTCGTCGCTAGAATCCTCCTCAACCGTCTTCTTCCCGTGGCCGAGGAGCTCCTCCCGGAGTCACAGCGCGGATTTCGTCCCCTCCACGGCACAATGGACATGATTTTTGCAGCGTGACAGCTGCAGCAAAAAATGCAGGGAACAGTGCCAGCCCTTATACATGGCCTTCTTCGACCTTACAAAGGCCTTTGACACTGTCAACCGCGAGGGTCTATGGAGCATCCTCCTCCATTTCGGATGCCCCCAAAAGTATGTCACCATCCTCCGCCTGCTCCGTGGCAACATGAAGCCGTGATCCTTACCAACGGATCCATCACAGACCCAATTCACGTCTGGACCGGGATCAAGCAAGGCTGTGTCATTGCCCCAACCCTCTTCTCAATCTTCCTCACTGCCATGCTCCACCTCACAGTTGATAAGCTCCCCGTTGGAGTGGACTTAAACTACAGAACCAGTGGGAAGCTGTTCAACCTTCGCCGTCTCCAGGCCAGGTCCAAGACCACTCCAACCTCTGTCGCCGAGCTACAGTACGCGGACAACGCCTGTGTCTGTGCACACACAGAGGCTGAACTCCAGGACATAGTCGACGTAATTACTGAGGCGTATGAAAGCATGGGCCTTACGCTAAACATTAATAAGACAAAGGTCCTCCACCAGCCTGTCCTCACTGCACAGCACTGCCTCCAGACATCAAGATCCACGGCATGGCTCTGCACAATGTGGACCACTTCCCCTATCTCGGGAACCTCCTATCATCAAGAGCAGGCATTGACGACGAGATCCAACACTGCCTCCGGTGCACCAGTGCAGCCTTCAGCCGCCTGAGGAAAAGAGTGTTTGAAGACCAGTCCCTCAAAACTGTCACCAAGCTTATGGTCTACAGGGCCGTAGTAATACCCACCCTCCTGTATGGCTCAGAGACGTGAACCATGTACAGTAGACACCTCAAGTCACTGGAGAAATACCACCAGCGATGTCTCCGCAAGATCCTGCAAATCCTCTGGGAGGATGAACGCACAAACATTAGTGTCCTTGTCCAGGCCAACATCCCCTGCAGTGCATTGAAGCACTGACCACACTTGATCAGCTCCGATGGGTAGGTCACATAGTTCGCATGCCAGACACGAGACTCCCAAAGCAAGTGCTCTACTCGGAACTCGTCCACTGCAAATGAGCCAAAGGCAGGCAGAGGAAACGTTACAAGGACACCCTCAAAGCCTCCCTGATAAAGTGTGACATCCCCACTGACACCTGGGAGTCCCTGGCCTTAGACCGCCCTAAGTGGAGGAAGTGCATTTGGGAGGGCGCTGAGCTCCTCAAGTATCGTCGCCGAGAGCATGCAGAAATCAAGCACAGGCAGCGGAAGGAGCGTGCGGCAAACCAGGCTCCCTGCCCGCCCTTTCTCCCAACGACTATCTGTCCCACCTGTGACAGAGACTGTGGTTCTCGTATTGGACTGTACAGCCACCAATGAACTCATGCTAAGAGTGGAAGCAAGTCTTCCTCGATTCCAAAGGACGGCCTATGATGATGATTGATGACTGTTCTCAAGTTAAAAGTTTTATTGTATGTTATGTAAATTTACAAGTTTTAAAGTTTGTAAGTGATCTTAAAATTTTTAAGTGATTTTAAAGAGTGATCTTAAAGTAAACTTTGATACAAGAATAATTTTATTAAAGTTAAGTTAAGTACAAAAAGAACTGTTTGTTAAACTTTTGAATAAAATATATTTTACATTAAAACTTAATCATTTCCATTATTTGTTCCATTCTTAACACAACTTTTGGAACTGAAGAAGAATCATTTCCATTATTTGTTTGATTATTAAAACAACTTTTGAAGCAAACAAGAATAATTTCCTTCATTTGTTCTGTAAAAAAACACAACACAACATTATGGAACAGCTCCAAACAGTAAACATGGTCCATGTGGAATAGTTGTCGCTGAGCCCTCAGGCAGCAGTAAAGCCTTCACAGATGAGCTGCTGGTGCAAGGCTCAAGTAATCGTTAAAGGGGCATGATGACCCCCGCTCCTCCGCCATCGATCTCCAGCCTCGGGCACTTACATGGCTTCATGGTCCTCATCGTCCTCCTCCTCCTGCTCATCGTCTGTATCGCCCGCATCATTAACATTAGCCACTCTCACCGCAGGTGGGTCTTCCATTATCAGGTGCTGCTGCCTCATGATGGCTAAATTATACAGCATGCAGCACACAACAGTGAACTGACCAACAATCTCAGGGGAGTACAACAAGCAGCCTCTGGAATGGTCCAGGCATCGGAAACGCTGTTTCAAGATGCCAATGGTCCTCTCTATGATGCTGTGTGTCGCAATGTGCGACATGTTGCATTCCCGGTCCGGATTACGTGTAGGAGCATCATGAGCCAGGTGGCGAGGTCGTAACCTTTGTCTCCCAGTAGTCAGCTCTGCCCTTCTGGCTGCTGTTGAAACATGGCAGATATAACGCTATCACGTAGGATGAACGCATCATGGGTGCTCCCAGGGTATCTTGCATCGACTGACATCATACGATGCATGTCATCACACACGAGCTGCACATTAATGGAGTGGAAGGCTTTTCTGTTCCTGTACATTTCAGAATCCTCCAAAGGTGCTTGCAAGGCGATGTGGGTACAGTCAATGCAGCCCTGTACCTTTGGGAAGCCAGCAATCCTGGAGAAGCTTTGTCATGGATTGCTTGGGCGGTCATGGGGAACTTTATGAATTCATTCCTTTGCGCATACAGTGCAGCAGTCACCTGCCGAATGCATGTGTTGCATGTTGAGAAATGGCGCACAGATCCCCAGTTGTAGCTTGAAACGTGCCGGAGGCATAGAATGAAAGGAAAGCTGTAACCTTCACTTCAACTAACAAAGCAGTCCTCCTGATGCTTCTAGGTTGCAGTACTGCTTTGATCAATTCACTGATCTCAGTTACAACTTCTTTGTGGAAATGTAGTCTTCTGACAGCCTGTATTACTCAGGGGCAGGTACGCACGCCTGTCTCGATATACCCGACATTGGTAAAGCCTCCTGCCCAGCACCCTACGGGCTCTGATGTTCCTGATGCGATGATGTCGAATCAATTGTCTCCTACGTAGCACCATGATGCAGAAGGCTTGCTCAAGGTATGGCATTGTCTGTATTGCCCCCATAGTTAAATTTTTGCAAGAAGCTCAAAATGACAGGAAAGCAGGCAGGACAGGTTCGTGGGGCTAGACTTTCCACTTGGTGGCTAAGGCCGAAAAAAATGGGCCCTGTTCCAGCGATGCAGGACGTATCGCCCGTGCTGATCGCCGGCTCAAGGCTCATTTTTTTTTGGGTGATTTTCCACTCGGCCTTACCCCAGTGATATCAAATGGGCAATGTGATTTCTCAGTGATCTCACGATCGCCCTAAGAAAACGGAAGTAAATGAAAAAAAAGCTTCCCTAGCAACGCATTACTGCACATGTGCAGGTTGATTTTTTTTCAGGTTGATGCTCTTTCCCGCGTTTTGAGAGGTCAGGGTCTTCACGCATGCTCAGAAGCTCTGTGTGGGTCTGGGGGAGAGAGAGAGAGAGAGAGGAGAAAGGAAGCGGAGATTTGACAAAGCACTTACCAGGGAAAAATACTACCCTTAATTCAATTAAATTCAAACAATGGAGGGTTCATTAGAAAGGGGAAGGGACAAGCCCTTCAGTGAGGAGGCCAATGAGGCCCTTGTTAACATTGTCAGTGCGAGGTGGGAGGATCTGACACAGGGTGGGCATGGGAAACCTCCACCCCATGCACATCGGAGGATTTGGGCAGAGATTGCCGACGTGGTCATGTCGGCATCTAATGAAGCGCAGACACCAGACCAGTGCCGCAAAAGTTGGAACAGCCTACTGGCGGCCGCAAGAGTAAGTTGAAATTTATATTTGAAATCATCCATTTTTTTATTTAATGATGTATGGAAATTCTAACTAGAATCTGCAATGTTATCTCGTAATCTTTAAACATAACTAAATAACTAAATTAGGATTAAATTGTGATTACATTTATGCACTGCAACATAAATTTGAATGTTACAGTATGAAATATCTTATTCCTATGCAATGTAATGCAAATTTGTAATTGAACATAAATCTGTCAGTCTTAAATGTTTATTGCCATATCCATTTGCTTATGCTGTGCAATGTTACCTTATCTATTACAAAAGAAGATATCTATCAACCAACGCGAGCAACGCAGGACAGGCGGGGGCTGTGCCATACTGCAGTCTCTCAACACTTACGAGGAGCTTGCAGTGGCCTTGGTGGGGCCAGAAAGCCGTTCGATCACAACCCGTGGTGTGGCAGAACCCACCCTAGAGTCACATGAGTAATGAGAACTGTGCATTGTGCAATGTGTGAATCAATAGTAAATATTTGTTACGCAGATAATCCTATGCAATGATACTTTAATTTGATATATAATTGAGTTATACCATTGAGATGTACTATTGATCTTCAAATGAGGTCATGTTAGGCCTGGTGAGCGCTTGTGCATGTGGGCTAATGGTAATGTTTTGAGTTCTTGAAAAATTGAGATGAATTGATTTGAATTGTTAAACGTTGTTTATAAATTTCATTTGTCTTTCAAAGGTCAACAAGTATCAGTAGAGTCCACTGACCCTTCAGGAACCTCCCAGGAGGAAGAGCCAGAGGAGGAGCCAGTGCAGACTCCTGCTGCTGCTGTGCATGAGCAGGAGGAGGAGGAGGAGGAGGAGGAGGAGGAGGAGGAGGAGGAGGAGGAGGAGGAAGAAGAGGAGATTTTTTTTGTTGGGGGGGGAACAACCTGCGGCCATCTCTTTTGAGACAGATGAGGCACCGGGACCAAGCGGTGTGCAGGTGGTGACGCCAAGGTGCGTGACATTGCACACGCCGACCCCACGGCGGTCCGGTCAGTGTGATATGCACTCGCCTGCCACAGAGGACCAAACGGAGAGCTTACTATCGCTGTGCAGGGAGACGGTCGCAATCAGTCATGACCTTATCCAGGGGTTCGCTGGTTTCTCAGCCAATTGGAGCCAGTTCTCCACAACATGGAGCGAGTTCTGCACGCACTTCTCCAGCTGGTCTTCTGAGCAGTCACAGACTGCTCGGGAGACGTTGGAGGCGATCAGGGAGCAGACAGCTGCAACAAATGCCCTACGGCATGCATTGCTGGCTGGACACGGCGCTGCACCCCAAGGTGTCATGTCCACTCGCAGCGAGACTCCAAGCACGCAAGCGAGTACGGAGGACACAATTCCTCCTGACACGGAAGTAGAGCCTGAGGCTTCTGCTTCTGCTCCATTACCTCCACCACGGCAGGAAGTCTTGCCGTCCCACTCTGCACGACGTCTTGGTCTCGGTCTGCGTAGACCAAAACAGGTGGGTGGGGTGCGAACACGGGATGGGACAGGATCTGGAAGGAAACGTGGTCGCAGGTAGGGAGGGGGGCAGTGTTTTTCAATAATTCCGTTGTTACATAAATGTTCACTTGTTATTATCACTTTACTATTCTCTTGTTATTCTTACTAAAATGGGCACTTGTTATCAATACTTAAATGTTCACTTGTTATCATCACTTAACTGTTCACTTGTTATCATTACTTAAATGGTCACTTATTATTACTTAAATGTTCAATTTCTTCTTCTAACGTTTTGGAGATTTGAGGGAAGGGTGGGCTGGTGCTAGGGGGTGAGGTATTGGAGCGAGGGTCTTGTTCATTAGCTCATAAAAAAAATGTTGTTTCTTAATAAAAAAAAAGTTTTTCTACAACTTTTGTACCTTCTCTTTTAGTTACATTAGTTTTACAACGTACAGTTTTTCATGCATATTTGTTTGTTTATTCTGTTTCCCCACGGAAATGAAACTTTTGATTAACCGTAACTGTAATTGAACGTTTGAATATCAACAATAATAGTTCATGCGAAGCATTCATTAATGAGCTGCTGAAGCAAAAGCTTAGCGGCTGTGTAACTGCCACTGGCTACCGGTCGTCGGGAAAGGTGTGGTGGAACCGGTGCTAGATCACCATGCTGATTAAGCTCCCCTATGTCCTCGCCCGCCTCCTCTCCCACCTGTTCCTCCTCTTCATCCTCGCCGGCTGCCTCTTCTGTCTCATCTCCTTCTGGAGGTGGACCTGCAGCATGATCTGCCAGTATTTGTCCTCTCTTTATAGCTAGGTTATGCAGCATGCAACACACTACAATAAACTCTGCTACCTGATCAGGGTGGTACTGGAGGCTGCCTCCGGAATGATCCAGACATCTGAAGCGCTGCATTAGGACTCCAATTGTCTTTTCAACGATGTTGCAAGTCGCTATGTGACTTTCATTATGCCGTTTCTGTGCTTCAGTGACAGGATTACGCAGTGGGGTCATGAGCCAACTGACAAGGCCATATCCTTTATCCCCCAGCATCCAACCGTGACCTTCTGGCTGATTGGCAAACAGGTCAGGGATAGCACTTTCACGTAAGATGTGCGCATCATGGATGCTGCCAGGAAATGTAACATTTACTGTCATGATTGTTTGATTGTAGTCGACAACAAGCTGCACATTTAGTGAGTGGAACCCCTTTCTGTTATGAAGCACCTCTGCGTTCTTTAAGGGTGCTTTCATGGAAATGTGTGTGCAGTCTATTGCTCCCTGCACCTTGGGAAAATCTGCTATTCTCGAGAAACCCAAAGCCCTCTCGGTCTGTGCCTCCCTGGTCATTGGGAAGCTTATGAAGTCCATCCTGCGAGTGTAAAGGGCTTCAGTCACCTGTTGGATGCAGCAGTGTGTAGCGTGCTGAGAGATATGGCAGATGTCGCCAGCTGAAGCCTGAAAAGATTCCGATGCATAGAAGGCTAGGGCAGCAGTAACCTTCACCTCAACGGACAGTGTGGTTCTGATGGTGCTGGAAGGCTGCAGATCATCCTTGACGAGTTGACATATCTCATCGATGACCTCCTTCCGGAATCGCAGCCTCCTAAGACAAGCATTTTCAGACAAGTTCAGGTTGGATTACTTTTTCAAGTACCTTCGTTGGCTATACGGTCTCCTCCTCTCTCTTCGTCTCTGTCCACGCATTTCTCTGCCACCTCGTCGATTGATCCTTTCAGTAACCAGTGTGTGAGCAGTTGCAATTAAAGGCAGGGAAAGCATGGGCCCCATCACTATCGATAATTACTTTCACTAATTTTAATAATCTTTCTACTCTATACCCTCTAATCACTGTACTCTGCACTCTCTGTACTCTCTAAGCTGTATACCAGTCAGTTTAATAGGCCCCAACAATATCATTAAATAACTTCACTATGTAAAAGCTATTTACAAAATAATTCCAATATATGAAAACTATTTAGCATAAATAAGTTGATAATACCTATTTATATTCCCTGTCCCAAATATCTGAATGCAACTTTCTTCAATTTTACTCTCTAAATAACTCACAACTAATTCTCCAACCTTCCTCTGAAGTTCAAAATGGCATCCGTATTGCCCATTTCCTTCTCTTAGGCCCTGAAAAAGCAACTATTTTTCAGCACTCTGAAAACTTCTGAAATCCAACAAATTTCCATTTATTATATTGAGAAGTAAAAAAAGTTGAACTGTATTATTGATTTTTAGTGTTCTTGACTCACTCCAAAATCTTCGATTAAAAATAATGGCGTCTTTCAGTGCTGATTTATCAATGAGTGCTAATTTTCTTAAGTGCCTAGAAGTTTTTTTGTGAGTGGCCAGATATGCCAACCTAGGAGGAAAACATTTTGGCCAAACTGCGAAAAATTATTTAAAAAACGGCGCAGATATGACGTCAAAAATAACTCACCTAGAAAAATCATAACTCAGTTACGCTGGTGCAGATTGCAGGAGGAAACTTTGAAAAAAAGAAATACACCAAAAAAAATGGGGCATGCCAAAAAAACAGCGCAAATGACCCGGGAAAATTGACCCTTAAAATTGATTCTGTGATGTATTTGGTGCTGAGTAATGAGTGAAAGTTAGATCGGAAGTAGTGGGCAGTATTCCAGTGTCAAATGCAACTACAAGATGAATAAATGAAATATTTTTGAAGTATTCATTTGAATATAGTTATTTCTGTTTGGTTGCCCTGGTTTATCAACACATCATCATCATAGGCAATCCCTTGGAATCGAGGAAAACTTGCTTTCACTCCTGAAGTGAGTTCTTTGGTGACTGAACAGTCCAATATGAGAGCCACAGATTCTGACACAGGTGAGACAGATAGTCATTGAAGGAAGGGATGGGTGGGACTGTTTTGCAGCATGCTCTTTCCGCTGCCTGCACTTGATTTCTGCATGCTCTCGTTGTTGAGACTCAAGGTGCTCAGCACCCTTCCGGATGCACTTTCTCCACTTAGGGCAGTCTTTGGCCAGGGACTCCCAGGTGTCAGTGGTGATGTTGCACTTTATCAGGGAGACTTTGAGGGTGTCCTTGTAACGTTTCCGCTGCCCACCTTTGGCTCGTTTGCCGTGAAGGAGCTCCGCGTAGAGCACTTGCTTTGGAAGTCTCATGTCTGGCATACGAACTTTGTGGCCTGCCCAGTGGAGCTGATCGAGTGTGGTCAGTGCTTCAATGTTGGGGATGTTAGCCTGGACGAGGATGCTGATGTTGGTGTGCCTGTCCTCCCAGGGGATTTGTCGGATCTTGCGGAGACATCATTGGTGATATTTCTCCAGCAACGTGAAGTGTCTACTGTACATGGTCCATGTCTCTGAGCCATAGAAACATAGAACATAGAAACATAGAAAATAGGTGCAGGAGTAGGCCATTGGGCCCTTCGAGCTTGCACCACCATTCAATATGATCATGGCTGATCATGCAACTTCAGTACCCCATTCCTGCTTTCTCTCCATATCCCTTAATCCCTTTAGCTGTAAGGACCACATCTAACTCCCTTTTGAATATATCTAACGAACTGGCCTCAACAACTTTCTATGGTACCGTTATGATTTACCATTATGTATTGTTCCAGGCAATGGTCCAACACTGTTCGGCAGGAATTGACTAGAAAAAATCAAATGGAATTGGAACGATATCAAAGCTTTGTTGTCGGAGGATGATACTCCATGTGCTCATGTGCTGAGCAAGTTCCCCTCGCTGTTTGAACGAGGCATCGGCAATTTCACGGGAGCCAAGGTGCAGATCCACATGGACTCGGATGCAAGACCGGTCCATCATAAAGCTCAGGCGGTTCCGTACATGTTGAGGGAGAAGGTCAAAATTGAACTGGACAGACTCCAGCGTGAAGAGATCATATCACCAGTCAAATTTAACGAATGGGCCAGCCCCATTATTCCTGTGTTGAAGAATGATGGCACTGTCAGGATTTGTGGAGACTACAAGGTTACGATCAACCGAGTTTCGACACAGGCTGATGACCTGTTTGCAACGCTAGCCGGGAAGAAGTCATTCACTAAACTGGATCTGATGACGGCCTACATGACACAGGAGCTGAACAACACGTCGAAGAAACTTACATGCATCAACACCATAAAATACTGTTTATGTACAACAGGTGTCCTTTCAGAATTCGCTCGGTGGTAGCCATATTTCAAAGGCACATGGAGAGTCTACTGAAGTCCGTCCCTAGAACCGTCGTGTTCCAAGATGACATCCTGGTCACAGGTCGTGACACAGCCGAAAATCTGATCAACCTGGAAGAGGTTCTACATCGTCTGGACAAAGTGGGACTCAGACTGAAACTTTTGAAGTGTGTCTTCATGGCACCGGAAGTTGAATTCCTGGGGAGGAAAATTGCTGCTTACGGCATCAGGCCTACGGACTCGAAAACCAAGGCCATCAAAAATGCACCTAAGCCTCAGAATGTGATGGAGCTGCATTCGTTCCTTGGTCCACTCAACTACTTCAGTAATTTCCTACTGAGATTGAGCACTTCATTAGAGCCACTGCACATGCTGCTAAGAAAAGGCAGCAACGGGGTTTGGGGTGTGCCACAGATTGAGCTTTTGAGAAACCTACTAATCTGCTTTGCTCGAACAAGTTGCTGGTACGTTATGATCTGTGTAAGCGTCTAGTATTGGCCTATGATGCTTTGTCATATGGAGTTGGTTGCGTGCTCCAACAAGCTAATAAGTCGGGTAAACTACAACCTGTTGCGTATGCTTCTAAAAGTTTGGCAAAAGCGGAAAGAGCCTACAGCATGTTAGAAAAAGAAGCATTAGCCTGTGTGTATGGGGTTAAATACAGGAGGGCGGGTATTACTATAGCATGAGCATGGTGGTAGTTTTGAGAGCCTGGTCTTCAAACACTCTTTTCCTCAGGAGGCCGAAAGCTGCACTCGTGCACTGGAGGCGGTGTTGGATCTCGTCGTCGATACCTGCTCTTGTTGATAGGAGTCTCCAGAGATATGGGAAGTGGTCCACGTGTCAAGGGCCACGCTGTGGATCTTGACGACTGGGGGGCAGTGCTGTGCAGCGAGGACAGGCTGGTGGAGGACTTTGTCTTAAAGAGGTTTAGCATAAGGAGCATGCTTTTGTACGCCTCAGTAAATATGTCGACCATGTCCTGGAGTTCAGCCTCTGTATGTGCGCAGATGCAGGCATCGTCCGCGTACTGTAGCTCGTCAACAGAGGTTGGGGTGGTCTTGGACCTGGCCTGGAGACGGCGCAGGTTGAACAGGTTCCCACTGGTTCTGTAGTTTAGTTCTACTCCAGCGGGGAGCTTGTCGACTGTGAGGTGGAGCATGGCGGCAAGAAAGATTGAGAAGAGGGTTGGGGCGATGACGCAGCCCTGTTTGACCCCGGTCCGGACGTGAATTGGGTCTGTGATGGATCCGTTGTCGTCGTGGAGCAGGCGGAGGATGGTGACGAACTTTTGGGGGCATCTGAAATGGAGGAGGATGCTCCATAGACCCTCGCGGTTGACAGTGTCAAAGGCCTTTGTAAGGTCGAAGAAGGCCATGTATAAGGGCTGGCACTGTTCCCTGCATTTTTCCTGTAGCTGTCGCGCTGCAAAAATCCTGTCCGTTGTGCCCCGTAGGAGACGAAATCCGCACTGTGACTCCGGGAGGAGTACCTCGGCCATGGGAAGAAGACGGTTGAGGAGGACTCTAGCGACGACTTTTCCAGTGGCTGATAGTAGGGAGATTCCTCTGTAGTTGCCGCAATATATCCAAATGCATCCAAAATCAGCATAACCCTCATGAAAGATCGCAGAATTGTAAGCGCAAGTTACGTTCACCGCAAATCGAGCTCTGCAATCTGTTGTGCTAGTTTAAAACACATCGCCCAAGAAGCAGGCTCCTCTCACAAAACTGGCCTCGCCCCCAGATTGAACCAAACACCATTGGGAGTTTCCGCTAATTGCGCTCGTTTGCAAGCCTTCGCAGAGGCTCCAAAAATTAAGTTGGTTCTTTTGGATGCAAGAACACGAATAGACACATTTTAAAGGCTTCTGAATGTAATTTTTTAAAAAATTTACTAAGAAGCTGACAGCTGTGCCCCCATTATAACTAACAAATGGTACTGTATATTTTTTGAAAGTAATTTTCAGTCATTTAAAATCTGGTTACTCACAGGTGGTGGACTGTAATTAAAAATGCTTTTTTTTTGGTAAACCCATTTTCAATTGTATTGATCAAACTGCACCAAGTTATCACTCTTAAGTATATCAAGGAATATTTTTAGAAGCAAAATTTTTAAAAATGACATTTTAAAACACTGCGCAATTGCACTGGTTCATGGCAGATTTTGCGTTTGGCGATAAGCAAATGAGTTTGAGCAGAAACTCAAGAAAAAACCCACTTCACAAAATGGACGCAAGATTGCGGCCAAAGCTGAAACTCGACCCCAGGGACTTTTAACATAACACGATACAGAAAATAATTTAAGATACTACATAAACAATCGTAAAATATCTTGGTACTTCTAGTGAGATCGAGCTTTACAACACAGTAGAAAATAACATCTTGTAATGGATACTTTTAGAAATAAAGACTGGATCAACTGGGCCTTTATACAATGGAGTTTAGAAGGATGAGAGGGGATCTCATAGAAACGTATAAGATTTTGACGGGACAGGACAGGTTAGATGCGGGAAGAAACATAGAAACATAGAAACATAGAAAATAGGTGCAGGAGTAGGCCATTCGGCCCTTCTAGCCTGCACCGCCATTCAATGAGTTCATGGCTGAACATTCAACTTCAGTACCCCATTCCTGCTTTCTCGCCATACCCCTTGATCCCCCTAGCAGTAAGGACCTCATCTAACTCCTTTTTGAATATATTTAGTGAATTGGCCTCAACAACTTTCTGTGGTAGAGAATTCCACAGGTTCACCACTCTCTGGGTGAAGAAGTTCCTCCGCATCTCGGTCCTAAATGGCTTACCCCTTATCCTTAGACTGTGACCCCTGGTTCTGGACTTCCCCAACATTGGGAACATTCTTCCTGCATCTAACCTGTCTAACCCCGTCAGAATTTTATATGTTTCTATGAGGTCCCCTCTCATTCTTCTGAACTCCAGTGAATACAAGCCCAGTTGATCCAGTCTTTCTTGATAGGTCAGTCCCGCCATCCCGGGAATCAGTCTGGTGAACCTTCGCTGCACTCCCTCAATAGCAAGAATGTCCTTCCTCAGGTTAGGAGACCAAAACTGTACACAATACTCCAGGTGTGGCCTCACCAATGCCCTGTACAACTGTAGCAACACCTCCCTGCCCCTGTACTCAAATCCCCTTGCTATGAAGGCCAACATGCCATTTGCTTTCTTAACCGCCTGCTGCACCTGCATGCCAACCTTCAATGACTGATGTACCATGACACCCAGGTCTCTTTGCACCTCCCCTTTTCCTAATCTGTCACCATTCAGATAATAGTCTGTCTCTCTGTTTTTACCACCAAAGTGGATAACCTCACATTTATCCACATTATACTTCATCTGCCATGCATTTGCCCACTCACCTAACCTATCCAAGTCGCTCTGCAGCCTCACAGCATCCTCCTCGCAGCTCACACTGCCACCCAACTTAGTGTCATCCGCAAACTTGGAGATACTACACTCAATCCCCTCATCTAAATCATTAATGTACAGTGTAAACAGCTG
The DNA here is from genome assembly GCF_044704955.1 of Pristiophorus japonicus. Taxonomy (NCBI): domain Eukaryota; kingdom Metazoa; phylum Chordata; class Chondrichthyes; family Pristiophoridae; genus Pristiophorus; species Pristiophorus japonicus. The sequence goes on along the minus strand of NC_091991.1, from coordinate 41,315,314 downwards.
GGGCCCCAGCACAGAACCCTGCGGTACCCCACTAGTCACTGCCTGCCATTCTGAAAAGTACCCATTTACTCCTACTCTTTGCTTCCTGTCTGACAACCAGTTCTCAATCCATGTCAGTACACTACCCCCAATCCCATGTGCTCTAACTTTGCACATCAATCTCTTGTGTGGGACCTTGTCGAACGCCTTCTGAAAGTCCAAATATACCACATCAACTGGTTCTCCCTTATCCACTCTACTGGAAACATCCTCAAAAAATTCCAGAAGATTTGTCAAGCATGATTTCCCTTTCACAAATCCATGCTGACTTGGACCTATCATGTCACCTCTTTCCAAATGCACTGCTATGACATCCTTAATAATTGATTCCATCATTTTACCCACTACCGATGTCAGGCTGACCGGTCTATAATTCCCTGTTTTCTCTCTCCCTCCTTTTTTAAAAAGTGGGGTTACATTGGCTACCCTCCACTCCATAGGAACTGATCCAGAGTCAATGGAATGTTGGAAAATGACCGTCAACGCATCCACTATTTCCAAGGCCACCTCCTTAAGTACTCTGGGATGCAGTCCATCAGGCCCTGGGGAATTATCGGCCTTCAATCCCATCAATTTCCCCAACACAATTTCCCGGCTAATAAGGATTTCCCTCAGTTCCTCCTCCTTACTAGACCCCCCGACCCCTTTTATAACCGGAAGGTTGTTCGTGTCCTCCTTCGTGAATACCGAACCAAAGTACTTGTTCAATTGGTCCGCCATTTCTTTGTTCCCCGTTATGACTTCCCCTGATTCTGACTGCAGGGGACCTACGTTTGTCTTTACTAACCTTTTTCTCTTTACATATCTATAGAAACTTTTGCAATCCGTCTTAATGTTCCCTGCAAGCTTCTTCTCATACTCCATTTTCCCTGCCCTAATCAAACCCTTTGTCCTCCTCTGCTGAGTTCTAAATTTCTCCCAGTCCCCAGGTTCGCTGCTATTTCTGGCCAATTTGTATGCCACTTCCTTGGCTTTAATACTATCCCTGATTTCCCTTGATAGCCACGGTTGAGCCACCTTCCCTTTTTTATTTCTATGCCAGACAGGAATGTACAATTGTTGTAGTTCATCCATGCGGTCTCTAAATGTCTGCCATTGCCCATCCACAGTCAACCCCTTAAGTATCATTCGCCAATCCATCTCAGCCAATTCACGCCTCATACCTTCAAAGTTAGCCTTCTTTAAGTTCTGGACCATGGTCTCTGAATTAACTGTTTCATTCTCCATCCTAATGCAGAATTCCACCATATTATGGTCACTCTTCCCCAAGGGGCCTCGCACAACGAGATTGCTAATTAATCCTTTCTCATTACATAACACCCAGTCTAAGATGGCCTCCCCCCTAGTTGGTTCCTCGACATATTGGTCTAAAAAACCATCCCTTATGCACTCCAGAAAATCCTCCTCCACCGTATTGCTTCCAGTTTGGTTAGCCCAATCTATGTGCATATTAAAGTCACCCATTATAACTGCTGCACCTTTATTGCACGCACCCCTAATTTCCTGTTTGATGCCCTCCCCAACATCACTACTACTGTTTGGAGGTCTGTACACAACTCCCACTAACGTTTTTTGCCCTTTGGTGTTCTGCAGCTCTACCCATATAGATTCCACATCATCCAAGCTAATGTCCTTCCTAACTATTGCCTTAATCTCCTCCTTAACCAGCAATGCTACCCCACCTCCTTTTCCTTTTATTCTATCCTTCCTGAATGTTGAATACCCCTGGATGTTGAGTTCCCAGCCCTGCTCATCCTGGAGCCACGTCTCCGTAATCCCAATCACATCATATTTGTTAACATCTATTTGCACAGTTAATTCATCCACCTTATTGCGGATACTCCTTGCATTAAGACACAAAGCCTTTAGGCTTGTTTTTTTAACACCCTCTGTCCTTTTAGAATTTTGCTGTACAATGGCCCTTTTTGTTCTTTGCCTTGGGTTTCTCTGCCCTCCACTTTTCCTCATCTCCTTTCTGTCTTTTGTTTTTGCCTCCTTTTTGTTTCCCTCTATCTCCCTGCATTGGTTCCCATCCCCCTGCCATATTAGTTTAACTCCTCCCCAACAGCACTAGCAAACACTCCCCCGAGGACATTGGTTCCGATTCTGCCCAGGTGCAGACCGTCCGGATTGTACTGGTCCCACCTCCCCCAGAACCGGTTCCAATGCCCCAGGAATTTGAATCCCTCCCTGCTGCACCATTGCTCAAGCCACGTATTCATCTGAGCTATCCTGCGATTCCTACTCTGACTAGCACGTGGCACTGGTAGCAATCCCGAGATTACTACTTTTGAGGTCCTACTTTTTAATTTAGCTCCTAGCTCCTTAAATTCATTTCGTAGGAACTCATCCCTTTTTTTACCTATGTCATTGGTACCAACGTGCACCACGACAACTGGCTGTTCTCCCTCCCTTTTTAGAATGTCCTCCACCCGCTCCGAGACATCCTTGACCCTTGCACCAGGGAGGCAACATACCATCCTGGAGTCTCGGTTGCGGCCGCAGAAACGCCTATCTATTCCCCTTACAATTGAATCCCCTATCACTATCGCTCTTCCACTCTTTTTCCTGCCCTCCTGTGCAACAGAGCCAGCCACGGTGCCATGAACTTGGCTGCTGCTGCCCTCCCCTGATGAGTCATCCCCCTCAACAGTACTCAAAGCGGTGTATCTGTTTTGCAGGGGGATGACCACAGGGGACCCCTGCACTACCTTCCTTGCACTACTCTTCCTGCTGGTCTTCCATTCCCTCGCTGGCTGTGGACCCTTCTCCTGCAGTAAGACCAACTCGCTACTCGCTACAATGTTCCCGATGTTGGGGAAGTCCAGAACCAGAGGACACAGTCTTATGATAAGGGATAGGCTATTTAGGACTGAGAGGAGGAGAAACTTCTTCATGCAGAGAGTTGTTAACCTGTGGAATTCCCTGCCGCAGAGAGTTGTTGATGCCAGTTCATTGGATATATTCAAGAGGGAGTTGGATATGGCCCTTATGGCTAAAGGGTATGGAGAGAAAGCAGGGAAGGGGTACTGAGGTGAATGATCAGCCATGATCTTATTGAATGGCGGTGCAGGCTCGAAGGGCCGAATGGCCTACTCCTGCACCTATTTTCTATGTTTCTATGTTTCTATGCTGAGTGCCTGTGTGCATATAGATATACTCACAGTCAGTCAGTCTTATTCTGAGAGATGTAAGAATAAAAGTGTTTATTAATGATAAAAATTGATTCTGTGTATGCATAAATGTTAAAAGTGTAGATTATACAGAAAGGCCTGTTTGTGTTGAAACAAAATGAAAGCCCACAGGTTGCCAGCATGGGCTGAGTTTTGAAAGAAACAAAATGGAAGCCCACAGAGCTGCCGCATGGGTTTTGTGTATTGGAAAACCATTTAAACTAATCAAGAGATGGCTGAGCCAGACCAGACAGCCACATGTGTGAGGAGAGCCAATAAGGAACTGCCCTGGAACCAAGGTCCAATCCTGAGGCTTTGAGAGGTATAAAGAACTCAGCCAAAGACTTCTCTCTCTCCTGAACCAGCTAGCTAAAGGGAAGTAACGTATATCACTCTTTATTATAACCTCATTGTATCTGTTGTAACTAAGGTGGATGTGCATGTGTGTGGTGTATGTAGGCACCTTTAGTAATAACTCCATGAGACAGGGTATAGTGCTTTAACTGTGCAGACCTACAGTCCTTTATTAGCAGCTCCTGAGTGCCGACAACAAGCTGTGTGTTCCTTTTTATACTGGGTTACCTGCCGTGTGCAGACAACCCCTGGGTCTCCAGCAACAGCACCCTCTAGTGTACCGGTAAGGTGTGTACAGTACAAAGGTACATTCAATACATTCAATGTTGCATGACAGTGTTACAGACATCACACAGTGAACAGGCATGCCTACACAACAATACTCCCCCCTGAGCATTTTTCATATCCTAGTTGTCGTGACCAGGGGAGGTGATCAGTGGTGGACAATGGGAGGTTGTGGTGAGGGTTGTGTGGTTGCCAGGTGTGACCCCTGTGCTGGAGGCTGGCTTTGTATGTTTCCCCTCCCTCACACACAAACCAAGTGGGTGTCACTGTTGTGGGATAAGAACATAAGAACATAAGAACATAAGAATTAGGAACAGGAGTAGGCCATCTAGCCCCTCAATCCTGCTCCGCCATTCAACAAGATCATGGCTGATCTGGCCGTGGATTCAGCTCCACTTACCCGCCCGCTCCCCATAACCCTTAATTCCCTTATTGGTTAAAAATCTATCTATCTGTGACTTGAATACATTCAATGAGCTAGCCTCAACTGCTTCCTTGGGCAGAGAATTCCACAGATTCACAACCCTCTGGGAGAAGAAATTCCTTCTCAACTCGGTTTTAAATTGGCTCCCCCATATTTTGAGGCTGTGCCCCCTAGTTCTAGTCTCCCCGACCAGTGGAAACAATCTCTCTGCCTCTATCTTGTCTATCCCTTTCATTATTTTAAATGTTTCTATAAGATCACCCCTCATCCTTCTGAACTCCAACGAGTAAAGACCCAGTCTACTCAATCTATCATCATAAGGTAACCCCCTCATCTCCGGAATCAGCCTGGTGAACCTTCTCTGTACCCCCTCCAAAGCTAGTATATCCTTCCTTAAGTAAGGTGACCAAAACTGTACGCAGTACTCCAGGTGCGGCCTCACCAATACCCTGTACAGTTGCAGCAGGACCTCCTTGCTTTTGTACTCCATCCCTCTCGCAATGAAGGCCAACATTCCATTTGCCTTCCTGATTACCTGCTGCACCTGCAAACTAATTTTTGGGGATTCATGCACAAGGACACGCTGGCGCGGCGCCTAAATTCTGCCAACGTCCGCCGCGCGGCCGATGCCATCGAGTCGCTAAAAACAGCTCTGGGCCCTGACTCCGTTAGGTGTATCGAGGAGGCTCAAGCACGTGGGGAGATCCCGTCCGAACTGACCCCCGTCCGGACGGAATTCCTCATCGGCGCCAAACCCCGGAACCTCCCTCGGGGGCCGGCGCCTCACAACTTGAGCCGCCTCGGGGAAATCCCCTCCGTGCCTTTCAGTTCCGCGCGGAGGGGTTTCCTGTACGGGCTGCTCCTGCACACCCTCAACTTTGCCATCCTCGCCGGCCGTCCGGACACGCCATGGCGTACCATCTTGCCGTCCGGAGGAGGCGGGGGTCCCCGATGGAGGGCCCTCTACGCAGGGGTCCTCCCACTATTCATCGGGGACTTGGCCTGGAGGGTGGTGCACGGAGCAGTGCCGTGCAACAAATTTTTAAGCCGGTTCACGGACTCCCAGGCCGCCTGCAATTTCTGCGGTCTGGAGGAGTCCGTGTTCCATGTTTTTATGGAATGCACGAGGTTGCAGCCCCTGTTTTATTATTTGAAGGGGCTGCTCCTGAAATTCTGGCTGCACTTCAGTCCCACTCTCCTGATCTTTGGGCACCCTGTGCGGAGGGGAGCGGGTAGGTCCGAAGGCCTCCTCGTAGGACTGCTCCTGGGCACGGCCAAGGGTGCCATCAGCCGGTCCAGGCAGCGGGCGGTCGAGGGGGTCGTTCAACCTGACTGCCTGCCTCTCTTCCGCTCTTACATCCGGTCCAGGGTGTCCTTGGAGATGGAGCACGCGGTGTCCACCGGTACGCTCGCGGCCTTCCGCGAGAGGTGGGCACCGGAGGGACTGGAGTGCATCATCACGCCCGGCAACCAAATTTTAATTTGATTTTACGTTTTAAAGTTAATTTGTTTTAATTGCCGGTGCTTTTAGTGTCCCCTTCCCTTTTATAGGGGGCACTGGGGAAAAATTGTGATTTTAGTGCCCAAAAAAAACAAAAAAAAAAAGAAAAAACACAAAAAAAAAACACAAAAAAGGGGGAAAAAAAAAAATGGGCCTTGTAAATGTCTGGAGTGTCACCCAGGTCGGGTGGCACCGTTTAATGTTTTATGTTTTCACAGATAAACTCAAAAGAGTTTCATGCACAAGGACCAATTGTGGAGCAGTGGAGGCGTGTCCTGCTCAGTTGGAGCTGTGAGCAGTGAGTGGAGCTGCTATCAACTTGAGCTCCTGCCTGGAGAGCCCTGAGACCAGCCCAGGAAGAGAAGGAAGGAAGGGGCTTCAACCTTCAACTTTACCCAGAGGGAGAGGAGGAAGCAGAAAACATTTCAACTTTTTACCATTCTGCAAGGAGTTGGAGAGAGGGGGAAAAACCAACAACATCCAGTCAGTGTGGAAGGAGGGAGACTCTACCATTTCAACAGGTGGGTGTGGGTGCATTTCCCAAAAAGACTTTGTTGTATCGGTGGGGGGAGGAAAGAAGACCACTGAGGGCCGGAACATCGCGGGGGGTGTGTGTGTGTGTGGTAGTGTGTGTGGGGGCCTTGCTTACAACTGGGCCCCCCCCACAATTGGAACCCCCCCCACCCCCCCACATTTGCCTAGCCTGGGATAGCTGGAGCTACCAGGCTGAAGATTGTCATTAATCTCCCTATTAAAGATCGTTTAGGATTGTGTGCCTGGTGGCTCTAGCTACCCCAGGTGAAGACGTCTTCTCCCCCCACCTGAAGACCAACCCAAAGACTGTGTTTTTTGTGTGTTTTGCCATCTGGGGAGTGCACCCACCCACAGCTGCGAGGGGAGACCTGCCCTCGCAGCCCCCCCCTTCCCACCCCCCTCTCTCTTTCTCCGTTACCCTCTGTTTCTCCCCTCTCTCTCTGAGAACCCTTTCCTTCCAAATTAATAAAAAAAAAACAATTAAGACAACTGAGCAGAGGGAGCAAGGCCTCTCCCCAATTGCCAACGAGGGGAGAGGTGCCTCGTTAAGGGCTCCTCTGCTCAGTTAACATACGAGGCCATTAAAGACCATTAAGGCCTGTGACTTTGGGGTGGGTGTAGCCCTTAAAGGGACCCCGTAATGGCGACCCCATCCACGCCGGTGGCAGGGCCAGCAAGGACGTATGCGCAGGCGGTGTCCACATCCACGGCACCTCCTGCGCCACCCGCTGCCCTGCCACCGTTCAGACTTATAACCAGGAAACACGGGGTCAAGAGCTACACTCACCCCACAATGAGCATTGAGGAGTGCGTGCGGGCGATGGCTGGGGTAGTCGGCCCCTCGGCCATTGTCGCAGCCTCCAAGATGTCTGGGAAGGCTGTTTTCTTCCTGGGGTCGGAGCGGGCGGTGTCCCTGGCCCTCGAAAAGGGGCTCACGGTGGGCGGGACGTTCCTGCCGGTGGACCCTCTCGAGGCCACCGCGCAGAGGGTCATCATATCGAACGTCCCGCCCTTTGTTCCCGCTGAGCTCCTCCTCCCTCACCTACACCAACTGGGGGAGGTAAGGTCGGGGATCAACCCCATACCGCTCGGCCTCAGGGAGAGCAGCCTGCGCCACGTGTTCTCCTTCCGCCGCCAGCTCTTTGTCCGGCTGGCGCGGGAGGACACGACGGAGGGGAATTTTAATGTGGTGCACGAGGGGACTGCCTACCGCGTCTTCTGGACGTCGGACGGCGTGCGGTGCCATGCCTGCAGGGAGGTGGGGCATGTTCGTAAGAACTGCCACGCCTCCAAGGCCGCCAAACCTCCGAAGGCGGCCAAGGCTGGCGCCGCCGCCACCCCTCCCCCTAGTTGCGTCCGCGTGCCGGGAGCCATGGGTGCGCGGGCATCGTCGGAGGCCTTTGTTTTTAGGGCCTCCGGCGGGGGGGAGGGAGAGCGTCCGACCGGAAAGAAGGCGCGGAAGAAGGCAAAACATCTAGAGGCGGGTCCCCTCGGTGCGCCAGATAATTTGACCACCGCGCTCAGCCCAACCCAGTCACCGGCGAGCGCGTGGTGCCCCGAGCCCGTGCCCGAGCCCTTGATTAACACCACAGAGGGGCCCGGGCGCGGGAAAGGAAAGGAAAAGGGGGGGCCGGAGCGGGAGGCCTCGGCAGACATGGGGGTCTCCCTGCCTCCGCGCGCCCCCAGGAACAAAAGGAGGCGCGGCTCCGATGAGGCGGAGGGGGAACAACATCCCTCCGCGGAGGAGTCGGTGCCCGCCGCGTGTCCCGCGTCCCCCACCAGCGCTCCCAAGTTGCGCTGCAGGCGCGAAGAGTCTGTCCCCGGGGAGGGTGAGGCAGTCGAGGCTGCCCAGCCGCTGCCTCCTGGGGATGGCATGGAAGATCTGCCTGTCGTGGGGGGCGTGGGGACCGCGGAGGAATGCGTAGCCGCCGGGCCGGGCGTCCCGGGGACTGAGGCGGGCGAGGCCGAAAAGGCCGAACCTGAGCCCGCCCAGCCAATACCCAACTTCCCCCGGGAGACGCTCGACCCAGCAGAAACACAATTTACTGTTTTTAATGAAACTGTAGATGCTGGGCCGGGGGGTGGCAGCGGGGAGGGGGAGGAACACCCACCCTCGCCTCTTACTTTGGAGCTGGAGCACTTGGGGAGCCTGGGGATCTCCTATGGCCGGGTCTCTCCTTGTTCTCCGGTTCCTGGGGCGGAGGGGGAACCCCTTCCGCTGTCATTTCCCGACCCAGCACCATTTTTAAAAGAGCCCAGTGGGGACTCCTCTGCCGACGATCCTGGGGGTGGGATCGGGGCAGTGCCAGGGCCGGTTGGAGCGGCCGGTTCATTTGCCGTACCTTGTGCGGTCGATGGGCTGGCTGCTGGCGGCCACCTCCCGGAGGAGGACGGGGACTCGGTGGGGGACGCGGGTGAAGACCTAGAGACCACCGCCAGTGAGGCGGTGGATCTGCTCGCGGCCGCCGCTGAGGCCCTCCTCATTCCTGCAAAGGAACTCCGGGACTTTTTGGCCCAGAGCCGGGGTCGCCGCGACCAAGCCCGACTGGCCCTGGAAAAATGGTCCGAGCCAGAGCTGATCAAGGGGTCCGTCCGCGCCGCCGTTAAAACCTTGGCCGCGGGCGGGCCCTTGACAAAGGAGCAGCACCTTGAGCTGCGCGAGCTCGAGGGACTCCTCGCTGGGCTGCGGAGGGAGCGGAGTTCAACAAAAGACTCCGCTCCCTCCCCCACAATAGGTTAAGGTAGAGGTTGCACTATGCTTTTGCCATGAAGATAACCATAGCCAGCCTCAACATCAACGGCGGCAGAGGGGCACGCCGTAGATTTGACAATTTTTCGCTCCTGCGGGAGGGGAAATATGCGGTGTGCTTCCTGCAAGAAACCCACACCGTTCCGGGAGACGAAGCCACGTGGCTCCTGGAATGGCAAGGAGAGGTCCGCATGAGCCACCTCACCGCCATTTCTAGTGGGGTGGCCATCTTGCTGGGCCCGCATTTTCAGCCGGAGATCTTGGGGGTCGAGGAGCCCGTGCCAGGCCGCTTGCTGCACGTAACGGTTCGCCTGGGGGACGTGCCGCTCCATCTCGTGAACGTGTACGCCCCTCATCCCGGCCCGCAGCAGACGCGCTTCTTTGAAGAGGTGTCCGCTCTTCTTGGCTCCGTCGACGTCGGCGACTGCATTGTCCTCGGGGGGGATTTTAACTGCACCCTCGAGGCGAGGGACCGCTCCGGTGCCCCGCAGTGCATGACGGCGATGGAGAAGTTGAGGGACCTGGTCGGGTCCTTCGACTTGGTGGACGTCTGGCGAAATCTCCACCCCGACTCCAGCGCCTTTACTTGGGTGAGGCCTGGAGTTGGATGGTCTAGAGTCGACCGCCTTTACGTGTCTCGGGCGTACGTTTCCTGCGTCCCGGCGGCCTCCATGCGGCCGGTGCCGTGTTCGGACCACCACCTGGTGTGGGCGGAGCTCGCTTCGCTCCGCGCGAGGACGGGGTCCGCGTACTGGCACTTTAACAACCAGCTGCTGGAGGACGTGCGGTTCCAGGACTCGTTCCGTCGATTCTGGTCCGACTGGAGAAGGAAGCAGGGGGGCTCCCCCTCCTTGAGGCTATGGTGGGACGTGGGCAAGGCTCACGTCCGCGTCTTCTGTCAAGAGTACGCGAGGGGGTCGACCAAGAGGCGGGCGGCCAGAGTCGGGCGCCTAGAAAAAGAGGTGCTCGACCTGGAAGCCCGTCTCGGTCAAGTCGTCCAGGACCCGGCCCTGCGGACGGTGTACGAAGCGAAGAAGGCCGCGCTGAAGGACCTGCAGCTCGTCGGGTCCCGAGGCGCGTTCGTGAGGTCGCGGATCCGGTTCCTGCGGGATCTGGACCGCGGCTCCCCCTTCTTCTACTCGCTGGAAAAAAGGCAGAGTGTCCGTAAGCAGCTCTTGACGCTGCTGGCCGACGACGGCTCTCTCGTCTCGGATCCGGAGGGCGTCAACAACAGGGTCCGTGAATATTACGGGGCTCTGTTCTCTCCGGATCCGTCCAGCGAGGAAGCGCGTAGAGTTTTGTGGGAGGACCTGCCGAAGGTCGGCCCGGAGGGCGCCGAAAATCTGGAAGCTCCGCTAAGCCTGGCGGAGCTGACCGGTGCCCTCGCCCGGCTCTCGAGGGGAAAATCCCCGGGGCTGGACGGGCTGACCGTGGAGTTCCACAGGGCGTTCTGGGACGTCCTGGGGAGCGACTACGCGCGGGTCCTGGGGGAAAGTCTGGCGACCGGGGAGATGCCCCTCTCTTGGCGCAGGGCAGTCATCGTCCTGCTGCCTAAGAAGGGCGATCTCCGCCTCCTTAAGAACTGGCGCCCGGTCTCCCTCCTCAGCACGGACTACAAAATCTTCGCCAGGGCGATGTCTGCTCGCCTTGGTGCCGTGCTGGACCACATGATCCACCCCGACCAGTCATACACGGTCCCGGGCCGGACAATCCACGATAACATCCATCTGGTCCGGGACCTCATCCATTGTTCCCAGGAGGCTGGTCTGTCGGTCGCCTTCCTATCCCTCGACCAAGAGAAGGCGTTCGACAGGGTGGATCACGACTATCTGCTCGGAACTCTGCGCGCTTTCGGGTTCGGGACGCATTTCGTCGCCCGGATCCGACTTTTGTACGCCGCCGCGGAGTGTCTGATTAAGGTTAACGGGTCCTTGACGGCGCCCCTTCGCTTTAGGAGAGGGGTGCGCCAGGGATGCCCCATGTCCGGCCAGTTATACGCCGTTTGCGTGGAGCCTTTCCTGCGCCTCTTGCGGACGAGGTTGACGGGACTGGCTCTGCAAGGGCCGGGCGTGGAGGTCGTCCTCTCGGCTTACGCCGATGACGTGCTCCTCGCGATAGAGGATCCCGCTGACCTGCGGAGGATGCGGGAGTGCCAGGAGATTTACTCGGCCGCGTCCTCCGCCAGGATCAACTGGGAGAAATGTTCCGGACTCCTGGTGGGTCAGTGGCGGGTGGACTCCCTGCCGGAGGAGCTCAGGCCTTTTGCCTGGAGCACGACCCATCTCCTCTATCTGGGAGTCTACCTTAGCCCCGACGAGGGAGCCTGGCCGGCGAACTGGCAGGAGCTGGAGGCCAAGGTCGCCGCTCGCCTAGGGCGCTGGACAGGACTTCTCCGAGTGCTGTCCTACAGGGGTCGAGCGCTAGTCATAAACCAGCTGGTGGCCGCAATGCTGTGGTACCGGCTGGTCACTTTGACCCCTCCCCCTGCGTTTGTCGCCAAGATACAGAAGAAGCTGGTGGACTTCTTCTGGAACAACAGGAAGCACTGGGTCTCTGCCGCGGTCTTGAGTCTCCCGCTTGAGGAGGGCGGTCAGTCGTTGGTGTGCGTCAGCGCCCAGCTCGCGACTTTCCGTCTTCAGACCCTGCAGAGATACCTTTACGTCGAGCCCCCTCCTAGGTGGTGTGCTCTGGCGAGGTATTTCTTCCGCCAGCAGCTCGACCTCAATTATGACACGCAGCTCCTGTTTGTGAACTTGGGGGGTGCCAGGACCGCCCTCCGGGAGCTGCCTGTCTTTTACAGGGAACTCATCAGGGTCTGGAACAAAGTCTCCACCAAGCGCAGCTCTCCGCCGGCTGGAGTGGCGGCCGTCCTGCAGGAGCCGCTGCTCGGGAATCCGTACCTCCACGGCCGAGGCTTCATGTGGCGGTCGGAAGAGAGGGCTGTGGCTGGTGAGGTGACCAGGGTCAGGGACCTGCTCGATGGCGGAGGAGCGGGCTGGATGGCGCCAGTCACGCTGGCGCGGCGCCTAAATTCTGCCAACGTCCGCCGCGCGGCCGATGCCATCGAGTCGCTAAAAACAGCTCTGGGCCCTGACTCCGTTAGGTGTATCGAGGAGGCTCAAGCACGTGGGGAGATCCCGTCCGAACTGACCCCCGTCCGGACGGAATTCCTCATCGGCGCCAAACCCCGGAACCTCCCTCGGGGGCCGGCGCCTCACAACTTGAGCCGCCTCGGGGAAATCCCCTCCGTGCCTTTCAGTTCCGCGCGGAGGGGTTTCCTGTACGGGCTGCTCCTGCACACCCTCAACTTTGCCATCCTCGCCGGCCGTCCGGACACGCCATGGCGCACCATCTTGCCGTCCGGAGGAGGCGGGGGTCCCCGATGGAGGGCACTCTACGCAGGGGTCCTCCCACTATTCATCGGGGACTTGGCCTGGAGGGTGGTGCACGGAGCAGTGCCGTGCAACAAATTTTTAAGCCGGTTCACGGACTCCCAGGCCGCCTGCAATTTCTGCGGTCTGGAGGAGTCCGTGTTCCATGTTTTTATTGAGTGCACAAGGTTGCAGCCCCTGTTCCATTATTTGAAGGGGCTGCTCCTGAAATTCTGGCTGCACTTCAGTCCCACTCTCCTGATCTTTGGGCACCCTGTGCGGAGGGGAGCGGGTAGGTCCGAAGGCCTCCTCGTAGGACTGCTCCTGGGCACGGCCAAGGGTGCCATCAGCCGGTCCAGGCAGCGGGCGGTCGAGGGGGTCGTTCAACCTGACTGCCTGCCTCTCTTCCGCTCTTACATCCGGTCCAGGGTGTCCTTGGAGATGGAGCACGCGGTGTCCACCGGTACGCTCGCGGCCTTCCGCGAGAGGTGGGCACCGGAGGGACTGGAGTGCATCATCACGCCCGGCAACCAAATTTTAATTTGATTTTACGTTTTAAAGTTAATTTGTTTTAATTGCCGGTGCTTTTAGTGTCCCCTTCCCTTTTATAGGGGGCACTGGGGAAAAATTGTGATTTTAGTGCCCAAAAAAAAAAAACAAAAAAAAAAAAACACAAAAAAGGGGGGAAAAAAAAATGGGCCTTGTAAATGTCTGGAGTGTCACCCAGGTCGGGTGGCACAGTTTAATGTTTATGTTTTCGCAGGTAGACTCTAAAAGAGTTTCATGCACAAGGACCAATTGTGGAGCAGTGGAGGCGTGTCCTGCTCAGTTGGAGCTGTGAGCAGTGAGTGGAGCTGCTATCAACTTGAGCTCCTGCCTGGAGAGCCCTGAGACCAGCCCAGGAAGAGAAGGAAGGAAGGGGCTTCAACCTTCAACTTTACCCAGAGGGAGAGGAGGAAGCAGAAAACATTTCAACTTTTTACCATTCTGCAAGGAGTTGGAGAGAGGGGGAAAAACCAACAACATCCAGTCAGTGTGGAAGGAGGGAGACTCTACCATTTCAACAGGTGGGTGTGGGTGCATTTCCCAAAAAGACTTTGTTGTATCGGTGGGGGGAGGAAAGAAGACCACTGAGGGCCGGAACATCGCGGGGGGTGTGTGTGTGTGTGGTAGTGTGTGTGGGGGCCTTGCTTACAACTGGGCCCCCCCCACAATTGGAACCCCCCCCACCCCCCCACATTTGCCTAGCCTGGGATAGCTGGAGCTACCAGGCTGAAGATTGTCATTAATCTCCCTATTAAAGATCGTTTAGGATTGTGTGCCTGGTGGCTCTAGCTACCCCAGGTGAAGACGTCTTCTCCCCCCACCTGAAGACCAACCCAAAGACTGTGTTTTTTGTGTGTTTTGCCATCTGGGGAGTGCACCCACCCACAGCTGCGAGGGGAGACCTGCCCTCGCAGCCCCCCCCTTCCCACCCCCCTCTCTCTTTCTCCGTTACCCTCTGTTTCTCCCCTCTCTCTCTGAGAACCCTTTCCTTCCAAATTAATAAAAAAAAAACAATTAAGACAACTGAGCAGAGGGAGCAAGGCCTCTCCCCAATTGCCAACGAGGGGAGAGGTGCCTCGTTAAGGGCTCCTCTGCTCAGTTAACATACGAGGCCATTAAAGACCATTAAGGCCTGTGACTTTGGGGTGGGTGTAGCCCTTAAAGGGACCCCGTAATGGCGACCCCATCCACGCCGGTGGCAGGGCCAGCAAGGACGTATGCGCAGGCGGTGTCCACATCCACGGCACCTCCTGCGCCACCCGCTGCCCTGCCACCGTTCAGACTTATAACCAGGAAACACGGGGTCAAGAGCTACACTCACCCCACAATGAGCATTGAGGAGTGCGTGCGGGCGATGGCTGGGGTAGTCGGCCCCTCGGCCATTGTCGCAGCCTCCAAGATGTCTGGGAAGGCTGTTTTCTTCCTGGGGTCGGAGCGGGCGGTGTCCCTGGCCCTCGAAAAGGGGCTCACGGTGGGCGGGACGTTCCTGCCGGTGGACCCTCTCGAGGCCACCGCGCAGAGGGTCATCATATCGAACGTCCCGCCCTTTGTTCCCGCTGAGCTCCTCCTCCCTCACCTACACCAACTGGGGGAGGTAAGGTCGGGGATCAACCCCATACCGCTCGGCCTCAGGGAGAGCAGCCTGCGCCACGTGTTCTCCTTCCGCCGCCAGCTCTTTGTCCGGCTGGCGCGGGAGGACACGACGGAGGGGAATTTTAATGTGGTGCACGAGGGGACTGCCTACCGCGTCTTCTGGACGTCGGACGGCGTGCGGTGCCATGCCTGCAGGGAGGTGGGGCATGTTCGTAAGAACTGCCCCGCCTCCAAGGCCGCCAAACCTCCGAAGGCGGCCAAGGCTGGCGCCGCCGCCACCCCTCCCCCTAGTTGCGTCCGCGTGCCGGGAGCCATGGGTGCGCGGGCATCGTCGGAGGCCTTTGTTTTTAGGGCCTCCGGCGGGGGGGAGGGAGAGCGTCCGACCGGAAAGAAGGCGCGGAAGAAGGCAAAACATCTAGAGGCGGGTCCCCTCGGTGCGCCAGATAATTTGACCACCGCGCTCAGCCCAACCCAGTCACCGGCGAGCGCGTGGTGCCCCGAGCCCGTGCCCGAGCCCTTGATTAACACCACAGAGGGGCCCGGGCGCGGGAAAGGAAAGGAAAAGGGGGGGCCGGAGCGGGAGGCCTCGGCAGACATGGGGGTCTCCCTGCCTCCGCGCGCCCCCAGGAACAAAAGGAGGCGCGGCTCCGATGAGGCGGAGGGGGAACAACATCCCTCCGCGGAGGAGTCGGTGCCCGCCGCGTGTCCCGCGTCCCCCACCAGCGCTCCCAAGTTGCGCTGCAGGCGCGAAGAGTCTGTCCCCGGGGAGGGTGAGGCAGTCGAGGCTGCCCAGCCGCTGCCTCCTGGGGATGGCATGGAAGATCTGCCTGTCGTGGGGGGCGTGGGGACCGCGGAGGAATGCGTAGCCGCCGGGCCGGGCGTCCCGGGGACTGAGGCGGGCGAGGCCGAAAAGGCCGAACCTGAGCCCGCCCAGCCAATACCCAACTTCCCCCGGGAGACGCTCGACCCAGCAGAAACACAATTTACTGTTTTTAATGAAACTGTAGATGCTGGGCCGGGGGGTGGCAGCGGGGAGGGGGAGGAACACCCACCCTCGCCTCTTACTTTGGAGCTGGAGCACTTGGGGAGCCTGGGGATCTCCTATGGCCGGGTCTCTCCTTGTTCTCCGGTTCCTGGGGCGGAGGGGGAACCCCTTCCGCTGTCATTTCCCGACCCAGCACCATTTTTAAAAGAGCCCAGTGGGGACTCCTCTGCCGACGATCCTGGGGGTGGGATCGGGGCAGTGCCAGGGCCGGTTGGAGCGGCCGGTTCATTTGCCGTACCTTGTGCGGTCGATGGGCTGGCTGCTGGCGGCCACCTCCCGGAGGAGGACGGGGACTCGGTGGGGGACGCGGGTGAAGACCTAGAGACCACCGCCAGTGAGGCGGTGGATCTGCTCGCGGCCGCCGCTGAGGCCCTCCTCATTCCTGCAAAGGAACTCCGGGACTTTTTGGCCCAGAGCCGGGGTCGCCGCGACCAAGCCCGACTGGCCCTGGAAAAATGGTCCGAGCCAGAGCTGATCAAGGGGTCCGTCCGCGCCGCCGTTAAAACCTTGGCCGCGGGCGGGCCCTTGACAAAGGAGCAGCACCTTGAGCTGCGCGAGCTCGAGGGACTCCTCGCTGGGCTGCGGAGGGAGCGGAGTTCAACAAAAGACTCCGCTCCCTCCCCCACAATAGGTTAAGGTAGAGGTTGCACTATGCTTTTGCCATGAAGATAACCATAGCCAGCCTCAACATCAACGGCGGCAGAGGGGCACGCCGTAGATTTGACAATTTTTCGCTCCTGCGGGAGGGGAAATATGCGGTGTGCTTCCTGCAAGAAACCCACACCGTTCCGGGAGACGAAGCCACGTGGCTCCTGGAATGGCAAGGAGAGGTCCGCATGAGCCACCTCACCGCCATTTCTAGTGGGGTGGCCATCTTGCTGGGCCCGCATTTTCAGCCGGAGATCTTGGGGGTCGAGGAGCCCGTGCCAGGCCGCTTGCTGCACGTAACGGTTCGCCTGGGGGACGTGCCGCTCCATCTCGTGAACGTGTACGCCCCTCATCCCGGCCCGCAGCAGACGCGCTTCTTTGAAGAGGTGTCCGCTCTTCTTGGCTCCGTCGACGTCGGCGACTGCATTGTCCTCGGGGGGGATTTTAACTGCACCCTCGAGGCGAGGGACCGCTCCGGTGCCCCGCAGTGCATGACGGCGATGGAGAAGTTGAGGGACCTGGTCGGGTCCTTCGACTTGGTGGACGTCTGGCGAAATCTCCACCCCGACTCCAGCGCCTTTACTTGGGTGAGGCCTGGAGTTGGATGGTCTAGAGTCGACCGCCTTTACGTGTCTCGGGCGTACGTTTCCTGCGTCCCGGCGGCCTCCATGCGGCCGGTGCCGTGTTCGGACCACCACCTGGTGTGGGCGGAGCTCGCTTCGCTCCGCGCGAGGACGGGGTCCGCGTACTGGCACTTTAACAACCAGCTGCTGGAGGACGTGCGGTTCCAGGACTCGTTCCGTCGATTCTGGTCCGACTGGAGAAGGAAGCAGGGGGGCTCCCCCTCCTTGAGGCTATGGTGGGACGTGGGCAAGGCTCACGTCCGCGTCTTCTGTCAAGAGTACGCGAGGGGGTCGACCAAGAGGCGGGCGGCCAGAGTCGGGCGCCTAGAAAAAGAGGTGCTCGACCTGGAAGCCCGTCTCGGTCAAGTCGTCCAGGACCCGGCCCTGCGGACGGTGTACGAAGCGAAGAAGGCCGCGCTGAAGGACCTGCAGCTCGTCGGGTCCCGAGGCGCGTTCGTGAGGTCGCGGATCCGGTTCCTGCGGGATCTGGACCGCGGCTCCCCCTTCTTCTACTCGCTGGAAAAAAGGCAGAGTGTCCGTAAGCAGCTCTTGACGCTGCTGGCCGACGACGGCTCTCTCGTCTCGGATCCGGAGGGCGTCAACAACAGGGTCCGTGAATATTACGGGGCTCTGTTCTCTCCGGATCCGTCCAGCGAGGAAGCGCGTAGAGTTTTGTGGGAGGACCTGCCGAAGGTCGGCCCGGAGGGCGCCGAAAATCTGGAAGCTCCGCTAAGCCTGGCGGAGCTGACCGGTGCCCTCGCCCGGCTCTCGAGGGGAAAATCCCCGGGGCTGGACGGGCTGACCGTGGAGTTCCACAGGGCGTTCTGGGACGTCCTGGGGAGCGACTACGCGCGGGTCCTGGGGGAAAGTCTGGCGACCGGGGAGATGCCCCTCTCTTGGCGCAGGGCAGTCATCGTCCTGCTGCCTAAGAAGGGCGATCTCCGCCTCCTTAAGAACTGGCGCCCGGTCTCCCTCCTCAGCACGGACTACAAAATCTTCGCCAGGGCGATGTCTGCTCGCCTTGGTGCCGTGCTGGACCACATGATCCACCCCGACCAGTCATACACGGTCCCGGGCCGGACAATCCACGATAACATCCATCTGGTCCGGGACCTCATCCATTGTTCCCAGGAGGCTGGTCTGTCGGTCGCCTTCCTATCCCTCGACCAAGAGAAGGCGTTCGACAGGGTGGATCACGACTATCTGCTCGGAACTCTGCGCGCTTTCGGGTTCGGGACGCATTTCGTCGCCCGGATCCGACTTTTGTACGCCGCCGCGGAGTGTCTGATTAAGGTTAACGGGTCCTTGACGGCGCCCCTTCGCTTTAGGAGAGGGGTGCGCCAGGGATGCCCCATGTCCGGCCAGTTATACGCCGTTTGCGTGGAGCCTTTCCTGCGCCTCTTGCGGACGAGGTTGACGGGACTGGCTCTGCAAGGGCCGGGCGTGGAGGTCGTCCTCTCGGCTTACGCCGATGACGTGCTCCTCGCGATAGAGGATCCCGCTGACCTGCGGAGGATGCGGGAGTGCCAGGAGATTTACTCGGCCGCGTCCTCCGCCAGGATCAACTGGGAGAAATGTTCCGGACTCCTGGTGGGTCAGTGGCGGGTGGACTCCCTGCCGGAGGAGCTCAGGCCTTTTGCCTGGAGCACGACCCATCTCCTCTATCTGGGAGTCTACCTTAGCCCCGACGAGGGAGCCTGGCCGGCGAACTGGCAGGAGCTGGAGGCCAAGGTCGCCGCTCGCCTAGGGCGCTGGACAGGACTTCTCCGAGTGCTGTCCTACAGGGGTCGAGCGCTAGTCATAAACCAGCTGGTGGCCGCAATGCTGTGGTACCGGCTGGTCACTTTGACCCCTCCCCCTGCGTTTGTCGCCAAGATACAGAAGAAGCTGGTGGACTTCTTCTGGAACAACAGGAAGCACTGGGTCTCTGCTGCGGTCTTGAGTCTCCCGCTTGAGGAGGGCGGTCAGTCGTTGGTGTGCGTCAGCGCCCAACTCGCGACTTTCCGTCTTCAGACCCTGCAGAGATACCTTTACGTCGAGCCCCCTCCTAGGTGGTGCGCTCTGGCGAGGTATTTCTTCCGCCAGCAGCTCGACCTCAATTATGATACGCAGCTCCTGTTTGTGAACTTGGGGGGTGCCAGGACCGCCCTCCGGGAGCTGCCTGTCTTTTACAGGGAACTCATCAGGGTCTGGAACAAAGTCTCCACCAAGCGCAGCTCTCCGCCGGCTGGAGTGGTGGCCGTCCTGCAGGAACCGCTGCTCGGGAATCCGTACCTCCACGGCCGAGGCTTTATGTGGCGGTCGGAAGAGAGGGCTGTGGCTGGTGAGGTGACCAGGGTCAGGGACCTGCTCGATGGCGGAGGAGCGGGCTGGATGGCGCCAGACACGCTGGCGCGGCGCCTAAATTCTGCCAACGTCCGCCACGCGGCCGATGCCATCGAGTCGCTAAAAACAGCTCTGGGCCCTGACTCCGTTAGGTGCATCGAGGAGGCTCAAGCACGTGGGGAGATCCCGTCCGAACTGACCCCCGTCCGGACGGAATTCCTCATCGGCGCCAAACCCCGGAACCTCCCTCGGGGGCCGGCGCCTCACAACTTGAGCCGCCTCGGGGAAATCCCCTCCGTGCCTTTCAGTTCCGCGCGGAGGGGTTTCCTGTACGGGCTGCTCCTGCACACCCTCAACTTTGCCATCCTCGCCGGCCGTCCGGACACGCCATGGCGTACCATCTTGCCGTCCGGAGGAGGCGGGGGTCCCCGATGGAGGGCACTCTACGCAGGGGTCCTCCCACTATTCATCGGGGACTTGGCCTGGAGGGTGGTGCACGGAGCAGTGCCGTGCAACAAATTTTTAAGCCGGTTCACGGAGTCCCAGGCCGCCTGCAATTTCTGCGGTCTGGAGGAGTCCGTGTTCCATGTTTTTATTGAATGCACGAGGTTGCAGCCCCTGTTCCACTATTTGAAGGGGCTGCTCCTGAAATTCTGGCTGCACTTCAGTCCCACTCTCCTGATCATTGGGCACCCTGTGCGGAGGGGAGCGGGTAGGTCCGAAGGCCTCCTCGTAGGACTGCTCCTGGGCACGGCCAAGGGTGCCATCAGCCGGTCCAGGCAGCGGGCGGTCGAGGGGGTCGTTCAACCTGACTGCCTGCCTCTCTTCCGCTCTTACATCCGGTCCAGGGTGTCCTTGGAGATGGAGCACGCGGTGTCCACCGGTACGCTCGCGGCCTTCCGCGAGAGGTGGGCACCGGAGGGACTGGAGTGCATCATCACGCCCGGCAACCAAATTTTAATTTGATTTTACGTTTTAAAGTTAATTTGTTTTAATTGCCGGTGCTTTTAGTGTCCCCTTCCCTTTTGTAGGGGGCACTGGGGAAAAATTGTGATTTTAGTGCCCAAAAAAAAACAAAAAAAAAAACAAAAAACACAAAAAAAAAACAAAAAAGGGGGGAAAAAAAGGGCCTTGTAAATGTCTGGAGTGTCACCCAGGTCGGGTGGCACCGTTTAATGTCTTTATGTTTTGCAGGTAAACTCAAAAGAGTTTCATGCACAAGGACCAATTGTGGAGCAGTGGAGGCGTGTCCTGCTCAGTTGGAGCTGTGAGCAGTGAGTGGAGCTGCTATCAACTTGAGCTCCTGCCTGGAGAGCCCTGAGACCAGCCCAGGAAGAGAAGGAAGGAAGGGGCTTCAACCTTCAACTTTACCCAGAGGGAGAGGAGGAAGCAGAAAACATTTCAACTTTTTACCATTCTGCAAGGAGTTGGAGAGAGGGGGAAAAACCAACAACATCCAGTCAGTGTGGAAGGAGGGAGACTCTACCATTTCAACAGGTGGGTGTGGGTGCATTTCCCAAAAAGACTTTGTTGTATCGGTGGGGGGAGGAAAGAAGACCACTGAGGGCCGGAACATCGCGGGGGGTGTGTGTGTGTGTGGTAGTGTGTGTGGGGGCCTTGCTTACAACTGGGCCCCCCCCACAATTGGAACCCCCCCCACCCCCCCACATTTGCCTAGCCTGGGATAGCTGGAGCTACCAGGCTGAAGATTGTCATTAATCTCCCTATTAAAGATCGTTTAGGATTGTGTGCCTGGTGGCTCCAGCTACCCCAGGTGAAGACGTCTTCTCCCCCCACCTGAAGACCAACCCAAAGACTGTGTTTTTTGTGTGTGTTTTGCCATCTGGGGAGTGCACCCACCCACAGCTGCGAGGGGAGACCTGCCCTCGCAGCCCCCCCCCCCTTCCCACCCCCCTCTCTCTTTCTCCTGTTACTCTGTTTCTCCCCTCTCTCTCTGAGGCCCCTTTTCTTCCTAATTTTAAAAAACAAAACCAATTAAGACAACTGAGCAGAGGGAGCAAGGCCTCTCCCCAATTGTCAACGAGGGGAGAGGTGCCTCGTTAAGGGCTCCTCTGCTCAGTTAATATACGAGGCCATTAAAGACCATTAAGGCCTGTGACTTTGGGGTGGGTGTAGCCCTTAAAGGGACCCCGTGATGGCGACCCCATCCACGCCGGTGGCAGGGCCAGCGAAGACATATGCGCAGGTGGCAACCGCTTCCACGGCCCCTCCTGCGCCACCCGCTGCCCTGCCACCTTTCAGACTCATTACTAAAAAACACGGGGTCAAGAGCTACACTCACCCCACAATGAGCATCGAGGAGTGCGTGCGGGCGATGGCTGGGGTAGTCGGCCCCTCGGCCATTGTCGCAGCCTCCAAGATGTCTGGGAAGGCCGTGTTCTTCCTGGGGTCGGAGCGGGCGGTGTCCCTGGCCCTCGAAAAGGGGCTCACGGTGGGCGGGACGTTCCTGCCGGTGGACCCTCTCGAGGCCACCGCGCAGAGGGTCATCATTTCAAACGTCCCGCCCTTTGTTCCCGCTGAGCTCCTCCTCCCTCACCTACAACAACTGGAGGAGGTAAGGTCAGGGATCAACCCCATACCGCTCGGCCTCAGGGAGAACAGCCTGCGCCACGTGTTCTCCTTCCGCCGCCAGCTCTTTGTCCGGCTGGCGCGGGAGGACACGACGGAGGGGAATTTTAATGTGGTGCACGAGGGGACTGCCTACCGCGTCTTCTGGACGTCGGACGGCGTGCGGTGCCATGCCTGCAGGGAGGTGGGGCATGTTCGTAAGAACTGCCCCGCCTCCAAGGCCGCCAAACCACCGAAGGCGGCCAAGGCTGGCGCCGCCGCCACCCCTCCCCCTAGTTGCGTCCGCGTGCCGGGAGCCATGGGTGCGCGGGCATCGTCGGAGGCCTTTGTTTTCAGGGCCTCCGGCGGGGGGGAGGGAGAGCGTCCGACCGGAAAGAAGGCGCGGAAGAAGGCAAAACATCTAGAGGCGGGTCCCCTCGGTGCGCCAGATAATTTGACCACCGCGCTCAGCCCAACCCAGTCACCGGCGAGCGCGTGGTGCCCCGAGCCCGTGCCCGAGCCCTTGAATAACACCACAGAGGGGCCCGGGCGCGGGAAAGGAAAGGAAAAGGGGGGGGCGGAGCGGGAGGCCTCGGCAGACATGGGGGTCTCCCTGCCTCCGCGCACCCCCAGGAACAAAAGGAGGCGCGGCTCCGATGAGGCGGAGGGGGAACAACATCCCTCCGTGGAGGAGTCGGTGCCCGCCGCGTGTCCCGCGTCCCCCACCAGCGCTCCCAAATTGCGCTGCAGGCGCGAGGAGTCTGTCCCCGGGGAGGGTGAGGCAGTCGAGGCTGCCCAGCCGCTGCCTCCTGGGGAGGGCATAGAAGATCTGCCTGTCGTGGGGGGCGTGGGGCCAGTGGAAGAATGCGTAGCCGCCGGGTCGAGCGTCCCGGGGACCGAGGCGGGCGGGGCCGAAAAGGCCGAACCTGAGCCCGCCCAGCTATTATCCAACTTCCCCCGGGAGTCGCTCGACCCGGCAGAAAAACAATTTATTGGTTTTAATGACACTGTAGATGCTGGGCCGGGGGGTGGCAGCGGGGAGGGGGAGGAACACCCACCCTCGCCTCTTACTTTGGAGCTGGAGCACTTGGAGGGCCTGGGGATTTCCTATGGCCGGGTCTCTCCTTGTTCTCCGGTTCCTGGGGCGGAGGGGGAACCCCTTCCGCTGTCATTTCCCGACCCAGCACCATTTTTAAAAGAGCCCAGTGGGGACTCCTCTGCCGACGATCCTGGGGGTGGGATCGGGGCAGTGCCAGGGCCGGTTGGAGCGGCCGGTTCATTTGCCGTACCTTGTGCGGTCGATGGGCTGGCTGCTGGCGGCCACCTCCCGGAGGAGGACGGGGACTCGGTGGGGGACGCGGGTGAAGACCTAGAGACCACCGCCAGTGAGGCGGTGGATCTGCTCGCGGCCGCCGCTGAGGCCCTCCTCATTCCTGCAAAGGAACTCCGGGACTTTTTGGCCCAGAGCCGGGGTCGCCGCGACCAAGCCCGACTGGCCCTGGAAAAATGGTCCGAGCCGGAGCTGATCAAGGGGTCTGTCCGCGCCGCCGTTAAAACCTTGGCCGCGGGCGGGCCCTTGACAAAGGAGCAGCACCTTGAGCTGCGCGAGCTCTAGGGACTCCTCGCTGGGCTGCGGAGGGAGCGGAGTTCAACAAAAGACTCCGCTCCCTCCCCCACAATAGGTTAAGGTAGAGGTTGCACTATGCTTTTGCCATGAAGATAACCATAGCCAGCCTCAACATCAACGGCGGCAGAGGGGCACGCCGTAGATTTGACAATTTTTCGCTCCTGCGGGAGGGGAAATATGCGGTGTGCTTCCTGCAAGAAACCCACACCGTTCCGGGAGACGAAGCCACGTGGCTCCTGGAATGGCAAGGAGAGGTCCGCATGAGCCACCTCACCGCCATTTCTAGTGGGGTGGCCATCTTGCTGGGCCCGCATTTTCAGCCGGAGATCTTGGGGGTCGAGGAGCCCGTGCCAGGCCGCTTGCTGCACGTAACGGTTCGCCTGGGGGACGTGCCGCTCCATCTCGTGAACGTGTACGCCCCTCATCCCGGCCCGCAGCAGACGCGCTTCTTTGAAGAGGTGTCCGCTCTTCTTGGCTCCGTCGACGTCGGCGACTGCATTGTCCTCGGGGGGGATTTTAACTGCACCCTCGAGGCGAGGGACCGCTCCGGTGCCCCGCAGTGCATGGCGGCGATGGAGAAGTTGAGGGACCTGGTCGGGTCCTTCGACTTGGTGGACGTCTGGCGAAATCTCCACCCCGACTCCAGCGCCTTTACTTGGGTGAGGCCTGGAGTTGGATGGTCTAGAGTCGACCGCCTTTACGTGTCTCGGGCGTACGTTTCCTGCGTCCCGGCGGCCTCCATGCGGCCGGTGCCGTGTTCGGACCACCACCTGGTGTGGGCGGAGCTCGCTTCGCTCCGCGCGAGGACGGGGTCCGCGTACTGGCACTTTAACAACCGGCTGCTGGAGGACGTGCGGTTCCAGGACTCGTTCCGTCGATTCTGGTCCGACTGGAGAAGGAAGCAGGGGGGCTTCCCCTCCTTGAGGCTATGGTGGGACGTGGGCAAGGCTCACGTCCGCGTCTTCTGTCAAGAGTACGCGAGGGGGTCGACCAAGAGGCGGGCGGCCAGAGTCGGGCGCCTAGAAAAAGAGGTGCTCGACCTGGAAGCCCGTCTCGGTCAAGTCGTCCAGGACCCGGCCCTGCGGACGGTGTACGAAGCGAAGAAGGCCGCGCTGAAGGACCTGCAGCTCGTCGGGTCCCGAGGCGCGTTCGTGAGGTCGCGGATCCGGTTCCTGCGGGATCTGGACCGCGGCTCCCCCTTCTTCTACTCGCTGGAAAAAAGGCAGAGTGTCCGTAAGCAGCTCTTGACGCTGCTGGCCGACGACGGCTCTCTCGTCTCGGATCCGGAGGGCGTCAACAACAGGGTCCGTGAATATTACGGGGCTCTGTTCTCTCCGGATCCGTCCAGCGAGGAAGCGCGTAGAGTTTTGTGGGAGGACCTGCCGAAGGTCGGCCCGGAGGGCGCCGAAAATCTGGAAGCTCCGCTAAGCCTGGCGGAGCTGACCGGTGCCCTCGCCCGGCTCTCGAGGGGAAAATCCCCGGGGCTGGACGGGCTGACCGTGGAGTTCCACAGGGCGTTCTGGGACGTCCTGGGGAGCGACTACGCGCGGGTCCTGGGGGAAAGTCTGGCGACCGGGGAGATGCCCCTCTCTTGGCGCAGGGCAGTCATCGTCCTGCTGCCTAAGAAGGGCGATCTCCGCCTCCTTAAGAACTGGCGCCCGGTCTCCCTCCTCAGCACGGACTACAAAATCTTCGCCAGGGCGATGTCTGCTCGCCTTGGTGCCGTGCTGGACCACATGATCCACCCCGACCAGTCATACACGGTCCCGGGCCGGACAATCCACGATAACATCCATCTGGTCCGGGACCTCATCCATTGTTCCCAGGAGGCTGGTCTGTCGGTCGCCTTCCTATCCCTCGACCAAGAGAAGGCGTTCGACAGGGTGGATCACGACTATCTGCTCGGAACTCTGCGCGCTTTCGGTTTCGGGACGCATTTCGTCGCCCGGATCCGACTTTTGTACGCCGCCGCGGAGTGTCTGATTAAGGTTAACGGGTCCTTGACGGCGCCCCTTCGCTTTAGGAGAGGGGTGCGCCAGGGATGCCCCATGTCCGGCCAGTTATACGCCGTTTGCGTGGAGCCTTTCCTGCGCCTCTTGCGGACGAGGTTGACGGGACTGGCTCTGCAAGGGCCGGGCGTGGAGGTCGTCCTCTCGGCTTACGCCGATGACGTGCTCCTCGCGGTAGAGGATCCCGCTGACCTGCGGAGGATGCGTGAGTGCCAGGAGATTTACTCGGCCGCGTCCTCCGCCAGGATCAACTGGGAGAAATGTTCCGGACTCCTGGTGGGTCAGTGGCGGGTGGACTCCCTGCCGGAGGAGCTCAGGCCTTTTGCCTGGAGCACGACCCATCTCCTCTATCTGGGAGTCTACCTTAGCCCCGACGAGGGAGCCTGGCCGGCGAACTGGCAGGAGCTGGAGGCCAAGGTCGCCGCTCGCCTAGGGCGCTGGACAGGACTGCTCCGAGTGCTGTCCTACAGGGGTCGAGCGCTAGTCATAAACCAGCTGGTGGCCGCAATGCTGTGGTACCGGCTGGTCACTTTGACCCCTCCCCCTGCGTTTGTCGCCAAGATACAGAAGAAACTGGTGGACTTCTTCTGGAACAACAGGAAGCACTGGGTCTCTGCCGCGGTCTTGAGTCTCCCGCTTGAGGAGGGCGGTCAGTCGTTGGTGTGCGTCAGCGCCCAGCTCGCGACTTTCCGTCTTCAGACCCTGCAGAGATACCTTTACGTCGAGCCCCCTCCTAGGTGGTGCGCTCTGGCGAGGTATTTCTTCCGCCAGCAGCTCGACCTCAATTATGACACGCAGCTCCTGTTTGTGAACTTGGGGGGTGCCAGGACCGCCCTCCGGGAGCTGCCTGTCTTTTACAGGGAACTCATCAGGGTCTGGAACAAAGTCTCCACCAAGCGCAGCTCTCCGCCGGCTGGAGTGGCGGCCGTCCTGCAGGAACCGCTGCTCGGGAATCCGTACCTCCACGGCCGAGGCTTTATGTGGCGGTCGGAAGAGAGGGCTGTGGCTGGTGAGGTGACCAGGGTCAGGGACCTGCTCGATGGCGGAGGAGCGGGCTGGATGGCGCCAGACACGCTGGCGCGGCGCCTAAATTCTGCAAACGTCCGCCACGCGGCCGATGCCATCGAGTCGCTAAAAACAGCTCTGGGCCCTGACTCCGTTAGGTGCATCGAGGAGGCTCAGGCACGTGGGGAGATCCCGTCCGAACTGACCCCCGTCCGGACGGAATTCCTCATCGGCGCCAAACCCCGGAACCTCCCTCGGGGGCCGGCGCCTCACAACTTGAGCCGCCTCGGGGAAATCCCCTCCGTGCCTTTCAGTTCCGCGCGGAGGGGTTTCCTGTACGGGCTGCTCCTGCACACCCTCAACTTTGCCATCCTCGCCGGCCGTCCGGACACGCCATGGCGTACCATCTTGCCGTCCGGAGGAGGCGGGGGTCCCCGATGGAGGGCACTCTACGCAGGGGTCCTCCCACTGTTCATCGGGGACTTGGCCTGGAGGGTGGTGCACGGAGCAGTGCTGTGCAACAAATTTTTAAGCCGGTTCACGGACTCCCAGGCCGCCTGCAATTTCTGCGGTCTGGAGGAGTCCGTGTTCCATGTTTTTATTGAATGCACAAGGTTGCAGCCCCTGTTCCACTATTTGAAGGGGCTGCTCCTGAAATTCTGGCTGCACTTCAGTCCCACTCTCCTGATCTTTGGGCACCCTGTGCGGAGGGGAGCGGGTAGGTCCGAAGGCCTCCTCGTAGGACTGCTCCTGGGCACGGCCAAGGGTGCCATCAGCCGGTCCAGGCAGCGGGCGGTCGAGGGGGTCGTTCAACCTGACTGCCTGCCTCTCTTCCGCTCTTACATCCGGTCCAGGGTGTCCTTGGAGATGGAGCACGCGGTGTCCACCGGTACGCTCGCGGCCTTCCGCGAGAGGTGGGCACCGGAGGGACTGGAGTGCATCATCACGCCCGGCAACCAAATTTTAATTTGATTTTACGTTTTAAAGTTAATTTGTTTTAATTGCCAGTGCTTTTAGTGTCCCCTTCCCTTTTATAGGGGGCACTGGGGAAAAATTGTCATTTTAGTGCCCAAAAAAAAAAAAAAAAAAAAAGAAAAACACAAAAAAAACACAAAAAAAAAGGGGGGAAAAAAAAGGGCCTTGTAAATGTCTGGAGTGTCACCCAGGTCGGGTGGCACCGTTTAATGTTTTTTATGTTTTGCAGATAAACTCAAAAGAGTTTCATGCACAAGGACCAATTGTGGAGCAGTGGAGGCGTGTCCTGCTCAGTTGGAGCTGTGAGCAGTGAGTGGAGCTGCTATCAACTTGAGCTCCTGCCTGGAGAGCCCTGAGACCAGCCCAGGAAGAGAAGGAAGGAAGGGGCTTCAACACCACTTCTATCCAGAGGGAGAGGAGGAAAAAGCAGAAAACTTTAACAACTTTTACCATTCTGCAAGGAGTTGGAGAGAGGGGGAAAAACCAACAACATCCAGTGTGGAAGGAGGGAGACTCTACAATTCTACAGGTGGGTGTGGGTGCATTTCCCCAAACAGACTTTGTTGTATCGGTGGGGGGAGGAAAGAAGACCACTGAGGGCCGGAACATCGCGGGGGGTGTGTGTGTGTGTGGTAGTGTGTGTGGGGGCCTTGCTTACAACTAGGCCCCCCCCACAATTGGAACCCCCCCCACCCCCCACATTTGCCTAGCCTGGGATAGCTGGAGCTACCAGGCTGAAGATTGTCATTAATCATCCTATTAAAGATCGTTTAGGATTGTGTGCCTGGTGGCTCCAGCTACCCCAGGTGAAGACGTCTTCTCCCCCCACCTGAAGACCAACCCAAAGACTGTGTTTTTTGTGTGTTTTGCCATCTGGGGAGTGCACCCACCCACAGCTGCGAGGGGAGACCTGCCCTCGCAGCCCCCCCCCCTTCCCACCCCCCTCTCTCTTTCTCCGTTACCCTCTGTTTCTCCCCTCTCTCTCTGAGGCCCCTTTTCTTCCTAATTTAAAAAAAAAACAAAACCCAATTAAGACAACTGAGCAGAGGGAGCAAGGCCTCTCCCCAATTGTCAACGAGGGGAGAGGTGCCTCGTTAAGGGCTCCTCTGCTCAGTTAATATACGAGGCTATTAAAGACCATTAAGGCCTGTGACTTTGGGGTGGGTGTAGCCCTTAAAGGGACCCCGTGATGGCGACCCCATCCACGCCGGTGGCAGGGCCAGCAAGGACGTATGCGCAGGTGGCAACCGCTTCCACGGCCCCTCCTGCGCCACCCGCTGCCCTGCCACCTTTCAGACTCATTACTAAAAAACACGGGGTCAAGAGCTACACTCACCCCACAATGAGCATCGAGGAGTGCGTGCGGGCGATGGCTGGGGTAGTCGGCCCCTCGGCCATTGTCGCAGCCTCCAAGATGTCTGGGAAGGCCGTGTTCTTCCTGGGGTCGGAGCGGGCGGTGTCCCTGGCCCTTGAAAAGGGGCTCACGGTGGGCGGGACGTTCCTGCCGGTGGACCCTCTCGAGGCCACCGCGCAGAGGGTCATCGTGTCAAACGTCCCACCCTTTGTTTCCGCTGAGCTCCTCCTCCCTCACCTACACCAACTGGGGGAGGTAAGGTCGGGGATCAACCCCATACCGCTTGGCCTCAGGGAGAACAGCCTGCGCCACGTGTTCTCCTTCCGCCGCCAGCTCTTTGTCCGGCTGGCGCGGGAGGACATGACGGAAGGGCACTTTAATGTGGTGCACGAGGGGACTGCCTACCGCGTCTTCTGGACGTCGGACGGCGTGCGGTGCCATGCCTGCAGGGAGGTGGGGCACGTTCGTAAGAACTGCCCCGCCTCCAAGGCCGCCAAACCACCGAAGGCGGCCAAGGCTGGCGCCGCCGCCACCCCTCCCCCTAGTTGCGTCCGCGTGCCGGGAGCCATGGGTGCGCGGGCATCGTCGGAGGCCTTTGTTTTCAGGGCTTCCGGCGGGGGGGAGGGAGAGCGTCCGAGCGGAAAGAAGACGCGGAAGAAGGAGAAACATCTAGAGGCGGGTCCCCTCGGTGCGCCGGAAAGTTTGACCACCGCGCTCAGCCCAACCCAGTCACCGGCGAGCGCGGGGTGCCCCGAGCCCGTGCCCGGGCCCTTGAATAACACCACAGAGGGGCCCAGGCGCGGGCAAGAAAAGAAAAAGGGGGGGGTGGAGCAGGAGGCCTCGGCAGACATGGGGGTCTCCCTGCCTCCGCGCGCCCCCAGGAACAAAAGGAGGCACGGCTCCGATGAGACGGAGGGGGAACAACATCCCTCCGTGGAGGAGTCGGTGCCCGCCGTGTGTCCCGCGTCCCCCACCAGCGCTCCCAAATTGCGCTGCAGGCGCGAGGAGTCTGTCCCCGGGGAGGGTGAGGCAGTCGAGGCTGCCCAGCCGCTGCCTCCTGGGGAGGGCATGGAAGATCTGCCTGTCGTGGGGGGCGTGGGGCCAGTGGAAGAATGCGTAGCCGCCGGGTCGAGCGTCCCGGGGACCGAGGCGGGCGGGGCCGAAAAGGCCGAACCTGAGCCCGCCCAGCTATTATCCAACTTCCCCCGGGAGTCGCTCGACCCGGCAGAAAAACAATTTATTGGTTTTAATGACACTGTAGATGCTGGGCCGGGGGGTGGCAGCGGGGAGGGGGAGGAACACCCACCCTCGCCCCTTACTTTGGAGCTGGAGCACTTGGAGGGCCTGGGGATTTCCTATGGCCGGGTCTCTCCTTGTTCTCCGGTTCCTGGGGCGGAGGGGGAACCCCTTCCGCTGTCATTTCCCGACCCGGCACCATTTTTAAAAGAGCCCAGTGGGGACTCCTCTGCCGACGATCCTGGGGGTGGGATCGGGGCAGTGCCAGGGCCGGTTGGAGCGGCCGGTTCATTTGCCGTACCTTGTGCGGTCGATGGGCTGGCTGCTGGCGGCCACCTCCCGGAGGAGGACGGGGACTCGGTGGGGGACGCGGGTGAAGACCTAGAGACCACCGCCAGTGAGGCGGTGGATCTGCTCGCGGCCGCCGCTGAGGCCCTCCTCATTCCTGCAAAGGAACTCCGGGACTTTTTGGCCCAGAGCCGGGGTCGCCGCGACCAAGCCCGACTGGCCCTGGAAAAATGGTCCGAGCCAGAGCTGATCAAGGGGTCTGTCCGCGCCGCCGTTAAAACCTTGGCCGCGGGCGGGCCCTTGACAAAGGAGCAGCACCTTGAGCTGCGCGAGCTCGAGGGACTCCTCGCTGGGCTGCGGAGGGAGCGGAGTTCAACAAAAGACTCCGCTCCCTCCCCCACAATAGGTTAAGGTAGAGGTTGCACTATGCTTTTGCCATGAAGATAACCATAGCCAGCCTCAACATCAACGGCGGCAGAGGGGCACGCCGTAGATTTGACAATTTTTCGCTCCTGCGGGAGGGGAAATATGCGGTGTGCTTCCTGCAAGAAACCCACACCGTTCCGGGAGACGAAGCCACGTGGCTCCTGGAATGGCAAGGAGAGGTCCGCATGAGCCACCTCACCGCCATTTCTAGTGGGGTGGCCATCTTGCTGGGCCCGCATTTTCAGCCGGAGATCTTGGGGGTCGAGGAGCCCGTGCCAGGCCGCTTGCTGCACGTAACGGTTCGCCTGGGGGACGTGCCGCTCCATTTCGTGAACGTGTACGCCCCTCATCCCGGCCCGCAGCAGACGCGCTTCTTTGAAGAGGTGTCCGCTCTTCTTGGCTCCGTCGACGTCGGCGACTGCATTGTCCTCGGGGGGGATTTTAACTGCACCCTCGAGGCGAGGGACCGCTCCGGTGCCCCGCAGTGCATGACGGCGATGGAGAAGTTGAGGGACCTGGTCGGGTCCTTCGACTTGGTGGACGTCTGGCGAAATCTCCACCCCGACTCCAGCGCCTTTACTTGGGTGAGGCCTGGAGTTGGATGGTCTAGAGTCGACCGCCTTTACGTGTCTCGGGCGTACGTTTCCTGCGTCCCGGCGGCCTCCATGCGGCCGGTGCCGTGTTCGGACCACCACCTGGTGTGGGCGGAGCTCGCTTCGCTCCGCGCGAGGACGGGGTCCGCGTACTGGCACTTTAACAACCGGCTGCTGGAGGACGTGCGGTTCCAGGACTCGTTCCGTCGATTCTGGTCCGACTGGAGAAGGAAGCAGGGGTGCTTCCCCTCCTTGAGGCTATGGTGGGACGTGGGCAAGGCTCACGTCCGCGTCTTCTGTCAAGAGTACGCGAGGGGGTCGACCAAGAGGCGGGCGGCCAGAGTCGGGCGCCTAGAAAAAGAGGTGCTCGACCTGGAAGCCCGTCTCGGTCAAGTCGTCCAGGGCCCGGCCTTGCGGACGGTGTACGAAGCGAAGAAGGCCGCGCTGAAGGACCTGCAGCTCGTCGGGTCCCGAGGCGCGTTCGTGAGGTCGCGGATCCGGTTCCTGCGGGATCTGGACCGCGGCTCCCCCTTCTTCTACTCGCTGGAAAAAAGGCAGAGTGTCCGTAAGCAGCTCTTGACGCTGCTGGCCGACGACGGCTCTCTCGTCTCGGATCCGGAGGGCGTCAACAACAGGGTCCGTGAATATTACGGGGCTCTGTTCTCTCCGGATCCGTCCAGCGAGGAAGCGCGTAGAGTTTTGTGGGAGGACCTGCCGAAGGTCGGCCCGGAGGGCGCCGAAAATCTGGAAGCTCCGCTAAGCCTGGCGGAGCTGACCGGTGCCCTCGCCCGGCTCTCGAGGGGAAAATCCCCGGGGCTGGACGGGCTGACCGTGGAGTTCCACAGGGCGTTCTGGGACGTCCTGGGGAGCGACTACGCGCGGGTCCTGGGGGAAAGTCTGGCGACCGGGGAGATGCCCCTCTCTTGGCGCAGGGCAGTCATCGTCCTGCTGCCTAAGAAGGGCGATCTCCGCCTCCTTAAGAACTGGCGCCCGGTCTCCCTCCTCAGCACGGACTACAAAATCTTCGCCAGGGCGATGTCTGCTCGCCTTGGTGCCGTGCTGGACCACATGATCCACCCCGACCAGTCATACACGGTCCCGGGCCGGACAATCCACGATAACATCCATCTGGTCCGGGACCTCATCCATTGTTCCCAGGAGGCTGGTCTGTCGGTCGCCTTCCTATCCCTCGACCAAGAGAAGGCGTTCGACAGGGTGGATCACGACTATCTGCTCGGAACTCTGCGCGCTTTCGGGTTCGGGACGCATTTCGTCGCCCGGATCCGACTTTTGTACGCCGCCGCGGAGTGTCTGATTAAGGTTAACGGGTCCTTGACGGCGCCCCTTCGCTTTAGGAGAGGGGTGCGCCAGGGATGCCCCATGTCCGGCCAGTTATACGCCGTTTGCGTGGAGCCTTTCCTGCGCCTCTTGCGGACGAGGTTGACGGGACTGGCTCTGCAAGGGCCGGGCGTGGAGGTCGTCCTCTCGGCTTACACCGATGACGTGCTCCTCGCGATAGAGGATCCCGCTGACCTGCGGAGGATGCGTGAGTGCCAGGAGATTTACTCGGCCGCGTCCTCCGCCAGGATCAACTGGGAGAAATGTTCCGGACTCCTGGTGGGTCAGTGGCGGGTGGACTCCCTGCCGGAGGAGCTCAGGCCTTTTGCCTGGAGCACGACCCATCTCCTCTATCTGGGAGTCTACCTTAGCCCCGACGAGGGAGCCTGGCCGGCGAACTGGCAGGAGCTGGAGGCCAAGGTCGCCGCTCGCCTAGGGCGCTGGACAGGACTGCTCCGAGTGCTGTCCTACAGGGGTCGAGCGCTAGTCATAAACCAGCTGGTGGCCGCAATGCTGTGGTACCGGCTGGTCACTTTGACCCCTCCCCCTGCGTTTGTCGCCAAGATACAGAAGAAGCTGGTGGACTTCTTCTGGAACAACAGGAAGCACTGGGTCTCTGCCGCGGTCTTGAGTCTCCCGCTTGAGGAGGGCGGTCAGTCGTTGGTGTGCGTCAGCGCCCAGCTCGCGACTTTCCGCCTTCAGACCCTGCAGAGATACCTTTACGTCGAGCCCCCTCCTAGGTGGTGCGCTCTGGCGAGGTATTTCTTCCGCCAGCAGCTCGACCTCAATTATGACACGCAGCTCCTGTTTGTGAACTTGGGGGGTGCCAGGACCGCCCTCCGGGAGCTGCCTGTCTTTTACAGGGAACTCATCAGGGTCTGGAACAAAGTCTCCACCAAGCGCAGCTCTCCGCCGGCTGGAGTGGCGGCCGTCCTGCAGGAGCCGCTGCTCGGGAATCCGTACCTCCACGGCCGAGGCTTCATGTGGCGGTCGGAAGAGAGGGCTGTGGCTGGTGAGGTGACCAGGGTCAGGGACCTGCTCGATGGCGGAGGAGCGGGCTGGATGGCGCCAGACACGCTGGCGCGGCGCCTAAACTCTGCCAACGTCCGCCACGCGGCCGATGCCATCGAGTCGCTAAAAACAGCTCTGGGCCCTGACTCCGTTAGGTGCATCGAGGAGGCTCAAGCACGTGGGGAGATCCCGTCCGAACTGACCCCCGTCCGGACGGAATTCCTCATCGGCGCCAAACCCCGGAACCTCCCTCGGGGGCCGGCGCCTCACAACTTGAGCCGCCTCGGGGAAATCCCCTCCGTGCCTTTCAGTTCCGCGCGGAGGGGTTTCCTGTACGGGCTGCTCCTGCACACCCTCAACTTTGCCATCCTCGCCGGTCGTCCGGACACGCCATGGCGTACCATCTTGCCGTCCGGAGGAGGCGGGGGTCCCCGATGGAGGGCACTCTACGCAGGGGTCCTCCCACTATTCATCGGGGACTTGGCCTGGAGGGTGGTGCACGGAGCAGTGCCGTGCAACAAATTTTTAAGCCGGTTCACGGACTCCCAGGCCGCCTGCAATTTCTGCGGTCTGGAGGAGTCCGCGTTCCATGTTTTTATTGAATGCACGAGGTTGCAGCCCCTGTTCCACTATTTGAAGGGGCTGCTCCTGAAATTCTGGCTGCACTTCAGTCCCACTCTCCTGATCTTTGGGCACCCTGTGCGGAGGGGAGCGGGTAGGTCCGAGGGCCTCCTCGTAGGACTGCTCCTGGGCACGGCCAAGGGTGCCATCAGCCGGTCCAGGCAGCGGGCGGTCGAGGGGGTCGTTCAACCTGACTGCCTGCCTCTCTTCCGCTCTTACATCCGGTCCAGGGTGTCCTTGGAGATGGAGCACGCGGTGTCCACCGGTACGCTCGCGGCCTTCCGCGAGAGGTGGGCACCGGAGGGACTGGAGTGCATCATCACGCCCGGCAACCAAATTTTAATTTGATTTTACGTTTTAAAGTTAATTTGTTTTAATTGCCGGTGCTTTTAGTGTCCCCTTCCCTTTTATAGGGGGCACTGGGGAAAAATTGTGATTTTAGTGCCCAAAAAAAAACAAAAAAAAAAAAGAAAAAACACAAAAAAAAACAAAAAAGGGGGGAAAAAAGGGCCTTGTAAATGTCTGGAGTGTCACCCAGGTCGGGTGGCACCGTTTAATGTCTTTATGTTTTGCAGGTAAACTCAAAAGAGTTTCATGCACAAGGACCAATTGTGGAGCAGTGGAGGCGTGTCCTGCTCAGTTGGAGCTGTGAGCAGTGAGTGGAGCTGCTATCAACTTGGGCTCCTGCCTGGAGAGCCCTGAGACCAGCCCAGGAAGAGAAGGAAGGAAGGGGCTTCACCACCAGCTTCTATCCAGAGGGAGAGGAGGAGAACAGAAAACATTGCAACAACTTTATCATTTCTGCAAAGAGTTGGAGAGAGGGGGAAAACCAACAACATCCAGTGTGGAAGGAGGGAGACTCTACATCTTCTACAGGTGGGTGTGGGTGCATTTCCCAAAAAGACTTTGTTGTTTCGGTGGGGGGAGGAAAGAAGACCACTGAGGGCCGGAACATCGCGGGGGGTGTGTGTGTGTGTGGTCGTGTGCGTGGGGGCCGTGCTTACAACTAGGCCCCCCCCCACAATTGGAACCCCCCCCACCCCCCCCACATTTGCCTAGCCTGGGATAGCTGGAGCTACCAGGCTGAAGATTGTCACTAATCATCCTATTAAAGATCGTTTAGGATTGTGTGCCTGGTGGCTCTAGCTACCCCAGGTGAAGACGTCTTCTCCCCCCACCTGAAGACCAACCCAAAGACTGTGTTTTTTGTGTGTTTTGCCATCTGGGGAGTGCACCCACCCACAGCTGCGAGGGGAGACCTGCCCTCGCAGCCCCCCCCCTTTCCCACCCCCCTCTCTCTTTCTCCGTTACCCTCTGTTTCTCCCCTCTCTCTCTGAGAACCCTTTCCTTCCTAATTTAAAAAAAAAAAAAAAAAAAACAATTAAGACAACTGAGCAGAGGGAGCAAGGCCTCTCCCCAATTGTCAACGAGGGGAGAGGTGCCTCGTTAAGGGCTCCTCTGCTCAGTTAATATACGAGGCCATTAAAGACCATTAAGGCCTGTGACTTTGGGGTGGGTGTAGCCCTTAAAGGGACCCTGTGATGGCGACCCCATCCACGCCGGTGGCAGGGCCAGCGAAGACGTATGCGCAGGTGGCAACCGCTTCCACGGCACCTCCTGCGCCACCCGCTGCCCTGCCACCATTCAGACTCATTACAAAAAAACACGGGGTCAAGAGCTACACTCACCCCACAATGAGCATTGAGGAGTGCGTGCGGGCGATGGCTGGGGTAGTCGGCCCCTCGGCCATTGTCGCAGCCTCCAAGATGTCTGGGAAGGCCGTGTTCTTCCTGGGGTCGGAGCGGGCGGTGTCCCTGGCCCTTGAAAAGGGGCTCACGGTGGGCGGGACGTTCCTGCCGGTGGACCCTCTCGAGGCCACCGCGCAGAGGGTCATCATTTCAAACGTCCCGCCCTTTGTTCCCACTGAGCTCCTCCTCCCTCACCTACACCAACTGGGGGAGGTAAGGTCGGGGATCAACCCCATACCGCTCGGCCTCAGGGAGAACAGCCTGCGCCACGTGTTCTCCTTCCGCCGCCAGCTCTTTGTCCGGCTGGCGCGGGAGGAGATGACGGAGGGGAACTTTAATGTGGTGCACGAGGGGACTGCCTACCGCGTCTTCTGGACGTCGGACGGCGTGCGGTGCCATGCCTGCAGGGAGGTGGGGCACGTTCGCAAGAACTGCCCCGCCTCCAAGGCCGCCAAACCACCGAAGGCGGCCAAGGCTGGCGCCGCCGCCACCCCTCCCCCTAGTTGCGTCCGCGTGCCGGGAGCCATGGGTGCGCGGGCATCGTCGGAGGCCTTTGTTTTCAGGGCCTCCGGCGGGGGGAAGGGAGAGCGTCCGACCGGAAAGAAGGCGCGGAAGAAGGCAAAACATCTAGAGGCGGGTCCCCTCGGTGCGCCAGATAATTTGACCACCGCGCTCAGCCCAACCCAGTCATCGGCGAGCGCAGGGTGCCCCGAGCCCGTGCCCGAGCCCTTGAATAACACCACAGAGGGGCCCGGGCGCGGGAAAGGAAAGGAAAAGGGGGGGGCGGAGCGGGAGGCCTCGGCAGACATGGGGGTCTCCCTGCCTCCGCGCACCCCCAGGAACAAAAGGAGGCGCGGCTCCGATGAGGCGGAGGGGGAACAACATCCCTCCGCGGAGGAGTCGGTGCCCGCCGCGTGTCCCGCGTCCCCCACCAGCGCTCCCAAATTGCGCTGCAGGCGCGAAGAGTCTGTCCCCGGGGAGGGTGAGGCAGTCGAGGCTGCCCAGCCGCTGCCTCCTGGGGATGGAGTGGAAGATCTGCCTGTCGTGGGGGGCGTGGGGCCAGCGGAAGAATGCATTGCCGCCGGGCCGGGCGTCCCGGGGACTGAGGCGGGCGAGGCCGAAAAGGCCGAACCTGAGCCCGCCCAGCCAATACCCAACTTCCCCCGGGAGTCGCTCGACCCGGCAGAAACACAAACTGATTTTAATGAAACTGTAGATGCTGGGCCGGGGGGTGGCAGCGGGGAGGGGGAGGAACACCCACCCTCGCCTCTTACTTTGGAGCTGGAGCACTTGGGGAGCCTGGGGATCTCCTATGGCCGGGTCTTTCCTTGTTCTCCGGTTCCTGGGGCGGGGGGGCAACCCCTTCCGCTGTCATTTCCCGACCCAGCACCATTTTTAAAAGAGCCCAGTGGGGACTCCTCTGCCGACGATCCTGGGGGTGGGATCGGGGCAGTGCCAGGGCCGGTTGGAGCGGCCGGTTCATTTGCCGTACCTTGTGCGGTCGATGGGCTGGCTGCTGGCGGCCACCTCCCGGAGGAGGACGGGGACTCGGTGGGGGACGCGGGTGAAGACCTAGAGACCACCGCCAGTGAGGCGGTGGATCTGCTCGCGGCCGCCGCTGAGGCCCTCCTCATTCCTGCAAAGGAACTCCGGGACTTTTTGGCCCAGAGCCGGGGTCGCCGCGACCAAGCCCGACTGGCCCTGGAAAAATGGTCCGAGCCAGAGCTGATCAAGGGGTCTGTCCGCGCCGCCGTTAAAACCTTGGCCGCGGGCGGGCCCTTGACAAAGGAGCAGCACCTTGAGCTGCGCGAGCTCGAGGGACTCCTCGCTGGGCTGCGGAGGGAGCGGAGTTCAACAAAAGACTCCGCTCCCTCCCCCACAATAGGTTAAGGTAGAGGTTGCACTATGCTTTTGCCATGAAGATAACCATAGCCAGCCTCAACATCAACGGCGGCAGAGGGGCACGCCGTAGATTTGACAATTTTTCGCTCCTGCGGGAGGGGAAATATGCGGTGTGCTTCCTGCAAGAAACCCACACCGTTCCGGGAGACGAAGCCACGTGGCTCCTGGAATGGCAAGGAGAGGTCCGCATGAGCCACCTCACCGCCATTTCTAGTGGGGTGGCCATCTTGCTGGGCCCGCATTTTCAGCCGGAGATCTTGGGGGTCGAGGAGCCCGTGCCAGGCCGCTTGCTGCACGTAACGGTTCGCCTGGGGGACGTGCCGCTCCATCTCGTGAACGTGTACGCCCCTCATCCCGGCCCGCAGCAGACGCGCTTCTTTGAAGAGGTGTCCGCTCTTCTTGGCTCCGTCGACGTCGGCGACTGCATTGTCCTCGGGGGGGATTTTAACTGCACCCTCGAGGCGAGGGACCGCTCCGGTGCCCCGCAGTGCATGACAGCGATGGAGAAGTTGAGGGACCTGGTCGGGTCCTTCGACTTGGTGGACGTCTGGCGAAATCTCCACCCCGACTCCAGCGCCTTTACTTGGGTGAGGCCTGGAGTTGGATGGTCTAGAGTCGACCGCCTTTACGTGTCTCGGGCGTACGTTTCCTGCGTCCCGGCGGCCTCCATGCGGCCGGTGCCGTGTTCGGACCACCACCTGGTGTGGGCGGAGCTCGCTTCGCTCCGCGCGAGGACGGGGTCCGCGTACTGGCACTTTAACAACCGGCTGCTGGAGGACGTGCGGTTCCAGGACTCGTTCCGTCGATTCTGGTCCGACTGGAGAAGGAAGCAGGGGGGCTTCCCCTCCTTGAGGCTATGGTGGGACGTGGGCAAGGCTCACGTCCGCGTCTTCTGTCAAGAGTACGCGAGGGGGTCGACCAAGAGGCGGGCGGCCAGAGTCGGGCGCCTAGAAAAAGAGGTGCTCGACCTGGAAGCCCGTCTCGGTCAAGTCGTCCAGGACCCGGCCCTGCGGACGGTGTACGAAGCGAAGAAGGCCGCGCTGAAGGACCTGCAGCTCGTCGGGTCCCGAGGCGCGTTCGTGAGGTCGCGGATCCGGTTCCTGCGGGATCTGGACCGCGGCTCCCCCTTCTTCTACTCGCTGGAAAAAAGGCAGAGTGTCCGTAAGCAGCTCTTGACGCTGCTGGCCGACGACGGCTCTCTTGTCTCGGATCCGGAGGGCGTCAACAACAGGGTCCGTGAATATTACGGGGCTCTGTTCTCTCCGGATCCGTCCAGCGAGGAAGCGCGTAGAGTTTTGTGGGGGGACCTGCCGAAGGT
Source organism: Pristiophorus japonicus (assembly GCF_044704955.1). Classification (NCBI taxonomy): domain Eukaryota; kingdom Metazoa; phylum Chordata; class Chondrichthyes; family Pristiophoridae; genus Pristiophorus; species Pristiophorus japonicus. The sequence goes on along the minus strand of NC_091991.1, from coordinate 41,276,085 downwards.
CGGCCCGGAGGGCGCCGAAAATCTGGAAGCTCCGCTAAGCCTGGCGGAGCTGACCGGTGCCCTCGCCCGGCTCTCGAGGGGAAAATCCCCGGGGCTGGACGGGCTGACCGTGGAGTTCCACAGGGCGTTCTGGGACGTCCTGGGGAGCGACTACGCGCGGGTCCTGGGGGAAAGTCTGGCGACCGGGGAGATGCCCCTCTCTTGGCGCAGGGCAGTCATCGTCCTGCTGCCTAAGAAGGGCGATCTCCGCCTCCTTAAGAACTGGCGCCCGGTCTCCCTCCTCAGCACGGACTACAAAATCTTCGCCAGGGCGATGTCTGCTCGCCTTGGTGCCGTGCTGGACCACATGATCCACCCCGACCAGTCATACACGGTCCCGGGCCGGACAATCCACGATAACATCCATCTGGTCCGGGACCTCATCCATTGTTCCCAGGAGGCTGGTCTGTCGGTCGCCTTCCTATCCCTCGACCAAGAGAAGGCGTTCGACAGGGTGGATCACGACTATCTGCTCGGAACTCTGCGCGCTTTCGGGTTCGGGACGCATTTCGTCGCCCGGATCCGACTTTTGTACGCCGCCGCGGAGTGTCTGATTAAGGTTAACGGGTCCTTGACGGCGCCCCTTCGCTTTAGGAGAGGGGTGCGCCAGGGATGCCCCATGTCCGGCCAGTTATACGCCGTTTGCGTGGAGCCTTTCCTGCGCCTCTTGCGGACGAGGTTGACGGGACTGGCTCTGCAAGGGCCGGGCGTGGAGGTCGTCCTCTCGGCTTACGCCGATGACGTGCTCCTCGCGATAGAGGATCCCGCTGACCTGCGGAGGATGCGTGAGTGCCAGGAGATTTACTCGGCCGCATCCTCCGCCAGGATCAACTGGGAGAAATGTTCCGGACTCCTGGTGGGTCAGTGGCGGGTGGACTCCCTGCCGGAGGAGCTCAGGCCTTTTGCCTGGAGCACGACCCATCTCCTCTATCTGGGAGTCTACCTTAGCCCCGACGAGGGAGCCTGGCCGGCGAACTGGCAGGAGCTGGAGGCCAAGGTCGCCGCTCGCCTAGGGCGCTGGACAGGACTGCTCCGAGTGCTGTCCTACAGGGGTCGAGCGCTAGTCATAAACCAGCTGGTGGCCGCAATGCTGCGGTACCGGCTGGTCACTTTGACCCCTCCCCCTGCGTTTGTCGCCAAGATACAGAAGAAGCTGGTGGAACAACAGGAAGCACTGGGTCTCTGCCGCGGTCTTGAGTCTCCCGCTTGAGGAGGGCGGTCAGTCGTTGGTGTGCGTCAGCGCCCAGCTCGCGACTTTCCGTCTTCAGACCCTGCAGAGATACCTTTACGTCGAGCCCCCTCCTAGGTGGTGCGCTCTGGCGAGGTATTTCTTCCGCCAGCAGCTCGACCTCAATTATGACACGCAGCTCCTGTTTGTGAACTTGGGGGGTGCCAGGACCGCCCTCCGGGAGCTGCCTGTCTTTTACAGGGAACTCATCAGGGTCTGGAACAAAGTCTCCACCAAGCGCAGCTCTCCGCCGGCTGGAGTGGCGGCCGTCCTGCAGGAACCGCTGCTCGGGAATCCGTACCTCCACGGCCGAGGCTTTATGTGGCGGTCGGAAGAGAGGGCTGTGGCTGGTGAGGTGACCAGGGTCAGGGACCTGCTCGATGGCGGAGGAGCGGGCTGGATGGTGCCAGACACGCTGGCGCGGCGCCTAAATTCTGCCAACGTCCGCCACGCGGCCGATGCCATCGAGTCGCTAAAAACAGCTCTGGGCCCTGACTCCGTTAGGTGCATCGAGGAGGCTCAGGCACGTGGGGAGATCCCGTCCGAACTGACCCCCGTCCGGACGGAATTCCTCATCGGCGCCAAACCCCGGAACCTCCCTCGGGGGCCGGCGCCTCACAACTTGAGCCGCCTCGGGGAAATCCCCTCCGTGCCTTTCAGTTCCGCGCGGAGGGGTTTCCTGTACGGGCTGCTCCTGCACACCCTCAACTTTGCCATCCTCGCCGGCCGTCCGGACACGCCATGGCGTACCATCTTGCCGTCCGGAGGAGGCGGGGATCCCCGATGGAGGGCACTCTACGCAGGGGTCCTCCCACTATTCATCGGGGACTTGGCCTGGAGGGTGGTGCACGGAGCAGTGCCGTGCAACAAATTTTTAAGCCGGTTCACGGACTCCCGGGCCGCCTGCAATTTCTGCGGTCTGGAGGAGTCCGTGTTCCATGTTTTTATGGAGTGCACAAGGTTGCAGTCCCTGTTCCACTATTTGAAGGGGCTGCTCCTGAAATTCTGGCTGCACTTCAGTCCCACTCTCCTGATCTTTGGGCACCCTGTGCGGAGGGGAGCGGGTAGGTCCGAGGGCCTCCTCATAGGACTGCTCCTGGGCACGGCCAAGGGTGCCATCAGCCGGTCCAGGCAGCGGGCGGTCGAGGGGGTCGTTCAACCTGACTGCCTGCCTCTCTTCCGCTCTTACATCCGGTCCAGGGTGTCCTTGGAGATGGAGCACGCGGTGTCCACCGGTACGCTCGCGGCCTTCCGCGAGAGGTGGGCACCGGAGGGACTGGAGTGCATCATCACGCCCGGCAACCAAATTTTAATTTGATTTTACGTTTTAAATTTAATTTGTTTTAATTGCCGGTGTTTTTAGTGTCCCCTTCCCTTTTATAGGGGGCACTGGGGAAAATTGTGAATTTAGTGCCCAAAAAAAAACCAAAAAAAGAAAAACACAAAAAAAAAGGGGGGGGAAAAAAAAAAAAGGGCCTTGTAAATGTCTGGAGTGTCACCCAGGTCGGGTGGCACCGTTTAATGTTTTATGTTTTCGCAGGTAAACTCAAAAGAGTTTCATGCACAAGGACCCCCAGGTCCCTCTGCACCGCAGCATGTTGTAATTTCTCCCCATTCAAATAATATTCCCTTTTACTGTTTTTTTTTCCAAGGTGGATGACCTCACATTTTCTGACATTGTATTCCATCTGCCAAACCTTAGCCCATTTGCTGAACCTATCTAAATCTCTTTGCAGCCTCTCTGTGTCCTCTATGCAACCCGCTTTCCCACTAATCTTTGTGTCATCTGCAAATTTTGTTACACTACACTCTGTCCCCTCTTCCAGGTCATCTATGTATATTGTAAGCAGTTGTGGTCCCAGCACCGATCCCTGTGGCACACCACTAACCATCGATTTCCAACCAAAAAGGACACATTTATTCCGACTCTCTGCTTTCTGTTACCAGCCAATTCTCGATCCATGCTAATACATTTCCTCTGACTCCGCGTACCTCTATCTTCTGCAGTAACCTTTTGTGTGGCACCTTATCGAATGCCTTTTGGAAATCTAAATACACCACATCCATCGGTACACCTCTATCCACCATGCTCGTTATATCCTCAAAGAATTCCAGTAAATTAGTTAAACATGATTTCCCCTTCATGAATCCATGTTGCGTCTGCTTGATTGCACTATTCCCATCTAGATGTCCCGCTATTTCTTCCTTAATCATAGCTTCAAGCTTCAATCCCTCAGGGAGGTAGCCACGGAAGCAGTAGGTGGTGTGTATACACTGTGATGTGGGTAGTTGTGGGGTGGTGGGCAGGGCCACAAGACTGGGTGGGCTCCTTTTCCACCAATGGGGATGAGGGTCAGGTCATCCCAGGGTTTGCCAGGGAAGCTGGAGGGTATTGGTCTCATGCTTCTGGTGTTGGCCCTGGTGGCCAGGGGCTGTAGGGCTGGTCTGGTGTTGGTTGCCATTGGTGGTGGCTGGGCTGCCCATTGACCACTGTCCCTGTAGTGGGTCTGCTCCCACTGCATGTGTGTGTGTCCTGCATTCGTTCCAAAGGTCCGGGCTACATGGTCAGGTAGCCTGCTGGACCTGGGGGTCTCCCACAGGGGGATTCCATTGGCATTAGCATGATCCCTGTAGGACCCAATGTCCTTTGGCAGTGTCCTACTGGTATACATGACACCTTGGCTCTGATCATACATAGTCGAGCTCGCATTATACATTCTAGCACTTGCATCACTTTTGGGTGTCCTGGTTTCAACAGACACGGTTACTTTAGGCATTTCACAATCTCTATCATTATTGTTAAGCATAATAAACTTGTTCTTAACCTTACTGACACCTGCATTCATCTCATTAGTCACATAAGTTAAACCAGCATCACAATCCATGGTTAGATTGCATACATTTTCATACTTGCACCCTTTAATTGCATCTTTAGCTTTAAAGTCCGTGTACTCAAATAGTTGGAACTTCCCCTTTAAATTTTTTTGGTTACTGGTCTCCTTTAAGGGAGCTTTCAAATCCGATTGGCTGCTCAATATCACATGATGCTCTTCCATGTTGACTCGCATTTTGAATGCAGGTCTGCTGCTTGGTGTGCTGCAGCCATTTTGTGGTCTTGTTGCAGGCAGGCTGTGGTGCTCTTTTCTTCCACAGCACCACTTCGCCTGATGTGGACCTGGTTCATCCAATTCCTCACAGGCAGCTTTATTGCTACAACAACAAAGTCTCTCAAACTTAAATGCCACAGCAGTCATTGTTGAAGCAAATGAAAAGAAATTAGAGGTAAAAAAATATAAATTGGAAAACTTGAGGCTCCAGCAAGAGATAGAAGATGCTAGGGGAGCATTCAGGGAAGTAATTAAGAAGCCACATAGTGAGGCAGATCACTCCCACTGCCAACTAGAAATAGCGAGGCTAAAAATACGTTAGGGGAGCAGCAGGCCTTGGTATCCGCAGTAACTCGGGGAGCCATAACAAAGACAGATTGGGAAGAGGAAGGCAGTCAGTATAATCCCCAGCAGGGTGGTGCAGAATGGGATACCTTGGAGACACAAGAGCTAATCGTAGCTGTAGTAACCACTTCTTCACGACGTAATGCGCACGGCCATATCACCAGTAACCATACCAACTCACCCCCCATATCTGGTGCTGATGCCCCGGCGTGTAGCCACGAGTTGGGGTCCATTAATGATGGGGACGGCCCACTGGAACTTAATAGGAGGTGGGCAAATTTCAGGAGGGGTCACCCCGAGTTGGAAGAGAGAGACTTAACACGAGTCCTCCTCTTGGCCTGTTCTACTTCCCTAAAACATAATCTGCCAGACGCAGTCCTCCAGCCTGGTGCAGCGGCCGATGCCCTCATGACCGAGATCCTAAATCATTTAGGAATCCAAAACTTGAATTTAGTGGCTCTGCTTAATCAGACAAAGCAGCACCCAGAAGAGACCCCAAAAGCTTTCAGTAATCGCCTGTACGATATCTATCAATGTACGCAGAACCAGGCACCCGCAAATGCTACAGTAGGAAAGAATCAGGAACATTTTAAATTGATGTTCCTGAGACAACTCCACCCTTTTAGTTAAAACCACCCTGGGAATAGCCATGAGGCCCACCAACCAGTGGACAGATAAAGACTAGCACTCAAATAGCCTGGGAGATGGTAAAAGACCAGTTCAAGGGGAAATCACCACCCACTGCAAATAAACTAGTGTCAATGGTGGAGGGATCTCGAAACTACCCCTTTGAGGGACAGTGCTTTAATTGTAAGAAGGTAGGCCACCTAGCAAAAGACTGCAGCAGACCCAGAACAGCACCAAACCATGTTGCAATGCGGAGATACCTCCCGAGGGACAAATCCAAGCCCTCTGGGACAGATCGATTGGATCAATTGATAACCCTCACACAAATCCAAATTGTCACGGGGAGGACCAGTGCACGCAATCGCCGATGCACACTCATTAGAGGGATCGACCCTATGATTGGGTTCGGCCCCCAAAGATTGGTCGGAAGTGGAGTTCCGATGTGATGGTAGCAGGAGACCAGTAGTTCTTGTTGTCTAAAAAGGAGGCAGGTAACAGATTATGCTTATTGATACCAGCTCAGCCGTTACCATTATCCACACCCCATACCCTGAATGCCACGCAGTGGCGGACAAGGGTTATATGACCCTTAAAGGGTTTAATGGTGATACAACCAAGGCCATTGAGCTTCAGTTGGGAGGCCTCACCTGTAAAGTCCCACCACCGATGCTGATGACCACCCCCGACGGAAGGGGAATTTTAGGAACTGATGTGTTGGATCAGTATGGCGCGGTGATAGCTGATAATCAGGACTGTGTTTGGATGGGATTGAGAGATAAGGCACGAGTGATAGAAATTTCAGTTTTTGCTATTAAAAAGCCATCTGAGTATGGCGCTCCAGGGAGCGAAAATGAAGCTGCAGCAAAACTAATTCAGGAACACCTAGCGGTGTTTGCCAGACGCAAGCATGATTGTGGAAAAATGGCTGGTAAGGAATCTATTCATTCACAAAACAGAACTCCATCCCAAGGGAGAGTCACCCTTACATCCGAGACACCATAAAATCCCTAGTCGAGCAGGGTGTTGTTAGGACATGCACTTTCACGACCAATTCATCCACATGGCTGGTTAAAAAGCCTGATAGCACCTGGTGACTGACTATTGATTAGAGAAAGTTAAATTCTGTAACACCAGCCTGCTTCCCAGTAGTAAGAGTAACTCCTACCATATTATCTCAAATTCCTGCTGATTCCAAGTCCTTCTCGACCCTCGACATCGCCAATGGATTCTGGAGTATCCCTGTTAAGGGGGAAGACCAGTACAAATTTGCATTCATATTTGAGGACCAGAGCTACACCTGGACACGCTTGCCTCAGGGGTTCCACAATGCCCCATGATATTCCACAAAAGAATGTCTGCAATTTTAAAAGACTTTTCCTGCCCTACCTGCTTGCTGCAGTACGTAGACGACCTACTGCTGGCAACCGATAGCATGGAGGAGCATCTGTCCCTTTTGCACGAACTTTTGACATTGTTGGCTCAGGCGGGACTAAAGGTGAATCCCCGTCAGGTTCAATTAGTAAAAGAATGGGTCACCTTTCTCGGAGTGTCCATTTCTCCAGAGAGATCATCCCCCGACTCTCACAAGGTGGAGATAATACAGCGACTGCAATTACCCACTTCCAAAACAGCCCTACGATCATTCTTGGGTTTGGTGGGGTACCAAAGGAACTTTATCCCAGGCTTTGCAGAGTGCACAAAGCCCCTGTATGATTTAATAAAATTGCAGGGTGATGACATACGCGCGGCATGGACTAATGCCCACACCCAGTCCGTGGCTAAATTAAAAACTGCGGTGATACAGGCCGCATGTCTGATCACTCCTGATCCCACGCAGCCCTTCCATTTGGAGGTCAGGACCACAGAACAAAGCCTCAGTGCAGTTCTGTGCCAAATGCGAGCTGATCAAATGCAGCCCATTGCATATGCGTCTCGAATCCTGAAGGGAAAGAAAAGACGTATACCGCATGCGAGCGCCATCCACTGCCCATTTTCTGGTTGGCACATCACTTTACCTTTATTATTGGGTTACAGGCTACAATCCTGCACAGCGGACACACACCTTTGAAACTACTGATGTAAACTGGAGATTCGCTAGTTTTCTTGCAGCGCCTCAGCAAATGGACATTGGAATTTATGGAAAGAGACATTGATATCATTTCCAAACCCACCACATTGCGGCCACAATTTCTGATCTATGAGAGGGACCTGCATAAATGTCTGTTACCCCTGATTAACTTTGAGACTCATCCTGTGCGGAAAGAGCCCACACAGACTGCCCTAGATGTCTACATCGATGGGTCCTCATATCACATTGAAGGATCCCCTCACACCGGATATGCTGTGGTATTGCCAGAAAGAATCATCCAGCAAAGATGCAACAGACTCTCTTCACAATATGCAGAAATCGCCACACTTCTAACTGATGCAAAGGAAACCTCAGATAGACCCGTGAATATTTGGTCCGATAGTGCCTATGCTATAAACACCATGCTCTCCTTGCCCCGATACCACAAAAATGACTATTGTACGATAGACAGTAAGACCCTGGTCCATGGGCCCTGGTTACGCCTTCTCTGGTCACACCTTAAACAGCGATCTCAGCCCTGCTTCATAGGAAAGGTAGCAGCCCATAGAAAAGGAGGTCCACATAGTGAGGGAAATTCCAGAGCAGACAGAACAGCCAAGGACACTGCGATTGATGGGGAGATAGAGGATATAGTTGTTGAGCCCTGCAATGCTGTTAGCAAGGCCTCCCCAACAGATCACCTAGATTTAAAATCCCTGCTGCAGCAATACTGGTCATATGCTGTTGTAAGCGCCTGGCACGAGGAAGGCAGACCCCTTCCTCAACCAACAGTCTGGGCTCCCAATACCATACTAGCCACTGCCCCTAACTCATAGAAACATAGAAAATAGGTGCAGGAGTAGGCCATTCGGCCCTTCGAGTCTGCACCACCATTCAATATGATCATGATTGATCATGCACATCAGTACTCCATTCCTGCTTTCTCTCCATATCCCTTGATCCCGTTAGCCATGAGGGCCACATCTAACTCCCTTTTGAATATATCTAATGAACTGGCCTCAATAACTTTCTGTGGTAGAGAATTCCACATGCTCACAACTCTCTGAGTGAAGAAGTTTCTCCTCATCTCGGTCCTAAATGGCTTACCCCTTATTCTTAGACTGTGACCCCTGGTTCTGGACTTCCCCAACATCGAGAACATCCTTCCTGCATCTAACCTGTCCAATCCCGTCAGAATTTTATATGTTTCTATGAGATCCCCTCTCATTCTTCTAAATTCCATTGGATATAAGCCTAGTCGATCCAGTCTTTCTTCATATGTCAGTCCTGTCATCCCAGGCATCTGGGTGTTATGTAATGAGAGAGGATTAATTAGCAATCTCATTGTGCGAGGCCCCTTGGGGAAGAGTGACCATAATATGGTGGAATTCTTCATTGTGATGGAGAATGAAACACTTAATTCAGAGACCATGGTCCAGAACTTAAAGAAGGCTAACTTTGAAGGTATGAGGCGTGAATTGGCTGGGATGGATTGGCGAATGATACTTAAGGGGTTGACTGTGGATGGGCAATGGCAGACATTTAGAGACCGCATGGATGAACTACAACAATTGTACATTCCTGTCTGGCATAAATTAAAAAAGGGAAGGTGGCTCAACCGTGGCTATCAAGGGAAATCAGGGATAGTATTAAAGCCAAGGAAGTGACATACAAATTGGCCAGAAATAGCAGCGAACCTGGGGACTGGGAGAAATTTAGAACTCAGCAGAGGAGGACAAAGGGTTTGATTAGGGCAGGGAAAATGAGTATGAGAAGAAGCTTGCAGGGAACATTAAGACGGATTGCAAAAGTTTCTATAAATATGTAAAGAGAAAAAGGTTGGTAAAGACAAACGTAGGTCCCCTGCAGTCAGAATCAGGGGAAGTCATAACGGGGAACAAAGAAATGGCGGACCAATTGAACAAGTACTTTGGTTCGGTATTCACGAAGGAGGACATGAACAACCTTCCGGTTATAAAAGGGGTCAGAGGGTTTAGTAAGGAGGAGGAACGGAGGGAAATCCTTATTAGTCGGGAAATTGTGTTGGGGAAATTGATGGGATTGAAGGCCGATAAATCCCCAGGGCCTGATGGACTGCATCCCAGAGTACTTAAGGAGGTGGTCTTGGAAATAGTGGATGCGTTGACAGTCATTTTCCAACATTCCATTGACTCTGGATCAGTTCCTATAGAGTGGAGGGTAGCCAATGTAACCCCACTTTTAAAAAAGGAGGGAGAGAGAAAACAGGGAATTATAGACCGGTCAGCCTGACATCGGTAGTGGGTAAAATGATGGAATCAATTATTAAGGATGTCATCGCAGTGCATTTGGAAAGAGGTGACATGATAGGTCCAAGTCAGCATGGATTTGTGAAAGGGAAATCATGCTTGACAAATCTTCTGGAATTTTTTAAGGATGTTTCCAGTAGAGTGGACAAGGGAGAACCAGTTGATGTGGTATATTTGGACTTTCAGAAGGCGTTCGACAAGGTCCCACACAAGAGATTGATGTACAAAGTTAGAGCACATGGGATTGGGGGTAGTGTACTGACATGGATTGAGAACTGATTGTCAGACAGGAAGCAAAGAGTAGGAGTAAATGGGGACTTTTCAGAATGGCAGGCAGTGACTAGTGGGGTACCGCAAGGTTCTGTGCTGGGGCCCCAGCTGTTTACACTGTACATTAATGATTTAGATGAGGGGATTAAATGTAGTATCTCCAAATTTGCGGATGACACTAAGTTGGGTGGCAGTGTGAGCTGCGAGGAGGATGCTATGAGGCTGCAGAGTGACTTGGATAGGTTAGGTGAGTGGGCAAATGCATGGCAGATGAAGTATAATGTGGATAAATGTGAGGTTATCCACTTTGGTGGTAAAAACAGAGAGACAGACTATTATCTGAATGGTGACAGATTAGGAAAAGGGGAGGTGCAAAGAGACCTGGTGTCATGGTACATCAGTCATTGAAGGTTGGCATGCAGGTGCAGCAGGCGGTTAAGAAAGCAAATGGCATGTTGGTCTTCATAGCAAGGGGATTTGAGTACAGGGGCAGGGAGGTGTTGCTACAGTTGTACAGGGCATTGGTGAGGCCACACCTGGAGTATTGTGTACAGTTTTGGTCTCCTAACTTGAGGAAGGACATTCTTGCTATTGAGGGAGTGCAGCGAAGGTTCACCAGACTGATTCCCGGGATGGCGGGACTGACCTATCAAGAAAGACTGGATCAACTGGGCTTGTATTCACTGGAGTTCAGAAGAATGAGAGGGGACCTCATAGAAACATTTAAAATTCTGACGGGGTTTGACAGGTTAGATGCAGGAAGAATGTTCCCAATGTTGCGGAAGTCCAGAACCAGAGGTCACAGTCTAAGGATAAGGGGTAAGCCATTTAGGACCGAGATGCGGAGGAACTTCTTCACCCAGAGAGTGGTGAACCTGTGGAATTCTCTACCACAGAAAGTTGTTGAGGCCAATTCACTAAATATATTCAAAAAGGAGTTAGATGAGGTCCTTACTACTAGGGGGATCAAGGGGTATGGCGAGAAAGCAGGAATGGGGTACTGAAGTTGAATGTTCAGCCATGAACTCATTGAATGGCGGTGCAGGCTAGAAGGGCCGAATGGCCTACTCCTGCACCTATTTTCTATGTTTCTATGTTTCTATGTTTCTATCTGTCTGGTGAACCTTCGCTGCACTCCCTCAATAGCAAGATGTTCTGCCTCAGATGAGGAGACCAAAACTGTACACAATATTCAAGGTGTGGCCTCACCAAGGCCCTGTACAACCTCCCTGCTCCTATACTCAAATCCTCTCGCTATGAAGGCCCATGCCATTTGCCTTCTTCACCGCATGCTGTATCTGTATGCCAACTTTCAATGACTGATGTACCATGACACCTAGGTCTCGTTGCACCTCCCCTTTTACTAATCTGTCACCATTCAGATAATAATCTGCCTTCCTGTTTTTACCACCAAAGTGGATAACCTCACATTTATCTACATTATACGACATCTGCCATTCACTTGCCCACTCACCTAACCTGTCCAAGTCACCTGGCAGCCTCTTAGCATCCTCCTCACAGCTCACACTGTCACCCAGCTTAGTGTCATCTGCAAACTTGGAGATATTACATTCAACTGCCTGTAACTTGGAGGAAATAATTGGTAATATATTAACAATCATGCACAGGGAGAGACCATAGGGATAGCCAATGTGGAATATAGAGGGTACTCTTCTGAGATTGTGGTTGAAGCACATTAACAGTATAGAGGAGGCATTGCTTGTATTTAACTTGTGCTGAACTCTATCTCCTGATTACAGAAAGCTTTAATCTGCTTTCTGGTCTGTGCTCTGCCACTGGGAGTACTTGATACTGACATTTGGCACAACATTTAGAAAAATCTTCCATTCCCACCTTGATGACCACAAAATTTACTCCTCACCCTGCATTTCCTCAATAACCTTTGCGTATTCTAGCAATAGCTTCTGTCAAGGATAATTTTCTTTTTAAAATAATCTTTTCCAGATATTTGTAGACTTGACTGGAATGTCTAAAAGGACAATGAGTAGAATCATATGCCCAGGATAGATCAAATTTACATTGAGGTTATTGGCCTAGACATTGGATCGCGCCCATGGCAAATTGATCTGCTGGCCTCATTTAGAGCTCAATTTGCGCCGTTTTTTTGGCGTGTGCCATTTTTTCTGGCGTAAGTATTTAATTCAAAGTTTCCCCCCTGGATTCTGCGATGGAGTAACTGCTTTAGTTACAATTTTTCTACGTTTGTTTTTATTGACGTCATAGTTCTCTCATGTTTGTGCCAGTTTTCAGCATTTTTTGCAGTTTGCCCCAAAATGTTTTTATCCTTGGTCGGCGTATCTGGCCACTCCCGAAAAACCTTCTGGTGAGTTAACAGAAAGCAGGGCACATTGAAAAGTCTGAGTTTTTGGAGGGAGTCTCTAACACTTGAAATATCCATAATAAAGTTCAACCTTTTTTATCTTTCATCGGAGTACATGGAAGTTTCTTGGATTTTTGAAGTTTTAATTTTTTTTTACTCACTCGCCACCACTGAACAACAATCTTCAAGCAGGGCTAAAGGAGAGTCGTAACGTTGGCCGTCAGAATCGGCCCCGTGCCCGGACGTAGGGGCTTGGCTGGAAAACAAGTCCTCGGGGGGCGGGGGGAGGGGGGGGTGGGGGTGGGGAGGGAGGAGGTGGCAATCGGAAGGCTGCTGCACTGAGCCCAGGGAGGGAGGTGGCGATTGGAAGGCTGCTGTGCTAGGCACAAGACTGCAATAAGTTTGGGGGGGTGGAGGGAGGAGAAATCACAAGACCTGGATGTGGTCCATCCATACAGATCTTGGGGAACGAGAACAAAGGACCTGTCCTGCCTGCCTTCTTGCCGTTTTGAGCTTCTTGCAAAGGTAAAATGTAACTATGGGGGCAATACTGACAATGCCTTACCTTGTGTGAGCCTTCTGCATGATGGTGCTACGTAGGAGACAATTGATTCGACATCATCACATGAGGAACATCAGAGCCCGTAGGGTGCTGGGCAGGAGGCCTTACCCACATCGGGTATATCGAGCTAGGCATTCGTACCCGCACCTGAGTGATGCAGACTGTGTCAGAAGGCTGCATTTCCGCAAAGAAGTTGTAACTGAGATCTGTGATTTGGTGAAAGCAGACCTGCAACCGAGAAGCATCAGGAGGACTGCTTTATCAGTTGAAATGAAGGTTACAGCTGTACTTTCATTCTATGCCTCCGGATCATTTCAAGCTACAACTGGGGATGTGTGCGCCATCTCTCAACATGCAACACATGTCTGCATTCTGAATGGTGACAGCTGTAGTATAAGCCTGGAGCAACGACTGCATAAAGTAACCCATGACCGCCCAAGCAATGTGTGACAGGGCTGTGGGCTTCTCCAGGATTGCTGGCTTCCCAAAGGTGTCGGGCTGCATTGATTGTACCTACATCGCCTTGTGAGCACCTTTGGAGGATTCTGAGAATTACAGGAACAAAAAAGGCTTCCACTCCATTAACGTACAGCTCATGTGTGACGACATGCATCATATCATGTAAGTCGATGTAAGATACCCAGGGAGCACCCATGATGCGTTCATCCTACGCAGCCAGCAGCAGCCAGAAGGGCAGAGCTGGCTATGGGGAGACAAAGGGTACGACTTCACCACCTGGTTCATGACGCCCCTACGCGTAATCCGGACGGAAGCTGACCGGGAATGCAACATGTCGCACATTGCGACGCGCAGCATCATAGAGAGGACCATTGGACTCTTGAAACAATGTTTCCGTTGCCTGGACCATTCCGGAGGCTACTTGCTATACTCCGCTGAGATTGTTGGTCAGTTACATAAGAACATAAGAACATAAGAAATAGGAATAGGAGTAGGCCATACGGCCTCTCAAGCCTGCTCCGCCATTCAATAAGATCATGCTGATCTGATCATGGATTCAGCTCCACTTCTCTGCCCGCTCCCCATAACCCCTTATCCCTTTATCGTTTAAGAAACTGTCTATTTCTGTCTTAAATTTATTCAATGTCCCAGCTTCCACAGCTCTCTGAGGCAGCAAATTCCATAGATTTACAACCCTCTGAGAGAAGAAATTTCTCTTCATCTCAGTTTTAAATGGATGACCCCTTATTCCATCATGCCCTCTAGTTCTAGTCTCCTCCATCAGTGGAAACATCCTCTCTGCATCCACTTTGTCAAGCCCCCTCATAATCTTATATGTTTTGATAAGATCACCACTCATTCTTCTGAATTCCAATGAGTAGAGGCCAAACCTACTCAAACTTTCCTCATAAGTCAACCCCCTCATCTCTGGAATCAACCTAGTGAACCTTCACTGAACTGCCTCCAAAGCAAGTATATCCTATCCTAAATATGGAAATCAAAACTGCACGCAATATTCTAGGTGTGGCCTTACCAATAACCTGTATAGTTGTAGCAAGACTTCCCTGCTTTTATACTCCACCCCTTTGCAATAAAAGCCAAGATTGGCATTGCTGTACCTACATACTATACTTTTGTGTTTCGTGCACAAGTACCCCAGGTCCCGCTGTACTGCAGCAATTTGCAATCTTTATCCATTTAAATAATAACTTGCTCTTTGATTTTTTTTCTGCCAAAGTGCATGACCTCACACTTTCCAACATTATACTCCATCTGCCAAATTTTTGCCCACTCACTTAGCCTGTCTATGTCCTTTTGCAGATTTTTTGTGTCCTCCTCACACATAGAAACATAGAAACATAGAAAATAGGTGAAGGAGTAGGCCATTCGGCCCTTCGAGCCTGCACCGCCATTCAATTAGTTCATGGTTGAACATTTTTTGCAACTTCAGTACCCCATTCCTACTTTCTTGCCATACCCCTTGATCCCCCTAGTAGTAAGGACTACATCTAACTCCTTTTTGAATATATTTAGTGAATTGGCCTTAACAACTTTCTGTGGTAGAGAGTTTCACAGGTTCACCACTCTCTGGGGGAAGAGGTTTCTCCTCATCTTGGTCCTAAATGGCTTACCCCTTGTCCTTAGACTGTGACCCCCGGTTCTGGACTTCCTCAACATTAGGAACATTCTTCCCGCATCTAACCTGTCCAAACCCGTCAGAATTTTAAACGTTTCTATGAGATCCCCTCTCATTCTTCTGAACTCCAGTGAATACAAGCCCAGTTGATCCAGTCTTTCTTGATATGTCAGTCCCGCCATCCCGGGAATCGGTCTGGTGAACCTTCGCTGCACTCCCTCAATAGCAAGAATGTCCTTCCTCAAGTTAGGAGAACAAAACTGTACACAATACTCCAGGTGTGGCCTCACCAAGGCCCTGTACAACTGTAGTAACACCTCCCTGCCCCTGTACTCAAATCCCCTCGCTATGAAGGCCAACATGCCATTTGCTTTCTTAACCGCCTGCTGTACCTGCATGCCAACCTTCAATGACTGATGTACCATGACACCCAGGTTTCGTTGCACCTCCCCTTTTCCTAATCTGTCACCATTCAGATAATAGTCTGTCTCTCTGTTTTTACCACCAAAGTGGATAACCTCACATTTATCCACATTATACTTCATCTGCCACGCATTTGCCCACTCACCTAACCTATCTAAGTCACTCTGCAGCCTCATAGCATCCTCCTCGCAGCTCACACTGCCACCCAACTTAGTGTCATCCGCAAATTTGGAGACACTACATTTAATCCCCTCGTCTAAATCATTATTGTACAATGTAAACAGCTGGGGCCCCAGCACAGAACTATGCGGTGCCCCACTAGTCACTGCCTGCCATTCTGAAAAGTACCCATTTACTCCTACTCTTTGCTTCCTGTCTGCCAACCAGTTCTCAATCCACGTCAGCACACTACCCCCAATCCCATGTGCTTTAACTTTGCACATCAATCTCTTGTGTGGGACCTTGTCGAAAGCCTTCTGAAAGTCCAAATACACCACATCAACTGGTTCTCCCTTGTCCACTCTACTGGAAACATCCTCAAAAAGTTCCAGAAGATTTGTCAAGCATGATTTCCCTTTCACGAATCCATGCTGACTTGGACCTATCATGTCACCTCTTTCCAAATGCGTTGCTATGACATCCTTAACAATTGATTCCATCATTTTACCCACTACCAATGTCAGGCTGACCGGTCTATAATTCCATGTTTTCTCTCTCCCTTCTTTTTAAAAAAGTGGTGTTACATTGGCTACCCTCCACTCCATAGGAACTGATCCAGAGTCAATGGAATGTTGGAAAATGACTGTCAATGCATCTGCTATTTCCAAGGCCACCTCCTTATGTACTCTGGGATGCAGACCACCTGGGGATTTATCGGCCTTCAATCCCATCAATTACCCCAACACAATTTCCCGACTAATAAGGATTTCCCTCAGTTCCTCCTTCTTACTAGACCCTCTGACCCCTTTTATATCCGGAAGGCTGCTTGTATCCTCCTTAGTGAATGCCGAACCAAAGTACTTGTTCAATTGGTCTGCCATTTCTTTGTTCCCCGTTATGACTTCCCCTGATTCTGACGGCAGGAGACCTATGTTTGTCTTTACTAACCTTTTTCTCTTTACATATCTATAGAAGCTTTTGCAGTCCGTTTTAATGTTCCCTGCAAGCTTCCTCTCGTACTCTATTTTCCCTGCCCTACTCAAATCCTTTGTGCTCCTCTGCTGAGTTCTAAATTTCTCCCAGTCCCTGGGTTCGCCGCTATTTCTGGCCAATTTGTATGCCACTTCCTTGGCTTTAATACTATCCCTGATTTCTCTTGATAGCCACGGTTGAGCCACCTTCCCTTTTTTATTTTTACGCCAGACAGGGATGTGCAATTGTTGTAGTTCATCCATGCCTGCCATTGCCCATCCACAGTCAACCCCTTAAGTATCATTCGCCAATCTATTCTAGCCACTTCATGCCTCATACCTTCAAAGTTACCCTTCTTTAAGTTTTGGACCATGGTCTCTGAATTAACTGTTTCATTCTCCATCCTAATGTAGAATTCCACCATATTATGGTCACTCTTCCTCAAGGGGCCTCGCACAACGAGATTGCTAATTAATCCTCTCTCATTACACAACACCCAATCTAAGATGGCCTCCCCCATAGTTGGTTCCTCGACATGTTGGTCTGGAAAACCATCCCTCATGCACTCCAGGAAATCCTCCTCCACCGTATTGCTTCCAGTTTGGTTAGCCCAATCTATATGCATATTAAAGTCACCCATGATAACTGCTGCACCTTTATTGCATGCACCCCTAATTTCCTGTTTGATGCCCTCCCCAACATCACTATTACTGTTTGGAAGTCTGTACACAACTCCCACTAACGTTTTTTGCCCTTTGCTTTACCTCCCATCTTTGTATCATCAGCAAACTTGTCTACATTACACTCAGTCCCTTCTTCTAAGTCGTTAATATAGCTTGTAAATAGTTGGGGTCCCAGCACTGATCCCTGCGGCACCCCACTAGTTACTGATTGCCAACCAGAGAATGAACCATTTATCCTGACTCTCTGTTTTCTGTTAGTTAATCAATCCTCTATCCATGTTAATATATTACTCCCAACCCCGTGAACTTTTATCTTGTACAGTAACCTTTTACGTGGCACCTTGTCAAATGCCTTCTGGCAGTCCAAATACACCACATTCACTGGTTCCCCTTTATCCACCCTATTTGTTACATCCTCAAAGAATTCCCGCAAATTTATCAAACATGACTTCCCCTTCATAAATCCATGCTGACTCTGCCTGACTGAATTTTGCTTTTCCAAATGTCCTGCTACTGCATCTTTAATAATAGACTCCAACATTTTCCCAACCATAGATGTTAGGCTAACTGGTCTATAGTTTCCTGCTTTTTGTCTGCCTCCTTTTTAAAATCTGATGAGACCTCCCCAGAATCCAGGGAATTTTGGTAAATTACAACCAATGCATCCACAATCCCTGCCGTTACTTCTCTTAAGATCCTAGGATACAAGCCATCAGGTCCAGGAGATTTTTGTGCCTTTCGTCCCATTATCTTACTGAGTACCACCTCCTTAGTGATTGTGATTGTGTTAAGTTCCTCCCCCCCTATAGCCCCTTGACTATCCACTGTTGGGCTATTGTTAGTGTCCTCTACCGTAAAGACTGATACAAAATATTTGTTCAGAGTTTCTGCCATCTCCATGTTCCCCATTACTAATTCTCCGGTCTCGTCCTTTAAGGGACCAACATTTACTTTAGCCACTCTTTTCCTTTTTATATACCTATAGAAACTCTTGCTATCTATTTTTGTATTTTGTGCCAGTTTACTTTCATAGTGTATCTTCCCTTTCTTATTCATTATTTTCGTCATTCTTTGTTGGCTTTTAAAAGCTTCCCAATCTTCTGTTCTCCCACTAGTTTTGGCCACTTTGTATGCCCTTGTTTTTAATTGGATAGCGTCCTTTATTTCTTTAGTTAGCCACGGATGGCTCTCTTTTCTCTTACACCCTTTCTTCCTCATTGGAATATATTTTTCTTGAGAGTTGTGAAATATCTCCTTAAATGTACACCACTATTCATCAACCGTCCTTTAATCTATTTTCCCAGTCTACTTTAGCCAACTCTGCCCTTAAACCTTTATAGTCTCCTTTATTTAAGCTTAATACACTGGTTCGAGATCCAACTTTCTCACCCTCCATCTGAATTTGAAATTCAGTCATGCTATGATCACTCATTCCAAGAGAATCCTTTACTAGGAGATTGCTTATAAATCCTGTCTCATTACACAGGACCAGATCTAAGATAGCCTGCCCCCTGGTTGGTTCAGTTACATACTGCTCAAGGAACCCATCCCTTATGCAGTCTATGAACTCCTCCTCAAGGCTACCCAGACCAATTTGATGTGTCCAACTAAGATGGAGGTTAAAATCACCCATGATTATTGCTGTTCCCTTTTTACAAGCCCCCACTATTTAATGGTTTATGGTCCGACCAACAGAGTTGCTATTGTTAGGGGGTCTATAGACTACGCGCACCAGTGACTTTTTCCCCTTATTATTCCTTATCTCCACCCAAACTGTTTCAACATCTTGTTGTTGCTGTTGTGTGCTGCATGCTGCGTAACTTAGCCACCATGAGGCAGCAGCAGTTGGTAAGAGAAGACCCCACCTGCGATGATAATGATGAGGAAGATGCAGATGACAAGCAGGAGGATGAGGACGAGGACGAGGAAGCTATGCAAGTACCTGAACCCAAAGCACGATGGCGGAGGAGGGCGGGCCATCGTGCCCCTTTAACGATTGCTCAAGCCCTGTGCCAACAGCTCATCTGTGAACTTTGCTGCCTGAAGGCTCAGCGACAACTATTCCACATGGACCATGTTTACAGTTTGGACCTGTTCCGTAATGTTGTGTTGTGTTAATGGAATAAATGGCTTTAGTTTACTTCAAAAGTTGTGTTAATAATCGAAAAGATAATGGAAATGATTCTTTTTGAGTTCCAAAAGTTATGTTAATAATGGAACAAATAATGTAAATGATTCAGATTTAATGTAAAATATATTTTATTCAAAAGTTTAACAAACAGTTCTTTGTACTTACCTTAACTTTAATAAAATTATTCTTGTCTCAAATTTAAAGTTTTCAGTTACGATCACTTACAAACTTTAAGATCACTTACGAACTCTAAGATCACTTAAAAACTTTAAGATCACTTACTAACTTTTAAACTTGTAAATTTACATAACTTACAAAAATCTTTACTTTGAGAACAACAGTTACAACAGTAACAATAATAATAATAACAACAACAACAGCAGCAGCAAAGAAAGGCTGCACCCATCTCTCCTCCACCTTATTCTAAGACCGCCTGACGCGCTTGTTCTTGGTGACTCCACCATTCCTGCCCGCAGGCGGTGGCGGCTTGGGGCTCTTCAGAGGCTGGTGTGGGGATTGGACTGGGAGTAGCAGTTGATTCTGTCAATGGGCGCGGGGTCTGGGTGTGTCCCCTTATTGCAGCAGCTAACTGCAACATGCTGTCCCTCATGCGCCCTGATAGTGTCTCAATGACCTGCAACATTCCTTTCCTCATGTTGAGCAAAACTGTCTCAACTACCTGTTGTCGGGGGTGGTGTGTGGGGTCAGTTTGCCTTCCCTGACCCAGAGTGGTTGCGAGTCATTCACACTCCCTGGTTCTCGAGCCTGGATTTATTAATCAGGGTGTGAAAAAGTACAGCAGACAACTGTTTTGTACAAAGAAATGTATGGTTTTTATTCAAGAAGAATGAATACACCTTTTATTAAAACTGAGAAAACTTATCACTTTAGATGAGAGAAAACGTATCACTTTAAATGAGAGAAAACTTATCACTTTAAAGGGGAGACAACCAATCACTCTAATAGGGAATCCTTTACTCAAACACAAGAGAATACAATACCTCCCACCTCCCAATTCCTCCTATCTAACTAGGTTAGGCTCTGGGGCTTCAGGGACTATGCTCACCAATCCTTCCTTGACAGTCGGTAATGGGTCACGGTTTCGGGGTGTGTTGGATTTTGTCGATTCTGTTAGCCGTATCCTGAATGTAGGAGAGGATTTCTTGCTGCGTGTTCCTCAGTTGGGTGGTGTCCGCTGATGCAGTTGGGCGCGTATTGGATTTATGGGGTAAGTACCCACTTTCTTCCTTCAGCAGTAGGTTTTAAATTCTTTTAGGTAATCTTTTACCCGTTGGTAGCTCAGGGATAGCTTGTAGAGTGGAAACAGCTTGCGAATCTTCGGGTTTTCATCGAGTTGACTTCGGTTTGGAAATCGTTGGTCGCGGTTGCTCAATATTACCAATTTGGTTGCTGATAATATCTTGGTGGTTGTTCCGTGAGACTCTTGCTGACATGGTGTGCTTGGTGCCCTGGTCGCTTGCGATGCTGTCTTGGTTGATGTTCTGAAGAACCAGGTTAACGAAAAACTGGTGTGTTGATCTTGAAGTCTGCCAGCTCTGAAGCATATGAAGCTGGTGTAGAAGCAAAGGGTCCAAGTTTCGAGCCGCACCTAGAACGGCGCAGTCCCGACCTGGACGCCCATTTTTCGCGCCACAAATCTGGTGCTGGGGACGGGCCCTGCCCGAAGTCTCAGGCCCGGCCCGTTCAGCCTCCCTCCCCCTTCTCCTTTCCTTACCCCCCCAATCTCCTTCCCCCCCCAATCTCCTTCCCCCCCAATCTCCTTCCCCCCCAATCTCCTTCCCCCCCAACTCCTTCCCCCCATCTCCTTCCCCCCCATCTCCTTCTCCTATCTCCTTCCCCCATCTCCTTTCTCCCCCTTCTCCCCTTTATCCCCTTCTCCCCCTTCCCCCCTCCCCCCTTCTCCTCCCCTCCCCTTCTCCCCATCCCTCCCCCATCCCTCCCCCTTCTCCCCCATCCCTCCCCCTTCCCTCCCTCTGCTCCCCCCCTCTCTCCCTCTACCCCCCTCCTCTCCCTCCCCTCGCTGTCAGAAACACAGACACTGACAGACAGAGAATGAGAGACACACACAGACAGACAGAGAGACAGAGACACTGACAGAGACACACTGCGGGGGGGGGCATCCCAGCACGCTGTTGGAGGGCTCCCAGTACTGCAGTTGGTAAGTAGAAAATGTTTTATTTATTGATTTAAAAAAATATATATTTCTTATTAATTTTTTTTGATTGATTTATTGGTTGATTTATTGATGTATTTATCCTTTATTATTGATGATGGCTCTTTATTTGTAAAACTGAAGTGTTCAATGTTTGTAAACTTCCCTTTAAACCAACCCCCCCCCCCCCCACAATTCCCTAAGCCTGATTTGTAACCTACGCCTGATTTTCTAAAGTGTAGACAAGGTTTTTTCGAGCGTACAAAAATCTTCACTTACTCCATTCTAAGTTAGTTTGGAGTAAGTTTTCACTGACGAAACTTTGAAAACAGGTGTAAGTGGCCGGACACGCCCCCTTTTGAAAAAAAAATTCTGTTCCAAAGTGAAACTGTTCTAACTGACTAGAACTGGAGCAAACTAAATTACAAGAATTCCGATTTCTAAGATACTCCGTTCTACACCAGTTGCTACTAAAAATCAGGAGCAAATTAAGTGGAAACTTGGGGCCAAAGTGTTTCCCTGGCTGTAAAAACAGGCCTTAATTATACTTTGAGAGACTTCTTTATCTGTGCCTCAAATCAACCTTGGTTCTTTGTTTAAGTTTTGCAGCCCAGCTAACTGACACTTGATTAAGTTTTAATATGGCATTGATAGACTTTTCTGAATTGATGAGCTTTTGTCCATTGTGATAGCACTGCTTTTTTTTTGCTTCCGGAAGTTTGGGCTAAGCCAGATATTTCTATGCCTGTTGAAAAGGTGTTGGAATATGTATGTGACATTTGGGTCCTCTGGGTGGGGTGGATAATGTTTCTTCTGTGGTCGATTGTTTAAATGCTAATGTTTTCTAGGGGGAGGTTTCGGGGGTGAACAGTTCCCAGGCAATTTGATTAGCTCCAATGTCCAAACTGGCCTTTTAAGAGATTGACCCCACCCCTTTTCTTGCAGACCCAACATTCACCTTTTAAAAATCCTAAACTTGGTTACAAACTCATAGATTTCTTCCATAAACATTTTAGGATCTCAAACTTTCTGGTTGATAGTTCCAAATTAAATTTCCTTTCCAATGCGTCCAAACACTGGGGGGTTTTCCCACGAATTTTGTAATCTTACACTGTGACATTCCCTCCATCATGTTCAGTCATAGTGTTTGTTATGCCTGTAATGCACTTATGAATGACTCCACGCGGCAATGTATTATGCTCAAACTGTAGTGACCTTGGTCTTTTATTCGTAACGCCAGAGTGAGGCACAAGCATGGTGGGCAGCCTTTTATACTGGGCCCTGCACACCTATGCAGGCAACCCTCAGGTCTTCTATGCAGGTAACCCGCAGTGACCTCTGGTGGACAGCCACTGCCATAGGGGCCGGAAATCCAGGTCTCCACCAGTTGCACCCTCTAGTTGTGCCAGCATAGTATATGCACAGTGTAAACCTTATTGATAGTACATCAGGTGACAAGTCTCCATCTTATGCAACTATACAATGACTACACAGAGAGTGCATCTATAGTCTGCATAAATAACAGTGTTTGTACCATCTTTGACATTCCCTTCGTGATGTTCACTGACAGCACATCAGCTACCTGTGACATTCCCTCCCTCATGGTCACTGACATGGTTTCAGCTGACTGAGATAGTCCCTCACTCATGGTCCTAGACATCTTTCCCATTTCTCATGAGATTGCTGTTACTTCTCCCGACAGTCTCGCTACCTCATCACCCACCCGACTGATGGTGTCCAGGAGTGATCATGTAAAATCAATGCTCTCCTGACTCATTGCCATCATCTGAAACACATCTGTTAGATCCTGCACCTCAGGAGAGTGCGGTCGAGTTCTCCTTCCCCACCTCCCCACGCGTGTAACCCTTACCCTAACCTCACCACTGGGACCCACAGCCTCGGACGTTAGAAAATCATGGAATGTCCCACCAACACTCAAACCACTAGTCACAGAAGGGGCTGGCACCTCAATTGGCGGCACCTGCACCTCCACCAAAGTCAGTTATATAGTGGCGACTTCATCCATCTCCATGCCAACCACCTCCCCTTCCCCCTCACACCCATGCTCTTGGTCTGGAGGGTGGGATTGGAAGATATTCTCCTCGTCAGGCTCGTCCTCATCTGAATCTTCTTCTGCATCGTCAGGGTTGGCCTCAAGTTCTGCAAAATATAACAGAACAGACAAATGGTTAGCAGCAGAGGAGGGGGCAGAGTGGGTGTCATGAGTAGGCTCTCATACAGCACAGGCAGCAGGCTGATTTGAAGGACCACGATGAATGATAGCACATTGCATCAATTGAAGCGTAGCTGATGGAGACATGGAGACATCCCTCGGAAACAAAGCATGGCTAGCCCACGCAGTACTTAACATTTACCAAAGCGAGACTGTGGAATTTTTAGGACTTACCCTCTCCCTCGAGTGTGGGCCCAGCTTGTGCAGTGGTGGTTGTTTTCCTCCAGGCAGGACCCATCAAAGCAGCGACCCTCTCTTCCAAGGGTGTCAGTGGCTGCAGATTTGCTGGGCCTCCTTCTGTTCAAGTTCTTTCCCTTTAAAATACAACTTTTTAGAGAGGGTGTCTTTCTGCTAGCTGGGAGATATACAGCTGGTCACATTTACAATTACAATTGCATTGAATAAATGAAAATATTATTTATACTAACTACTTGACCAAGGTCCTGCCATTTCTTTTTACACTTAGTTCCAGTGTTTCTTCATTTCTTTGGGTGGAACTTTTATGTGACTTCTGCTGGTGTCCAGCTCCTGCCATCTGTTCTCAATCACAGTAACTAGTGCCTCCACTTCATCCAGTAAGAAATTTTTGGTCCTTGCACCGCGTTGCATCTTGTATTGCTGCAGATCCGATTTTTCCAATGCTCTCACACAGCACTCCTCACACACACAACTGGCTCTTTAAAAATGGCTGATTGCCAACCCGCAGCTGTGCTGCGCATGCGCATCCAGTGATATAACATCATAAACGTCATTTATTTTGTCGCACATGTGTAGAAGTTGCGGCATTGTTTTTTCGGCACAGACAGCAGGCTCCACCCCCTGAGGTAACTGGACATGCTGCATGATGCCAAATTTGAATTATACATCGGGGAAACTTTGGCAAAATATTTCTAGTGCATTTCTGGCCTAGAAAAACAGACGTAACTCTGGCAATATGCCAGAAAATGGTCTGGACATAATTGAGCCTTGAGGAAAGTAGTGGCAATCTGCAGACGTCATTCATGGCCCCAGAAGTAGTCAACGGTCACAGTCGGAGCTCAGATGATTGCTGGAGATGGGGGTGGGGGTGGAGGAGTAACACGCCTGCTGCTCCTGGCTCCATAATAACATAAACGGAGAATGTGGAACTTACCTGTTGGGTGGCAGCCTCCAACGGTCCCTTTAATTCCTGCTGGTGTGGCTGCTGGATGCCTGAAAAAACTCATTGCAGCATGCACAGTGCATGATGTGGTCATTCGTAGACCAATTTGAAAAAAAAAAGGCACCTGAACTAGGCGTTATGCCCCCAATTTGCATATGCAATGTGCCTAACGCCAGCTCAGGTGCATACCCTGGATGCCTAATGAGCAGTCCTAACTAATATGATGGTGGGCGTCGACTGAGCGCGCTAACACCACGTGCCATTTTGGGCTCTTGGTCGCGCAACACAGTCCAATTTCCAGGCCAATTTACCTCCACTACGTACCAAAGTGACTTACATAAACAAAGTGATTACCTGTATCTAATCCAGATATAGAAATGACAATTTTATATGCTTCGTGATGATGCATATTTTTCTTTATTCATTCATGGGATGTGAGCATCGCTGGCAAGGCCAGCATTTATTGCCCATCCCTAATTGCTCTTGAGAAGGTGGTGATGAGCCGCCTTCTTGAACCGCTGCAGTCCATATGGTGAAGGTACTCGCACAGTGCTGTTAGGGAGGGTTCCAGGATAGGCACAACTTTAAAGCAGAATAATATTTTTTGATTAATTTTCAATGGAGATGCAAATGAATTGAACTCATCTACACTGAGCAGCAAGAATTATGTAAGGTGTACGTTGACAGTTTTTGATCAGTGCCACTAATTTTATTTTTTATAACTCCCACAAATGTATTTCATTGTACATGAAGTGTGAGGATATGTTATCACCATTAAATGATTTTTAAAAAAACTAAAATTAAATTCTGAAAAAAAATGATTGTTGTTCTCCAGTGAGAGTCCTCGTTTGTGCCTGGCAAACCTTTTGAATGCAAATGAAACATAGAAAATACCACAGACTGAATTGGTTCATGTACCTGTTTCTCACCTGTGCTCCGAACTAAAGCAGCATTATATTGGTGTGCTGGAAGCTGCATTAAATGTTGAGATAAATGATACCACTCAATGAAGTGGAACAAAAATACGTAAAATGAAAAGAAAGAACGAAAGACTTAAATTTCTATAGCGCTTTTCATGACCTCATCATCATAGGCAGTCCCTCGGAATCAAGGAAGACTTGCTTCCACCGTAACATGAGTTCTTAGGTGGCTGTACAGTCCAATACGAGAACCACAGTCTCTGTCACAGGTGGGACAGATAGTCCTGGAGGGAAGGAATGCGTGGATCTGGTTTGCCGCACACTCTTTCCGCTGCCTGCGCTTGATTTCTGCATGCTCTCGGCGACAAGACTCGAGGTGCCCAGATGCACTTCCTCCACTTAGGGTTGTCTTTGGCCAGGGACTCCCAGGTGTCAGTGAGTCTGTTGCACTTTATCAGGGAGGCTTTAAGGGTGTCCTTGTAATGTTTCCTTTGGCTCGTTTGCCATGAAGGACTTCCGAGTAGAGCGCTTGCTTTGGGGGTCTCATGTCTGGCATGTGGACTATGTGGCCTGCCCAGCGGAGCTGATCAAGTGTGGTCAGTGCTTCAATGCTGGGGATGTTGACCTGATCAAGGACACTAACGTTGGTGTGTCTGTCCTCCCAGGAGATTTGTAGGATCTTGCAGAGACATCGTTGGTGGTATTTCTCCAGCGACTTGAGGTGTCTACTGTACATGGTCCATGTTTCTGAGCCATACAGGAGGGCGAGTATTACTACAGCCCTGTAGACCATGAGCTTGGTGGCAGTTTCTTTTCCTCAGGTGACTGAAGGCTACACTGATGCATTGGAGGCGATGTTGGATCTCGTTGTCAATGCCTGCTCTTGTTGATAGGAGGCTCCCGAGATAAGGGAAGTGGTCCACGTTGTCCAGGGCCGCACTGTGGATCTTGATGACTTGGGGGGGCAGTGCTGTGCGGCGAGGACAGACTGGTGGAGGACCTTTGTCTTACTGATGTTTAGCGTAAGGCCCATGCTTTCGTATGCCTCAGTAAATACGTCGACTATGTCCTGGAGTTCAGCCTCGGTATGTGCACAGACGCAGGCGTCGCCATGACCACCGGATGACTCAAAGCGCTTTACAGTCAGTGACGTACTTTTGGAGTGTAGTCACTGTTGTAATATGGGAAATGTTGCTTTTGTTCCCCAGTGCAAAAGACTACCGGATGTCACACGAGCACATTTAGAAAATATATTTAGAAAATGAGGCCCACGGTGCCTAGCATGTCAATATATGACACTGGCAAAAGTTAACATGAAACTCTTTAATGTGTTTCAATGCAGTAACTATCATCATCATCATAGGCAGTCCCTTGAAGTGAGGTTGACGTGCTTCCATGCCAAAAAGGGAATGAGTTCACAAGTGTTTCAATGTTCCAGATCCCAAACTAATATTCCAGATCCCGAACTACATCTTGAAGGGTGAAAGATGCCTGTGCGTGGATTTTTTCAACATGTGATGGCCGTTGCACACCAGCCACCACACGGGCTTGACAGAGCTAGGTCTTGGTCCGGTGGCAAGGATTACCCAAGACGACTGGAGACCAGCTCTGCTGCACGGACCGAGCGCGCGCACATATCGCAGTGTGGGCTGGCCCGTGCTGCCCCTGGGCCCTCGCCTCTTCTGAGCCTCAAACTCACGCCTCTCCTGGGACCTGGTCA
The DNA here is from genome assembly GCF_044704955.1 of Pristiophorus japonicus. Lineage (NCBI taxonomy): Eukaryota > Metazoa > Chordata > Chondrichthyes > Pristiophoridae > Pristiophorus > Pristiophorus japonicus. The sequence continues at coordinate 41,248,560 of NC_091991.1, read as the reverse complement.
CTTCCTTCTACAAACTCTTGCTGCTCCTTCGCCCCTCCTGCTGTGCCTGCCCGCACAGCAATCAGCGACCTGGCTTCACAGCCGTCGCCCTCCTGCAGCAGCACGCGCTGCTCCCTCCAATGGCTCCGGCCTGCTGATGGTCTTGCAGGCCGGGACCGCGCTGATTTCCGGGCCGAGCCGCTGCACGCTGCTCCCTCCAATGGCCCCGGCCTACTGATGGTCTTATAGTAAATATACATGTAGGTGGAAATAGTTGACTAAATTTGAATTTGAATTTAATATATATTTTTTTAAAATTTCAGTACCGATTTATCAGACCGAGGAATAAAAAAAATGGAAATCAAAATATTTTTCAGCAAGCTATCTTAACTTTTTCACATTGATAAAAAAATCTTTGGCCTGACACTGTTAGAGACAGACAAAGAGTTAACATTTTTGTGATGACCTAGAATTCATCAGAAATAGATTGCAAAATAAGTTGAGACTAGAACAATTCAGTAACTTTGATCTGTCTCCTGTGCTGCAGTCTGCGTCTCTTACAGCCTTTGTGAAATATCTAAGGTTGCGAATGGGTTGTCCCAGCTGGGTCTATTAGATATCATCAGGCTTTGACATTATGTACACTGGATGGATGATGGCTCTGTGTGTAGCTGTCAGTGCAAGAGATGTTACAATGAGATGACTCAAAGAGGTTTAGCTACCTGCTAACATTCAAAAACTGAAAGGAAAAAGGCTTCTGATTATTACAAGAAAAGTCCATAAAACCACGTTGATTTGAAATGTTCAGAATTGAAGTGACAGTGTACCTTTTGTTGACTTACGTATTCAAAAAAACTCCGAAAATAAAACAGTTTTGAAAAGATCAAGTTTTAAGATATTTTCAATAACTGTAAACAGGAGATGTTAGTATTAAAATTAGTCAGTTATTTGCAGTGCTGCAATAATAATGGTGCAATCAAACAGTGTCTTTACAAAAGTAAAATATGTACATTTAGATGATAGAAGCATTGAAAAGAGATTTTGATGAGATTTACTTTTTATGTTTTGTTTGGATACATCAAGAATGTTAGAAATGAAATATGGCAAAACATTGGAGTAAAACAATATTTTGTATCACATTTTATTCACAGTGGCCTTTTCCATTCATTCATTTTGTAAATCTGAAGCTCCAATTCAATGAAGAGAAAGTAATGTTATTCTCAAATGCATTTGAAAAATACCGTTGGGCAAGACTATATTTTTCTGCAATGCTTTTCTTAATCAAATCACTAACTCTCTCACTAAATAATTGGATGTCACAAATGTCAATTGATTGCATCTAATTTCAAAGTATTAAACAATTTGCACTCCTGAAACAAATGGCATTGGGCAATATTTAACTGGCATGTGGAATTGTGTTACAGAATCAACTCTGTGTGATTCTATATAAGAGTTTGTATAAATACTAGAATTACGTAGAATTAGCTTTAGAAAGAAGTAACTAATTTCATTGAGGTGAAAATTGTCACTGTCAAGAGAAATAAACATATCAAAGGGGAAGTGACACGCAATTTTCTCGGGAGTGTTTTAATAAAAAATAGCTTTCTTTGAATATTTCTAAGTGAAACGTGAGAGGCAATCTGTGCATTTGTCAGAGTTTGAGAGTGTGAAAAATTGCTGCCTTAAATCATTTAAGCTGAAAAGCAACTTCTTCCTGCTGAGATAATTTCACATTGACTTACCGTGCAACCCCTTCAGGCATTCCCAGTTTTGAGCAGAAGTTTTCAAGGTAAAACAGAGAGAGAATTTGAGAGAAGCTGGGACAAGGAACAGCAGCAACTCTAAGCATTCAGGCAGATCTGACTTTGATTAATTAGGGAGCTACTTTTCTATTTCCACATGTAATGCCTGATGGAAAGGTAGAGTGGACGAATACACATCCAGACTTGGAGCTGAGTCTGTTAGATATCAGCAGGTTTTGACATCATCTGCAGTGTTTGCAGGTTATATATGCTTAGAAAGACTAAATTGCTGGAGCACTTTTAATTTATGCATCTGCTGAAGGATGAAGAGATCTCAGATGACAGATGTACCTACGCTGTTATCATTTTAAATATATGTGAGGTGTATTTATATTTTCAACCGCAAATTCTGAACTTTATGTAAAACTGGAAATTATTTGTAAAACTTTATGGATTCTAAGAGGAAACAAATTAATGAAGATATTCAAGCATTTCATCACTTTAGCAGGTACTTTACACCTCTTTTCCCATCCAGTGAAGCTGTTGTGGTAAGAGGATTGAATCCTGAGCAACACCCATTGAATCAACAGCAATTGATGTTCAGTCCAGTGTGTTTATTCCTGATTAACATATTTATTGAATGGAACCTTGTAAGTTTCATCATCTGCCCCATTTTCTTGCATGACAAGGTTACAGCACAAACCTCATCTGTACTCAACAAGGCATGAACCCTACACCCAGTATGTAAGTGCAACCAGCAAGGGGTTGATCAGGGCTTTCCTGTGGGAATGCACGGCACCATGCACTTACATTAAGAGCAGTCAAGCTCCCAACATCACTGCAGAGATCAAAGTTCCAAACGTAAACAGTTTAGCCATTATTCTGCTGACAGACAGATATTATTTGCAGTCCAGTAACTTAAGGGAAAAACAACTGTAGGCTGGTCCTACTTTTATAACTTTTGATGCCAATCATCATCATCAGAGGCGGTCCCTTGAACGAGGATGACTTGCTTCCACACCGCAAGGGGTGAGTTCACAGATGTTTCAACGAAGGACCCGATATTCTAGTCCTGATCTCCAGGGGTGGACGATGCCTGTGCGTGGATTTTTTTAACGTGTGGTGACTGTTGCACACCAGCCACCACACGGGCTTGACAGAGCTAGGCCTTTATCCAGTGGCAAGGGTTTACCAGGACGACTGGAGACCTGCTCTGCTGCACGGACCTAGTGTGCACACATATCGCAGTGTGGGCTAGCCCGTGCTGCCCCTGGGCCCTCGGCTCTTCTGGGCCCTGTACCTCATTTGCCGCATCTCCACCACGATCTCGCACCGCTCCTCCGCCACAAATATTCAAATAGACTTCCAGGCTACGGCAGAGCTGTTAAATGATTATTTCATATTCGTCTACACTCCTGTGGATGATTCTCAGTTTTATGCTGTTTGATGTACTTTAGACAAATTCTAAATATTAACATAATAGGAAATCTCAAAATATATTGGGCTCCAAATGTCAACAACCCAAGAGTGATTAAAGAGATGGCACACGTGAGACCCTTGCCCGCATCTTCAACGGCTCACTAGAGACAGGAAGGTTCTCTGAGATTGGAAGGTAGATTTTCAAACAAGCCAGGGCCAGGGAACTAGTCATAGGGAAGATGCTTGAAGGGATCGTAAGAGATGTTTAGGAATGCTTATTTGCAGATCTTTCACCTTAGTTTCAAGCTTAGTTTCACTGTCTGTCCCCCTCGTGGAAATTATTAGGAAGTTGATGCTAATACTGTTACTATGGATACAATAATCCCACTTTTTATCCAGATTTCCACCTCTCACAGAGTTGTAATTTTGCTCCCACTTTTTACCCATAAACTACAATTTAAACACACATCTCCCGGGCAGAATAAACCATGTGGGCAGAATAACTCATAAAGCCTGGTGTCATCGAGGGCTTATGGGGTGTGCAACAATAAAAAAAATAATCATGGCATCACTATCAAAGTGTATCACATACTGCCATGCAGATCATTTAATGGACTATCTAAAATCATGTGATACAGGAAGGAAGATAACATTCTTTAAACTTTCCTTTTGAAACGTTAGCCAAGAAGAGAATGTCAAATTGTCTAGATAACACTGTGTTCAATTGACTTGGTTAATTACACCATTGTCAAAGCACTGAGAACCCAACAGTAGTAACGAACTCTGCTGTTAGAACAGAATAATAGATCTCCCATGGCATTGCTCATGAATAGCCTTGGCACTAGAGTGAAATTCCAGATTACTACTGCCATTCAGTTACAGCTGAAACAACGACAGCGGATTGCTCATCATGATACCATATTAAAAAAATGACTAAAGCTATATACCACATGGCTAACTTAAGGAAAAATATTACCACATGCCTTACTGACACTAAAAGATATGGGGCCACACAGATATAACGTATGCAGTAGTGTTTACATACCACTTAATAAAACTTGCTTTATATACAGGTCACTTTGTTCTTCTCTCGCTAAACCATTTTTTCTTGCATTTATATAGCACCTTTCATGACTACTGGACGTCTCAAAGTGCTTTACAACCAATGAAGTACTTTTGGAGTTCCTGCAAATCCCCTGGGAGGACAGACACAACAACGTCAGTGTTCTCGCTCAGGCCAACATCCCCAGCATCGAAGCACTGACCACACTCGACCAGCTCCGTTGGGCGGGCCACATTGTCCGCGTGCCAGACACAAGACTTCCAAAGCAAGCACTCTACTCGGAACTCCTACATGGCAAGCGGGCCCAGGTGGGCAGAGGAAACATTTCAAGGACACCCTCAAAGCTTCCCTGATAAAGTGCTACATCCTCACCGACATCTGCGAGTCCCAGGGCAAAAACTGCCCTAAGTGGAGGAAGAGCATCCAGGAGGGTACTGAGCACCTCGAGTCTCGTCGCTGAGAGCATGCAGAAAACCAGCGCAGACAGCGGAAGGAGCGTGTGGCAAACCAGACTCCCCATCCACCCTTTCCTCCAATGACCGAGACTGTAATTCCCGTATTGGACTGTTCAGTCCCCTGAGAACTCACTTTTGGAATGGAAGCCGAGGGACTGCCTATGATGACTCACTGTTGTAATGTGGGAAGAAACAAAATGGTCTATCTCTCACAGTGGATTTGTAGTGTTTGCTTAAGATTAAAGTATATTTTTTTATTCTTCTCTCTCCCTCTTTAAAATCTTCCTTCTTTTTCTTGGTTATTTGTACAATTATAAAAGAAAATGTGTTTCTCCTCATGATTCCTGCAGTGGATTTGAGTTCTTGAGCCTGTTATTGGTACAGTGTTGCACGGGGAGGTTTTAACCTCTAAATCTCCAATAACAAAGCAAAACCTTGAACATAAGAACAGAAGAACAGAAGAAATAGGATCAGGAGTAGGCCATTTGACCCCTCGAGCCTGCTCCGCCATTTAATAAGATCATGGCTGATCTGATCCTGACCTCAACTACACTTCCCTGCCCACTCCCCATAACCCTTTATTCCCTTATCATTCAAAAATCTGTCTATCTCTACCTTAAATATATTCAATGACCCAGCCCCCACATCTCTCTGGGGTAGAGAATTCCAAAGATTCACGACCCTCTGAGAGAAGAAATTCCTCCTCATCTCCGTTTTTAAATGGACGACCCCTTATTTTGAAACTATGCCCCCTCACTCTAGATTCCCCCATGAGGGGAAACATCCTCTCTACATCTACCCTGTCAAACCCCCTCATAATCTCATACGTTTCAATAAGATCACCTCTCATTCTTCTAAACTCCAATAGGATAGACTCAACCTTTCTTCACAAGACAACCCCTTCATCTCAGGAATCAACCTAGTGAACCTTCTCTGAACTGCCTCCAATGCAAGTACATCCTCCTTAAATAAGGAGACCAAAACTGTATGCAGTACTCCAGGTGTGGCCTCATCAATGCCCTGTACAGTTGTTGCAAGACTTCCCTTCTTTTATACTCCATTCCCTTGCAATAAAGGCCAACATTCCATCTCCCTTCCTAATTACTTGCTGTACCTGCATGCTAACTTTTTCTGTCACAAAAACGGTAGCAGTCCAAAGAGACTTGGGGGCCATGGTACATCATTCAAATGTAATGAACAGGTACAGAAAATAATCAACAAGTCTGTCCTTTATATCGAGAGGATTAGAATACAAGGGGGTAGATGTTATGCTACAGCTATACAACGCCCTGGCTAAACCACATCTGTGAGCAGTTCTGGGCATCATGTGGTCGACATTCAGCCTCCCAATAAAGCCTATCACCGTTGGAAAGTGGCGATCACGCGGCTGTGTCGAATGGCTGCCGATTTTTTGTTGAATGTCCGCCACTCGCGAAATTCTCCTTGGTGGTTTTTCCGGTGGTCCCCACTGCTGCCGACCTCACCTAAGTGCGTCATCAAAGCGCACATCGCAGATCTCTCGTCCCGCAAGCAAAATTCACGTAAAAAATCTTGTGGTTGGTGCGTGGTGTCCCCGACATTTTTTTCTGTCGGTGCACTGTGTTTGTAGTGTGTACAACGTGGCTGTGCGGCCACCACTCAAGGGGAGGGCGCACTGCCGCAGCCGCCATCTTTTTTTTTTTGTCGGCCGACTGCCAGGTCGGCCCGACAATTATGAGGCCGCGTTCGGCCGGGCCGCCAACGGGCAGCTTGGCACCCCCTTTTGGCTGCCAAGCTGCTGGCCCAGCCGAAAATCTCCCTGATGTCCTTGTGGACCTAACTAAAATAATCGCAGAACTCGCAGCGACCCTCCCCTTGAAGTGAATGGGAGAGACTTGGTGACGTGCCAGATGACGTCATCTCGTTGGTGCCTCACCACGTCACCACGTTGATGACTGACCGCGGCGGACACTCCGCCAGCCCCCACTTCCACCCCTCTTGTGACCGATCTTCTGCTCTCCGCCCCACTTCTGTCCCCATTATGACCGACTTCTGCTCCGCTCGAAAAAAAAAGACAAAGAGCTGAATTTCGCGCAAGAGGCCACCCCATCCACCGCGGTGGTGAAAACACAGGAAAAACGGTAGGTGTGACCCATTTCTGATGGAGGTGTATTTCTACTCCCACATGTTAGGAAGGATATATTGGCATTGGAGGGAGTGTAGCATAGGTTTGCCAGAAATCCGGACTCCAAGGATTTCATTACTAAAAGAGATTACACAAATTAGGGTACTATTCCCTGGAATTTAGAAGGTTAAGGGGTGATCTGATCGAAATTGTCAAGATATTAAGAGGAACAGATAGGATAGATTGAGTGAAACTATTTCTGCTGGTTGGGGAGTCTAGGACTGGGGGCATAGTCTGAAAATTAGAGCAAGACCTTTCATAGAATCATAGAATGGTTACAGCACAGAAGGAGGCCATTGGCCCATCGAGCCTGTGTCAGCTCTCTGCAAGAGCACTTCAGCTCGTCCCATTCCCCTGCCCTTTCCCCGTAGCCCTGCAGGAGTGAAATTAGGAAACACTTCTACACACAAAGGGTGGTAAAACTTTAGAACTCTCTTCCGCAACCAGCAATTGATGCTTGATCAATTGTTAATTTAAAATCTGAGGTTGATAGATTTTTGTTAACCAAAGGTATTAAGGGATATGGAATGGTGGAACAGGCTTGAGGGACTAAATGGCCTACTCCTGTTCCTATGTTCCTATGTAAGTGCTTTTGAAGTATGCTCACTGATGTTGTATAGGGAAAGCCAATTTGCACACAGCAAGGTCCCACACATAGCAATGAGACAAATGACCAGATAATCTGTTTTAGTGTTGTTGGTTGCGGGATAATTGTTGGCCAAAACCTGAGGAGAACACACCCACTCTTCTTCAAATAATGCTGTGGGATCTTTTATGCCCAATTGACAGGGCAAAAGGGGCTTCCTATTAACATCTCATCCAAAAGATGGTAGCTCCAACAGTGCAGCACTCCCTCAGTACAATGCTGAAGTAAGTGTGGATCAGGTGCTCAAGTCACTAGAATGAAGCTTGAACCCACAACTTTTTGACTCAGAGATAAGAGTGCTACCACTGAGGAATGAATAACACAAGGAAGGGATGAAAAAAAAATCATCATGAGGAAACCACCAGAGTATGTCTGATTGACAAAACCAAGAGGGGCATTAAGTCCACCAATGAAGACGATCCTGATTGCCTCGTTGTCCTGGTGAAGGTAGATCATCAGAAAGCAGGAATGTGATTCAAATTCAGCAAACTAAACAAATTCCATGCTTTAGGCTTGGGATCAGAGCAATTCTTATATGCCCACTGTGTCTATAATGGCCCTGAAATTGTGGTGTCTTCGACGGCATTGTGTTCTCTTTGAAAGGCTCCAGAAGTTTGCATGCGCAAAATCTGGAACTTGCGATCTGTCATGGTATGCCTTGACATTTTATCCAAACTCACTGAAAAATGAATTTTTGCCCAACAATCGCCCACTCAACTCTTATGACTGGTAAAAGCAGGTGTAGGGCCTGCTGTCATCAGGGTGACGGTATCTTTAAGGCTTAAATAAAACATTTTAAAATCCAAAATTATGTACATATACTTTAAATAAGTTTATGCAAATATTGGCCCGGATTAAGAAGTTTAAAATTATTTATCAAAAAATGTAATTTTTATTGAGATTGGTGCAAAGAAGGGACTTATGAATAAAATTGCAATTCATTACATTTAGAATCATTATAATTCTGTAAATTGTATAATTATTTGGGGATTCCATTGCATATCATTAGGGGATTCCCTTGGTAAATGATTGCAGTGGAATCCTCCTTTGTCATTGGAAGACCTGACCCACATGATCTCTGGGACTCGCCCGAATCCCATGCGTCCCTGGGATTCGTGGGCCTTTAGGCTGCCGTACGCCTGGAGGCCTGAGACCGCAACTCTTCGCAGCCTGGGCGCCTGGAGGTAAATCGTAAATGTTTCGCGGGTTGGAGGTGGTACTCCAGAGGTGTGCCTCTGATGAAAATTTCTAGGCCATTATTAATCAGCTGCAGGATATAAATGTGACATATTGAAAAGTACACTTGGGCTAAAAATAACCGTGAACACTTTATAATATTAATCACAGTGTCCATGAATTATGAATACATATTAATTGATGTTTGATCTTCACCTCTCTTCTTTAAGAAGTTCCTTAAAACTTATCTCTTTGACCATGCTTTTGGTCACTTGTCCTAATATCTCCTGATGTGGCTCAGTATCAAATGATATTTGTTAGTGCATCTGTGAAGCACCTTGAGATGTTTTATTAGATTAAAGGTGTTATATAAATGCAAGTTGTTGTTGATTTTGCAGATAACAGTTTGCACCATATTGCAGCTGCTTACCAAAAAAATTACCTCCAAATGTTCTTGGTGAATGCTACTTTAACTTTCTGGGTATCATGGTATGAAGTTGAACAGTTAACATTCCTTTATTCCATGACCTCGAGAGGTCTGAAAATAAATTCAGAACAGATTAAAGATTACAGTTTGCTCCTTACTAATCTATGCTCTGGTTCAAGATCAAGAATCCTCACTTAACTCCAGTCAGCAAGCGAACATGATTCAAACAAATAATTCCGATGAGTTAATGTCATCTTTAATTTCTTTCGAACACTGGCCTAGATTGTGGCACATCCATTTTACAGGCGTAAAACAGGCATTCAAGGGTCCAATATGGCGGGCAGGCTCATGCTCATTCCATACTGGAAATGCACTGCCCGCCATATTGATAAAGATACTGCATAGGCGTCCAGGTGCATGCCTGAAACAGGCGTTAGGCCCTTTGAATATGGGAAATATGTGGCGAGAGATCGTGGCGGAGGTGTGGCAAATGAGGGTATGGGGCCCAGAAGAGCAGAGGGCCCAGGGCAGCACAGGCCAGCCCACACTGCGATATGTGTGCGCAATAGGTCTGTGCAGCAGAGCAGGTCTCCAGTCATACATAAGAACATAAGAAATAAGAGCAGGAGTAGGCCATACGGCCCCTCGAGCCTGTTCTGCCATTCAATAAGATCATGGTTGATCTGATCATGGACTCAGCTCCACTTCCCTGCCCGCTCCCCATAACCCCTTATCACCTTATCGTTTAAGAAACTGTCCATTTCTGTCTTAAATTTATTCAATGTCCCAGATTCCACAGCTCTCTGAGACAGCGAATTCCACAGATTTACAACCCTCTGAGAGAAGAAATTCTCCTTATCTCAGTTTTAAATGGCCGGCCCCTTAGTCCAAGATCATGCCCTCTAGTTCTAGTCTCCCCCATCAGTGGAAACATCCTCTCTGCATCCACCTTGTCATGCCCCCACATAATCTTATACGTTTCGATAAGATCACCTCTCATTCTTCTGAATTCCAATGAGTAGAGGCCCAACTTACTCAATCTTTCCTCATAAGTCAACCCCCTCATCTCTGGAATCAACCTAATGAACCTTCTCTGAACTGCCTCCAAAGCAAGTATATCCTTTTGTAAATATGGAAACCAAAACTGCACGCAGTATTCCAGGTGTGGCCTCACCAATACCCTGTATAATTGTAGCAAGACTTCCCTGCTTTTATACTCCATCCCCTTTGCAATAAAGGTCAAGATTCCATTGGCCTTCCAGATCACTTGCTGTACCTGCATACTATCCTTTTGTGTTTCATAGACAAGTACCCCTGGTCCCACTGTACTTCGGCACTTTGCAATCTTTCTCCATTTAAATAATAACTTGCACTTTGATTTTTTCTGCCAAAGTGCATGACCTCACAATTTCCAACACTATACTCCATCTGCCACATTTTTGCCCACTCACTTAGCCTGTCTATGTCCTTTTGCAGATTTTTTGTGTCCTCCTCACACATCGCTTTTCCTCCCATCTTTGTATCGTCAGCAAACTTGGCTATGTTACACTCAGTCCTTTCTTCCAAGTCGTTTATATAGATTATAAATAGTTGGGGTCCCAGCACTGATCCCTGCAGCACCCCACTAGTTACTGATTGTCAACCAGAGAATGAACCATTTATCCCGACTCTCTGTTTTCTGTTAGTTAGCCAATCCTCTCTCCATGCTAATATATTACCCCCAACCCCGTGAACTTTTATCTTGTGCAGTAACCTTTTATGTGGCACCTTGTCAAATGCCTTCTGGAAGTCCAAATACACCACATCCACTGGTTCCCCTTTATCCACCCTGCTTGTGACATCCTGAAAGAACTCCAGCAAATTTGTCAAACATGACTTCCCTTTCATAAATCCATGCTGATGCTGCTTGACCAAATTTTGCTTTTCCAAATGTCCTGCGACAGCTTCTTTAATACGTTCATGCACAGTCGACGTCTCAGCAGCACAGCACGGTGCCCCCGAGTCGGCTGCAGGGCAGACGAGACTGTCACCCATCTCCTTCAGGATTGCGCCTTCGCAAGGCAGGTTTGGAAAGAGATGCAGTGTTTGCTGTCGGGGTTCATCCCGAGCAGCTCCGTAATACAGGACTCTATGCTCTACGGGCTGTTCCCAGGGACACACACCGAGACAGACATAACCTGCTGCTGGAGGGCCATCAACTCGGTCAAAGACGCTCTTTGGTCTTGCTGAAACTTGCTGGTCTTCCAGAGCAAGGAGATATCCACGTCTGCGTGTTGCAGACTGGCGCAATCCAAGATCCAGGATTACGTGCTGAGGGACGCACTTAAAATTGGTGCATTCGCCGCAAAGGCACGGTGGGGAAGGGCCACAGTTTAAAGCCCTTCCGCCACGGTAAACCCAGGGGCAGGAATCAGTACAAAACTCCCCTCGGGCCGTACCTGTAACTTCTTTTTTATGTACATGGAGCACCATGATCTGTAAACACCTATGTAGTGCCATGTACAATGCAAGGTCTGTTTCATGATGCACGTTGGAAAGGAAAAATGTAAATGTACCGTCACCCATTCCGTGTACTGTATAGTGACACATGTAATGTAATTTGCTGAATGTACAACAATGTATCCCGTATTGTACCGAATTGTACTTGAACTGAAAAGCAAGGAAATGTATCGAACGGCACTGCCGTCAGCACCCAAATGTAATGTATGGGATTGCTGACCGCAGCTAAATGTACTGAACTGCTTTTGAATGTACTGTACAAATTTTTATATGAATAAAGTATATTTTGAAATAGAAAAAATAAATAACCAGTTGTCCTGGTTTATCCTTGCCACTGGACCAAGACCAAGCTCTGTCAAGCCCGTGTGGTGGCTGATGTGCAACGGTCACCACACGTTAAAACAATCCGCGCACGGGCATCTTCCACCCTTGGAGTTCGGGACTGGAATATCGGCGAACTCATGCCTTTTGGTGTGGAAGCAAGTCATCCTCGTTCGAGGGACTGCCTATGATGATGATGATTAAAGCGACTGTCGGAGGTTGCCACCAGAAAGGTAAGTTTGAACTTTTTTTACTTACCTTATTTTGGAGTTGGGAAGAGCGGCCCGATGTCACATTAAATTTGTAGGCTGCTGCCAGCCACTGCCAGCTCTCCCCCACCTCCCTGCCCCACTTGTATGGAACACTTTTTCACACAAAGCGTTGCAGATATCTGGAACTCTCTCCCCCTTTTTAAGGTTAGTTCAACTGAAAATTTCAAGCCTGAGGTTGCTAGATTTTTGTTAGGCAAGTTATTAAAGAATATGGAACTAAAACAGGTAGATACAGATCAGCCGTGATCTAATTGAATGGCGGAACAGGCTTGAGGGACTGAATGGCTTTTTCCTGTTCCTATGTTCCTTCCTGGTTGCATCACCTGCTCCCTGGACTCTCCTTATGATCTTCGTGCTTCCTGGGACTGACAAAATGCCTCTGAGGCCGTGACTGGTGCTTGCAGCTCACCATTAATAAACAAATGAGGCCAGCGGCCCAATTTCCAACAACCTCATTAGGAGCTGCAGCAGGATCACACCTCGATTCAGGCACAATCCAATTTGTGGGCCAGTATGTATGAACATTTGATTCTCAATGGGAAGTTAGATGTGGGCTTCAGCCACCATTATTAAACATGCAGAATTTCTGCTACTCCTTCCAGCAGATAAGCCATACGCTTTGATCAATAAATGTTAAGTTTTGATAAGGCTAGCCAGTTTCTCATTGTGTGTGCTTGTTTAAGGCAGTTTTTTTTACCAGCATTATTTCTGTTGGTTAATAAATGCTAATACTAAAGTTTTGCTTCTTTTCATATTTTTCAAATGTAAACATTTTATTGTAGTCCACTAAGCACAATAGAGTGCTCGACTCAATTAGTTAAATGAGTTTGAATTCCAGTTATACTCTGAAGGTGCCTGGCTCAAGACTTTTGTTTCTGTCAGGGTGACTATCTGAAGCTCCTTTTAACATTGCTCAAATATACCAGCTGGCAACTTAACCAACATTGAAGTTGTTCATGGTGTCTGGATTGTTCTGCATTCAATATGGAAGTATGAATATGGGAGAAGGAAAAAGAGGCTACACCGATTGAAGAATAACAAATTGAAAATGATCTGAGGAAGATTATTAATTTCATGCTTATTTGTGATAAATTATGGGCACTTTATTGCTGTTGACTGAGGGACTTTAGAAATCAAATTGAGGCTGTCCAATCACATCTGAGGTAAGACTTTATAGCCAACAAAGGAAGAGAACATTCATCTAGCAGTGTGGGCTGGATTCAAAACCAGGTTTGGCTGATGAAAGGCCAGTCTGCTTCAACTATGGTCTTTGTTCAAGGAATAATGCATATGGCTGTGTTCCGTGGAGGGAGTTATGGTTAGGCTACCTGCCTGTGCCTTCATTTGTCTGGACCGCTCAGAATACCCATCTACAATACACACTCAGAATATCATTGCGGTTCAACAGTACTTCAGGAAGTTTAAAAGAAAATGCCTGCCAATAAAAACAACTTTCTTAAATCATCTTCTGTCCATTCCATGCAAGGGATCGAACAGAAACAATACTTAGAAACACTGAAACATAGAAAATAGGTGCAGGAGTAGGCCATTCGGCCCTTCGAGCCTGCACCATCATTCGATATGATCATGGCTGATCATGCAACTTCAGTACCCCACTCCCGCTTTTTCTCCATATCCCCTGATTCCCTTAGCCGTCAGGGCCACATCTAACTCCCTCTTGAATATATCCAATGAACTGGACTCCACAACTTTCTGTGGTAGAGAATTCAACAGATTCACCACTCTCTGGGTGAAAAAGTTTCTCCTCATCTTGGTCCTATATGGTTTACCCCTTATCCTTAGACTGTGACCCCTGGTCCTGGACTTCCCCAACATTGGGAACATTCTTCCTGCATCTAACCTGTCCAGTCCTGTCATAATTTTATATGTTTCTATGAGATCCCCTCTCATTCTTCTAAATTCCAGTGAGTATAAGTCTAGCCGATCCAGTCTTTCTTCATATGTCAGTCCTGCCATCCCGGGAATTAGTCTGGTGAACCTTCGTGCACTCCCTCAATAGCAAGCACGTCCTTCCTCAGATTAGAAGACCAAAACTGCACACAATACTCAAGGTGTGGTCTCACCAAGGCCCTGTACAACTGCAGTAAGACCTCCCTTAAAGTGAAGAAACATTTTCTCATCATTTTGTTTCCAATATTCCTTGGATAAAAAGAAAGATCAGATTGTCGAAGGGTTGGAAGTGATGTAACCCAGGGATCCCTTTTCCATCACACACAAGGTTGGAAGTTTCAGTTCATAAGAAATGTGGCTCTACTTATGGAATTACTTTTGTACTATAACTAATGACCAAGATACAGGAGTTCAGAGTGTTGGGAGAAAGCCTGATTTGTAGCACTAATTTTGTGATTGTTTTTACCTGTATTATTTTGTTTATCAGGAAAATGACTTTGATCTGTAAACCTCTGGTTAATATATTTCATGTAGATAGAATAGAATTTGGTATCAAAGTGTGAAACTATATTAAATCCAGTATGAAGATAACTTTAAATGGGGAAATTATTAACTTCTGTCGTATGCCCCTCTGCAAAAGCAGGCAATACCAGACCGTAGGGTATGAAGGTACGCTTGTGGGATCACCCAGGTGGGCAGAGGAAACGCTTCAAGGACACTATCAAAGCCTCCTTGATAAAGTGTAACATCCCCACTGGCACCTGAAAATCCTTGGTCCAAGACCATCTAAAGTGGAGAAAGAGCATCCGGGAGGGCGCTGAACATCTCGAGTCTTGTCACCAAGAGCATGCAGAAACCAAGCGCAGACAGCGGAAGGAGCGTGCGGCAAACCAGACTCCCTACCCACCCTTTCCTTCAACGATTGTCTGTCCCACCTGTTACAGAGACTGTAATTCCCTCATTGGCTGTTCAGCCATCTGAAAACTCACTTTTAGAGTGGAAGCAAGTCTTACTCGATTTCGAGGGATTGCCTATGATGATGATGATTCATGTATTACAATGTAAAATGCAAATACTGTGCAAGAGCCAGGTGTTCCTACTAGGCATCCACAGAAGTGCTTCCAATACTAACAAATCTCAGAAAAGAGCAAAAGAAAATGTCATATTGAATGAGTTTGTGAGAATTCTCTGTCAACTGACTGGTGGGAAGATGCACTGGGGTTAAACTGATGTTGCTGGTTTGGACATTTTCACTCATGTCTGTTTAGTAGGTTATGAACAACCACTGCTTAACCCTGAGTCCACTTTGCTATGGTGCTTATGGGGAAGCTACAAGTCTGTTTGAGCAGTGATATAGCCTGAAATGTTGCAGATGTGTTAGTACAGACTCTTCAAATGGCCCCATTGTGTGCAAGCAAATATGACAGATACAATATAGCAATAATACAAAGTTCCTTGAATGCAAGTTCCCAGCAGTGCTTTGAGAATACATTAAGCAACATGATTTTTTTTCTGCATGTTGACATTTCCACTCATGTAAACACAAGTACAAAACTGCTGTGCAAGTGTGGGCTTTATGCAGCACTGTGATAGCTACTGAGTCCATTTCTGAGGTATTGTAAATGGTAAGATATACTAGAAACTAGTTTCTCAGAACAATATTTGGTTACATTGCCATGTATACAAAATCACTTTTGAATCACTATTTATGCCCTTTTCATCCATGATAAATACATTCCATAATGACAGTAGATTTCATTTTTATGCTGAGTGCATAGATACATAAGGATCCAGACGGAAAATAAAAATATTAATGTAAGTGGTTTAATTACAAAGTAAAACAGTACAAAAACAAAGCATCAAGACAGTAAAACAAACTGTTTTCATGCTTAAAAAGGTATTATGTCACTTTACCAGTTTGTAATGTGCGACTAGCAACATCATGACTTCAATATGATCATTTATCTGGTCAATGCCTTTTTGTCTTATTAAAAAATTGGATGTGAACTTCATCATCATGATTTGTGCAGCAGTCATACAAACTTTCCTCTGTTGCCAACATTCATCTGAAACTGTGTTCTGGGAGCAGTTTCAGAAATGATAGATATGAGCAAAATTCCCTCAAAGTAGGGTGATTCCCCTTTAAGAGCCTCCCAAAAGAAAGACTTGCATTTATAAAGAGCCTTTCACAACCACCAGATGTCTGAAAGCGCTTTACAGCCAATGGAGAACTTTTGGAGTGCAGTCACTGTGGTAATGTGGAAAACGCAGCAGCCAACATCCACAAACAGCAATGTGATAATGACCAGATAATCTGCTTTTCTTGGTATGTTGATGAAGGGATAAATATTGTCCAGGTCGGGGATAACTCGTTTGCTCTTCTTCGAAATAGTGCCATGGGATCTTTTACGTCCACCTGACCAGATGGAGGTCTCGGTTTAACATCTCATCCGAAAGACGGCACCTCTGACAATGCGGCACTCCCTCAGCACTGCACTGCAGTGTTAGCCTAGACTTATGTGCTCAAGTTCCTGGAACCCACTTGAACACACAATCTTCTGACTCAGAGGCAAATGTGTTACCCACTGAGCCACAGTTGACACTCATATTTCAGTGAAGATTTGAAGATTCATATTTCTATCTATAAAGTCATATTTATTTTTAATTAATTTATGTCCAAGTCTTAGGTCCTTTGAGGTGCTTTCCTGTTGGTATGGCTTTATGGCATAGCTGTCTACATTTTCAAAACATAAATATCGTATTTTCAACAGAGAAACAATTCAGTTTTATAGTTATTCTGTTTTGTTGATTCAGAAGAGGCCTTAAGAAGTCATACAGTTGATTCTAATAGGCACTACAAATTGATTACCATGCTTAATACTCACAGATTTGATTTCAAAGAAAAAAATCAGTCTGAAGCACATATAAAGCTTAATACCCTTCTTTATGATTTTAATTTTTATTCCAGTGACCTTTACATTAAAATATTATCATATGCAAAGTTATAAAGTTCTAGTGTAATACCCTCTGTATTACTACAGTAAATGTTGGAGATGTATCAAAGTGTTACTTGGAGGAAATGAATTTTAAATGACTGCAATTATTTTCTCCTGAGAGGAATTTTTAAAATCCATACAAATGTGCCAATAAAGCTAAATATGACTAAACATGTTGTGAAGAAACTTTTGCAAAACATTTCATAATAAAATTAGTTGAGATTATAAAATTGTTGGGAAGACTCCAATGCAAAACCAAACAAAAGAGAAGGCCTCCGATCCTGCCTTTCCCATGGTGTATCATTTTTCTTCCATTTCCTTCTTGAAGATGCTTTCTTTATTCTCAGGCATTTGCAATAATCAATTCCAGTTGCTTTAAACAGAACAGGTTAAAAGGACATTGTTAGCCTTATATGTGATTTTCTTCTGTCTAGGGTGATTTCTGAATATATTCTGCCTATAGGGGATTTTGAATATATACTGCCCTTTTGTACTTAGAATTACAATTTAAATATCTAAAAATGCTGGTGCAGACCTGCCAAGACTGGGAATTCAAATGATGACTATGGACAGTTCATATTTATGTAACTATTTTTTTTAAAGACAAGGCGTAAGGTGCATCATAATTGAAATCCTATTAAGGCCACAGTGTATTTTTTGTTGTCAAAATGTGATCTGGGGCTTTGTCATTTAAATGTTGCCATCTAGTGGCAACGTTGGAAGGACAACTTACTTTGCAAAGATGGCTTAGTGTATTAAAACAATTTAGATTTTTTTCATAAAACTTCTATTTGAGTGTAGTTCCATACGTTTATTTAAAACGACTGAACATCTTCATGGTCAGGCTTCGTCAATACATGGTATCGTTGAAATAAAGGTTCCATGATAATGAAATAAACAGCATGAACTGTAACCCTGCAATTACATTGTTTCATTATAATAACATTGTTGCTGTTTTTGTTCATTTTATAATACAGCATAACGTGATGGGATCCCTCAGTAGCTTGGTGGGTAAATGTGCTGTGATACTGAGTTCAGTTGGTCTGTGCTGAGTTAGCTGGGGTTTGGTGAGGTGAGACCCACTAACTCAGTCTTCCTTCAGGAAAGGGGAAAAAATCAGATAGGGTTCCCATCCTGATTGCTGAGTCATGAACCTTGCTGGAAAGTGTGTGTCTCTACTGTTGGGTGAAGACAGGATTAGGCTCAACTGTGATGCCAACATGGGTGAATATCCAGCTGACACTGCCTAGGTTCTTTTATGAAGAATGGCCATGGTGAGATAGACACCGGAGAGCTGCAGGCACCCATCAAATCCTGCCTTAGCATAAAGTGCTACCTTCAGGAGAGGAAAGGGGAAAATTAGGAGAAAAAATATGTTTGCATTTGAAAATTAAGATTAATAGGATATCACATAAACATTGTGATAATAAACTGCTATTGCAATCCATTAAGTACATTAGAATGATAGAAAAATCATGTTTCCTGGTAAATGGAATGCATCCTCTTTGCTGTCAATAAACACATTACGAACATTACCTATTTCCCAGCTCTAAGCAACACTTCCATCAAATTTAATTATTTACAGCAGAATAAACAACTGAAGAATTACACAGAAGTCATAAAATATAGAAATGCAGTCAAAATAAATGCAACCACGTATCGATTTAAATCTTATTCAACATCGAGCGTTTTTCTTTTTTCTGCTTCATAAAGCAAATTGAAGTTAAAAAAAATCTTTACAAAGTCAATAGTAGCTTTTTAGGGGAAATATCTGAGTGTCTTTCAACTTAGATTCATTTCACTGTCTCTGTAAATTTATTTTACCATCTCCTTCAGCATGCTAATGGAGAAAAAAGTGACAAGAATGACTTAGACATACATGTCAGGAGGTAGGGTCAGCTCTTGGCTGTGGGATGTTAATTCTTATCCATTAATGAAATTTATCCTCTTTCCTGTCTCCTTCTTTTTAAAAATAAAGAGGCCTTTTTGAGAGAACATCATGGACTTTTCACACAAGCTTGGGGGGACCACAGGGGCAAGATAAGGTAAGAGGCTGACAATCTTCAGGTGATTAAGGAGACTCAAAGGCTAGGTAGACCTACAAAATGAATAACTATGGACCCAGAACCATGCCATAAGGCTCAATGGCTTGTGATTTGCAAGTTGATAAGACAAGAAGATTAATAATCCTGCATGATAATGGCTGCTCCTTCTCAGCTGGGGAGATGGTAATGATCTGATATTGCTGTAGGAGCAGTTCAGTGTGCTGAGGAGAGGAGGGTGTGAATTCACTCATCCCAATTGGCCCTGAGGATATAGAGGTTTTGAAAAATGTGAATGCAGTAATAATTCTAATTAGATATAAAGTTTTTAATAATTTTGCTGAAATGAGGACTTCAAAGATTGTATTTTGCAGCATTGAAGCCCATAACTCCTGAGTGACAGTTTCGGTTAATTTGCAAGTTTTCAGATCAAACTTTGCCCCTGGCTTCATGCTAAGGGTAAAATAAAATGTCATTTTCTTTCTTCAGTGCTGTTAAGCATCTTATTTGGGCAGGTGTGCTGACTACTCATAATATAGCAAACTAAGCTGCACCAAAGGTGCCCATTTATACATATGCTAAAAAGGGAAATTAATAGCACAAATAAAATCAGTGTTAATAAAAGCAATCAATCAGTGAGAAAAATGTACTGCAATATACTGTATAAAAGTTTAAAGAAGAATCACAACCATCTTCTTGTATATTAAAAACAGATTAAGTAGCAAACATATGATTAGGTTGTCACTGTATATTACATTCCTACAATGCATATATTATATATGAAAGGAGAATAAATTAAATCCTTCTATGTAGCAGGGATTATATCATCTGACACCTTGGTATTTAAACAGTTACTGGTAATAGCAGTGTGTACGTAGTAATCTCTACAATTGTTAAAATGTATTTAAGCATTCAGACCAAAATGATAAAAATTTGAATTTAAAAAAAAATCAAATACTGTCAAAACTAGTTTTATTTGAATATGTTTATAAGCATTTTGTAATAGCGAACAATGTATGCATAGGATATTAATATGAGGAAACACTCAGCAGAGCAGCATAATTATTGAAAGGAGTGAAGGAAATATATAATTACTAGGGACATAGCAGAGAAGCACATGCTCAAAATGGCACGTAGAACAAATAGAAAAATATAATAGCCCCAGTCTTTTTCCACAATAAGGTGAATGTTTAATAAATGAAATACAGTACCATATTAGGAACTTATATTTCACAAATTAGAAATGTAACACAGGATATTATAAATGGAACCTATTTTTATTGTTCCATATTGTTAAGATTAGCCAGTGTAACACCATCGCTGTTTTTTTTTTTCTAATTGTACCTCATACCATTCAATTCTGCAATTTTTACTTAATTATGGCAGTCAGTTTTTCCATGACATGGATCCACATTTGCATAGGTCACTATTAAATAAATGAATTGCTGAAATTGCTGCAGCATTTAACTGTCAGCTCTGGTGGATG
Source organism: Pristiophorus japonicus (assembly GCF_044704955.1). Lineage (NCBI taxonomy): Eukaryota > Metazoa > Chordata > Chondrichthyes > Pristiophoridae > Pristiophorus > Pristiophorus japonicus. Next base: position 41,227,962 of record NC_091991.1, on the reverse strand, counting down.
ATGAGGGTGCTCCAAATGTTCTCCTAACACCATTTAATGTGTTAATAATAGCTATTAATTTGCAATTAAAAGGCCATGATACCGAGTGCATGAAACAGTTAAAGTAAAAACAGACAGGTTGCAACATCTAGAACTTACTTTCCTGCGTAGATTTTTTTCAAACCTTGACATTTTGATGCAGTATTAAAAAATGAAAAATGCAATTCAGGTAAAAAATGTAACATTGGTTAAGAATTTGTTTATGGACTAGAATGCCCTTCATAAGTGGTTATTCCCAACTCCAGAATTAGTCATTGTGATATCTTTATCTTTATATAATATGCAATTGATAGAGACTTTCTATATGATTTACAGTAAAGGGGGAAAACGCACCATAATTGGCAGTGCTGCCAATCCTATACCATATGCGCTACTCTCTAATTCAAATGATGTTGGAAAGTCTCTATATCAAATATACATATTGGCACAATGGTAAGAAAACAATTTTAAATGAACACTCTCATTCTGGTATGTATATATAAACAAGAACAGATAGCTATAAGTGAACTTAAAACAGCAATCCAATCAGGTGGGAGGTTAGATGACAAACATACACTCCTTTAACATTGCTGTTATGGCCTTTGACATCATGTGAAAATCTTCATGCTGTGCTCTCCGGCTACAATTCTTCACCCTCCTCTTCCAATTCATCGTGAACAGGGGAACATATTCCAATCATTTTACAACCCAGAACAATTTTTAAAGTGCTATTGTTTGCCATTTAAAAAAAAAATATATCTATTTTGAAATCTGTAAATAGATTCTGCTTTTATTACTTGGTCAACATTCTGAAAGTGGTAGCAATAGTGCACTGTTTGAATCTATGCAGCACCTTTAAAGTAAAGTTCTGACACGAGCGGAGAAGATAAATTAAGCTTCCTATTATGCATATGCATTTATTTATAACAGTTGACAATTTATCATTTTATGTACTATTCAGTTCAGCTTCTAAATAGCTCCAATGTGGCCAATGTTGCTGGGGAAAAATCATTATAAATCTACTAATTTTCTAAAATCTACAAACACCACTGACGAATAGTACGATAAATATAATTAAATTATATACACAACAATAGAGACCTGGGAGTAATCCAATCGAAGGGTTCAGATCGCAATCACCATGAGTAAAGATTGGGAGGTTAATATCCATCATATGAATTCCTTGATTAGATCAGAGCATTGAAATCATTTCATAATTACCGTTTATAATATATACTACTTCAATTTTATATCGCTGTTTTATTCGGTTTTTGGGCAGTTTTTTATGACAGCGCTGGATCAGTTCAGATGCCAACTATCAACGCCCTCTATGTCCTTGATGTATGATGATAACACTAAAGGACATGATTTTGATATCATTACTGAGGGTTATCAGTTGATTGGTGAGAGGCTATATTCAGTATATATTATAAACTAATAGCTTTTGCTCGCAGATTAGTACAAGGTATTTTTTTCTGGGAGAACTATCACAACAGTGGACCAAAATTAGGATAAAAGTGACAGAAACATCTAGTATAAGTTGATTCTTCCCATGAATTAATTCAAGAAAAAAAAACATGATTTATAAAGCATGAACTTGAATGTTTTCTAGACATGGTTGCAAAGAAATTTCCTTTTTTGTCAAATGACCCTTTCAAATTGCTTTAATTATAGATTCTAATCTTGTTTGATTGCGAATTTGAAATGACAGGAGTTATTGAGCATTCAGATGTATCATATTTTGACATGAGCTGAATGCTGCAGATTAGTGATTGACATTAAGCATGTTAGAATTTACATTACAGCACACATAAACTCACTGGTAATATAACACTCAAATTCAAGCGGTAATGAGTAATGAGGTAAAAATTGACTTTGTCTATCGTCACGTCCCCCATAGGGAAGAATAATGAAGCCTATATCTGTTGCCAATCAAAAGTGGCTTTTGTATTCTCCCAAAACATGTTGCTGGGGATAGTGTTGGCA